>NC_143395.1:386699825-387006094 GCF_052110815.1 Crocodylus siamensis | reverse complement strand
GTGTGGTGCCCAGAACTGGACGCAGTATCCAACTGCGGCCTGACCAGTGCTGCATAGAGGGGGAGGATCACCTCTTTGGCCCTGCTTGTGATGCATCTGTGGATGCATGACAAGGTGTGGTTGGCCTTCCTGACTGCATCCCCACACTGCCGGCCCATATTCATCTTGGAGTCAGTGATGACCCCAAGGTCCTTTTCCGCCTCCGTGCTGACAAGAGTGGAGTTCCCCAACCTGTAGGTATGGAGCCAATTGGTCCTCCCAAGGTGCATCACCTTGCACTTGTCTGTGTTGAAACCCATCCTAATCTCATCCGCCCACCCTTGTAACCTGTCTAGGTCTGATTGTAGCCTGTTGCATCCTTCCAGTGTGCCCACGTCCCCCCACATCTTCGTGTCATCAGCAAATTTGAACAGGGTGCTTTTTACCCCCTCGTCCAAATCACTGACGAAGATGTTGAACAGTGCGGGCCCGAGGACAGAGCCCTGCGGAACCCCACTGCTCACGTCCTTCCAGGTTTAGAAGGACCCGTCCACTACCACCCTCTGGGTGCGGCCCTCCAGCCAGTTGGCGACCCATTTGACTGTGTGGGTGTCTACAGCCCCCCATTTTCTTAATGAGAACAGGGTGAGAGACAGTGTCAAAAGCCTTCTGGAAGTCCAGGTGAATTCCAGCAGGCGATGATTGCTGTCGCCCAGGTGGTCAAGCACCCGCAGCCCCCTCCCCAGGTCATCACCCGTGGCCAGCACTAGGTCCAACAAGGCATCTCCCCTGGTAGGGCTGTGCACCTCCTGGGTTAGATAGAGGTCCTACACTCTGGCCAAGAACCTACGTGAGCATTCAGACCTGGCTGACTGCTCTTCCCAGCAGATGTCTGAGAATTTCAGGTCCCCCATGACTACCACATCCTTAGCCTTCACTACCTCTGTGAGCTGACCCAATAATTCCTGGTCAAGCTTTTCTCCCTGGTTGGGAGGTCTGTAGTAGACTTCCACCATTAAGTCTCTTTCCCCTTGACTGCCTTGTACTCTAACCCAAAGCACTTCAGAGTGCCCCTCCCCTGACTCCTTGCTAATTGACAAGGATGTGTATTCCTCCTTAATATAGAGTGCCGCGCCCCCACCTCTCCTTCCTATCCTGTCCCTCCTGTACAGCCTATAGCCCTTGACATTCACCGCTCAATCATGTGTTGCATCCCACCACGTTTCCGTAATCCCCACTATGTCCGGTCTGGTGTCAGCCAGCAGGAGGGTGAGTTCCTCCTGCTTGTTACCCACTGCTTGGGCTACATCTGCTTTCAGTGCCCCTGCCTTGGGAATGGATTCCATCTTGGTTCCACAGACATTGTGCATGGTGCAGGTAGAGACGAGAGAGCAGGGCATCCAGGCCTATCCTCAGAGACCTCCAGTGAGCCTTACAGTGTACATTCTACAGGTGTTTGGCAACTGCTGAGATAGTAGTTAAGCAGTTTCATAGTTAGTAGGGTCAGAAGGGACCTGAGCAGATCATCAAGTCCGACCCCCTGCCATGGCAGGAAAGTACTGGGGTCAAAGGACCCCAGCAAGGTGATTGTCAAGCCTTGTGTGACCGCTGGGTTTCGATCACCCGCTCTCGGGTGGTTCTAGCCCTGTAGGTAGATGTCACACACCTGTTGGGATCTCATTGGTGTCGAAGCAGTTCTCTTTTCCCCGTGCCCCTGACCCCTTTCTCGTCTGCCACGACTTGATGTTCCTCAGTGTCAAGGGTCAGCTCACAGTACACTCTGTGGCCCAGGATCCCTCAATGGTCACTTCACGGGGGTCCACCACCCCTGCATCCCAGCCTCACGCCACCTTTAGTGCGTCCTTCCTCCGTTGTTTCTTATTCTCCAGCCATGGAGTGACACCCACCGGTCTGCCCTTAAGTGGCCGTCAGCCCTGTCGTGGTGTCCGCCAGCAAGCTCGGCTCACAGCCCTCCTTGCCTACTCCCCACCAGGCACAGAACGGGACTTTCCGCATGGACTCTGGCCTCACCGAGATCCCATCAACCTTACTTTATAAGGACATTGCCCCAGCTCTGTCCCCTTCAGCCACGACTACCCAACAACTCCAACCTCAAAAGGAAAAGCTAACTACTCAGCTCCTCAACTTGCGGAGCAGGCTATTCTGAACCTTTTTCAGTTCCTTTCTGGTCTGTCCTGGGCCCCTTGCTCTCCCGGTCCCTCCTCCGGCTCACTACCTCATAGCTTGGCGGCAATGCCCGCCCCGGCTGCACCCCTTTGGGGCTCTCCTGGGGTCTCTCCTGCCTGGTGCGGCTGCTTCTGCATGCTGTTGCTCCGGCACCCCACCTGTGGGTCGTGCTGCCCTCCAGCTTCCGGTCCATCGCATTCCCTGTAGCCGTGCCTTCAGCACCCTCGACGTCTGGGGCACCTTCCAGCTGCAGGGTCCGTCCTTGCTCTGTCGGAGCCTTTGCCAGCTCTCCTGCTGCCACGCTGTTCACCGCTACCATCGCCGCTTCCCTCATCGGTGGGGCTGGGCATTGCTCCTTGCTGGAGCTATCCACCCCTTCGCAGCTGCAACTGTCGTTTTTAACGCCACCGGCTAGCGTTCCTCCATGATGTCACTGACTGGGCGTAACCTAATAAACAGGCAGCTAATGAGCTACGCGGGCTCCTCCCTCCGCCTCATGCACCTTTCATTGGGAGCTGCAGGTGAGTCCCATTTATTGTTCGGCTCCCTGGGACACCTTGTCTTTCTTAAAGACTCCCAGGGTAGGAGCCAGCACCACTTCGCTTGGAAGTTGGTTCCAGATCCTAGCCGCCCTGACAGTGAAGTAGAGCCTCCTGATGTCTAATCGGAATTTACCCTCTGCCAGCTTGTGACCATTATTACTAGTCACTCCTAGTAGTACTCGGGGGAACAGGGACTCCCCCAGTGCCTGCTGGTCCCCTCTGACTAGTTTGTAACAGGCTATTAGATTCCCCCTCAGCCTTCTCTTGTGGAGGCTGAACAGGTTCAGGTCCCATAGCTTCTCCTCATAGGGCCTGCCCTGCTGCCTCCTGATCATGCGCATGGCCCTCCTCTGGACCCTCTTCATGTTGCCCACATACCTCTTGAAGTGCGGCGCCCAGAACTGGACACAGTACTCCAACTGCAGCCTGACCACTATCACATAGAGGGGGAGTATCACCTCCTTGGACCTGCTTGAGATGTATCTGTGGATGCATGACAAGGTATGTTTGGCACCTTACAGGCATCTGGGCAATCCATCAACAGCTTCATAAGCTAGGTAGGCAAACCCACTGTTGGAGTCACTCCAACACCTTGACATCGGGCATGCCAGGGGCAAATTCCCCCCTCCATCAGTTCAGGGACAGCAGTGTTTCTGAACAACCTGGTGTCGTGTACCTTGCCCAGGATGATCCACTTCCATCCATTGCTGTTCATCATCTTGAAGCAAAAGAACCATTCCACTGGTTTGGAGATTCTCCCCCAACAGCTAAGATGCATTGTATTGCACTAGCCAGCACCTCTCTGGGGCTGCCTGTGCTGGGAGAGAGGTAGAACTGGACACATAGCCTGTGCTTAAATATGAAATCCAGGAGGTGTATAGTCATCTCCCTTTTGAAACATTCATCCTTGCTGATTTTGCTGATGAGAGCTGCCACTAGTCCAGTTACCACATATCTGGGAGCACAAGCTGCTGACATTGGGTGACCATGACCTGCTGGGCAAAGATCACGTACAAGTCAATGGGCAAGTCCATTCAGCAGACCCAAGGAAGCAGCATGGTAGGAACATGGCAGCAGTGGTGGCAGTAGTAGGAGGCAGTAGTGGATGGGTGGTCCCATCCAGTCACTGAAGCATTCCCACCAGTGGGTGGTTTCCACCCACTGTGGAATCCCTGGGAACCTCTGGTGACTGCGAGGCATGCTGGGTTGTGTGTTCTTGCTAGCCACCTATCGACAGAAGCAGCCACGCAACAAAGTAATACTTGAAAAGGTGTACACAACAGTTAAGAAGGAACAACTTTTTTTCTTGGATGAAACAGGCCCAGTGCGATGTCTTTTCATACCCTCTGTAACATTTCTGGAATGCTTTCTTTACAAGGATGTAGTGCAAATTTTGTTTTCATATATCTGAGGCCTTCCTAAAGTACTTTAGTTTTTATCTTTAATACCATTTTGTACCTGCAACAGGTAGTGGCATTGCTTCGTTTCCATTTCTGTTGACTTTTAATACCTGGTTTGTTTCCTGTCAATCTGGATAGTCTATAAAACCATTACAGTCTTGATAGTGAGTGTTTTATATGTAAGCCTTAAAGATCATAGGACAACAGAAAATGAGGCTTTTACTAAAGCATATTTTAATTTTACATTTTAGACCAGCTGGTGGGAGTGAGCAGTGGACAGCAACGGCTTGTGATTTGATCTCATGTTACCTAACTGGAGCAGTAGCAACCATAATCATACAGGTCTGTAATGAAAATGTATGCAATGGAATTTGTCCCAGATTAGGGAAGAGAGAGGGCATTTAGTTACGTATTCCATGCTGAGATTTGTTCTTTTAGTTTACATATCTGGGAGCAACACTTTCCAGATTTTCTTAAGCAAGGACCTGACATTCTTGAAGCTTACAATCTTAACAGTTCTTGCCTTCTCTTCTTTTTAGAGAGCCTCTCATCAAATAGTAGGTTTTGAATTTAACTTTTTCTTGATACTTTGCAATACTTTTTAGGTTCAGATAGAGCATGACTGTAGTTCTTATTTGTCACCTTTTTGCTGTAGATGTTATTTAAATGGCTTTATTTTTATTTAAGCTCTGTCAGCAGCAGCCTTTGAAACTGCTGACCAGAGTTTTTACCATTTGGCCTGCAAACCTAAGCAGTGATAGAATTTCCTTTGCATGGCTTTTCTCTCTCTTTTGAAAGAAATAAAATTGGCAACCCAAAAAACAAAAACAAAAAAAACTTTCCTTTTTCCACAGTAAAGAATTCTCAGATAGCTCCTGCACACTAAGTTAGACTCTACTGAGGCGATGTGAGATGGATTTAAGCTGTGGTGCTTCTAAAATACAGATGTGATAAAGTTCTGTCTCTTCTTAATTTGGATATAGCTATTGATCAGCTTTCCCTGTGTAAAAGAAGGGATGATTTTACCGTTGATGAAATAAAGGTTGTTAGTACATCAGTGGAAGCCACAAGATCAGATGCTTAAGATTTTATTAGTCCTCTTAGCTGAGTGAATTTACTCAACACTGCTTTCTAACTTACTTTACTACCATCCGTTTCTGAATGCCTAGGTATCAGTAAAATCAAGATATTTTATCTTTAAAATATCTTTCTTTTAAAAGTAATTTTACTACCTCCTTATTTCTCATGTAGATTTTGCCATGGTTATATATAAACTTTGTCACCTCACTAAGATTGTTGTAGATAATTTCAAGAACATTGATGTTCTCATTATAGGATATTTGCTACTAAAATGATGGCTCTTTCGTTTATTTTTGTTCCCAATACTTGTGTTTTTGAAATTTTTCCAGCTTTTCTTAATTTTATGTAAGTGGTGCCTTACTTTTTGGTTAAAATATACTGTATTTTTTTATGTGCATATATATAGTAAATATCCAGGAATTGAGGTTAGCACTGTTTTCCAAGAGAGAGGGCAGCTGAGACAGGGAAAGAGCAACAAAAATAGTGGCTACACCCTACCATGGTTTGGTGGCTAATATATATATACATATACACACACGTACATTCAGAATAGCATTTCCTTAATCTCATTTTATAATAATGCTTTCAACATTTTAAAATTATTTCTTCTCCATTTTTTAAACTTCTTTAATCACACCTGTTTTCTCATCATGTTATCCATTCTGCAGTAAATTGTCATCTTCAAGCCCTTTTTCATTGCCATAATACAAAACTTAAGTTGAAACACTGGCAGAGATCAGTAAACAAAGAAAAGTTGCTAAGCAAGGAACAGTGCCCTGTGTAAAAGGCTTAGGCGAATTGCTGATATGACAAACAGTAAAAATAAAACAGTATTTAAGAAAACTTTTAAGTTGGATTGTATTGTGTGACCTTTTAAATTTCTCCCAGGAAAAAGATGCAACTCAGCCGTTACCTGTAAAAATATTTTGCAAAGATGAAGCAGAACAGTCTGTTGATATTTCTGAATATCTTATTTCAAAAGGCTTGGCTCTCAGAAACAGAAGGTATAAATATTTGGGGGGGGGTTAAATATAACTGTTTTTTCATATCTTCAGTTGCCATCATAGTTGACACAAAGATTGGTATTATATTAAACTAGTAAATCATTGGAAATTTACATGCTGTATTTCAAACCTTCTGTAGGCAGGATAGCATTTTAAATTGGCGTGGTAATATCTTCTTTCACCATTACATTCAAATGCATTCTGTAGTTATCTATTTAGACTGAGAACTGATTTTAAACTGTGGTCATCAAATTATGATCTAATTTTTATTCTTTCTCACTTGCAAGTACCTGATCTTCTGATTTATTGTGTTGAATCTGTTAGAGTTCATAAAATTGACACAAGTGCTGTAGTCCCAGAGGAATATCTTGAAGTTGGTTTGAAGCAAGAGAGCTCAGTCTTAAACAAGCTGACTCCAGAAACTGAAAGTATACCAAAAACTTCTGTTCCAAAGCAAGAAGTTCTTTTTTCTAGAAGTGAACAAAATGAAACCAAAGAATGCAAAACAAAGTCAGTGCTAAAGTCAAGGCCAGACAGAGTATATAAACCACCCCTTGTACCAGATGAGGAAACTTTTCAGGCTCTAATAAGCTGTATTGGAGATGATGGAACTATTTATACAATACCAAAATCTTTAGGTAAGATTTTATATGTATAGAAAATAAAATATCCTTATGGTATACTTATTACTGGCATTGCAATACAGTACTAAAATGAGTGCCAAAAAGCTGGGCCAGGCTGGGCTGGGCCTGGCCACATGCCACACATCACCTGGGATGAGATGCATGCTATATGCAACCTTGTATTTTCAGTAGCAGCCGTATTGTCATAAAACACGTGGTGATTTCATATTTTATCCTGTTATGATATTCAGTAGTAAAATTACACTTTTCAAATTTAAGATTTTTTTGTAAATAAATTACTTTTTAGAAGTTATTTTAGCTAATTTAGGGATTGTATTATACAGTTACAGTATTTCCATATTTTCCATTTTATAATCTTGAAATTATTGCTGCTGTTCCAGAACAGTAGAATTATCAGAACTTGAAATCAAGAATCCCAGCCCAGTTGGAGATGCTTAGGAATAAAAATGTGCATTGAAATTTGCAGTGAAAAAAGCTGTGTATTTTACTCTAAATTATTATGGTTCAACCTTAACATTATGTAAACTTTTATTTTTGGTTCTAACAATTCAGCTAAAGACATCTGATATCCACTTTTTAAAAAATTCCGTTTTACCCCATTTTTATTCAGAAAAAGTATTAAACGTATTGATGGCTGATATACAAAGTAACTTCAAATGTCTCGGTCTTCTTGAACCATATTGTTGGAGAAAGGGAGAAGCTTGCGTTATAAGAGGACCGGATACCATGTGGTATCGAGGTAAAGTTACAGAAGTCGTTGGTGGTGCTATCAGGGTAAGTTTGTTTTTTCTTGTATAACTTATTTTGTATGACAAAACAGCGTCTGTATCTTTTATCTTTGTGTGCTTTAGCATTTTTGTCAATTCAGGAGCTCTTGGCCATCAGAGACATTATCACACCACATCACTTTGGGGTTTGAGATTAGCATTTACTCCGCCCAAGTTCAACCCCTTGGTTTCTTCCTCTTTTTCAGCTCTTCCTTGGATTTACGAAAGATGCTAATTATATTTTGTGGTCAGGGTTTGTCGTTATGGTTGAACTTTAAGTAAGATCTGTTAGATTAGTTGAAGTTTGCAGTTTTATTTTTGGGGCTCATGGTCAGTGCAGACAGTTAGTTTCAACACTTTGGTTAAACTTATGACAGACAAGTTACATTTGCGGGTTGCAAACTTGCAAGCTTTGCATTAGCTAATATTAACTGTCAGACAATTACCAGATTTTCCAAAAGCATATATTTATTGATTTAACCCCTCTGGTTCTGGCCATCACAATCACGAGTTCTGTCTTTTTAGAAAAAAACAATCTGTTGAAAGTATTGTCTAATACCCCTGCTAGAGAAGAACATTTTTCTTAAAGAAATTTTGTTTTTTATGTAGGTGGAATACTTGGACTATGGCTATGTTGAAAAGATCCCTCAGTGTCATCTCTATCCAACTTTGTTATATGCTGAAATACCTCCGTTTTGCATCCCATGCCAGCTCTATAAAACAGTACCAGTGAGTAAATGTTAAATTTGGTAGTGGTTCAGATTAAATACTAATGCCTTTGTGTCATACTAAACCATTTCATGATAATGTGAGGTTTGACAAAAGTTTCACTTGAAATCGTGCAATGTAAACTGTGTTTTCAGTTAAGTGATTACATATATGTATAGATATAGTTACAAGCATGTACAAAAGCATTCTATGCATGTCTGTTCTGTAGACGCTGCTGGATCATCCCATAAATTGGAAATCAGAATGAAAGAAGGAGTTTAATTCCATTAGTTTCCTTTGGCATTTCCCCTCTTCCCTCCAAGTTGTTAAAGCTTATGTTCTCTGGAAAAGTATTATCAACACAATAAAACTGATTTGATTTACAATAATGATGTAGGTACAACAATATTTCTAAATATAAATGCCTAAAAATTACTACGTTTTCACTTTCTAAGATCTGCCCTTGTCTGTGTGGAAATCCATGCCGGTAGGTAATACTACATTCTGTTTGTTGGCATTTGTAATGTGTGTGTGGGGTTTTTTCCTTCACCATCTAGATTGGAAGCTTTTGGCAGCCAGATGCAGTAGAACTCCTTCAAGAACTACTTATGGCAAGAATTGTTGAAATACATGTTATGGTAATCTAATTTATGTTTGGGTATAAGAAGTAAAGCCTACTAAATGCATGCATCTTTTAACATAGACTCTGAATAATTGATGCGGTGGAATAAAACTTGTTGCCTAAGGCTATATAAGAAATCAGATGGCAGTGATTAATGTAATCTAATATATGGAGCAGTTAACAGCAGATTTTGAGTTTTTAGGGAATTTGGTATGTTCATGCTTGCTTCCCATTTCCCCCCATGCTTTCAATGTGTGTGTGTCATGTTCTTAGTGGGGGGGTTGTTTGTTTTTTGTGTCTGTTTTCTGCTTCTTTGATGTTTTAGAGTGTTTTTCTGTTTCCCTAAGTGGGTTTGTGCTGATGTTTTTGTGAGAGCGAGAGAGACTGTTCCTTACAAAAAGGTGCTGGCAAATAGTGTCAGTAGTTGAGTTGCTAAGCATGGCTTGATATCTGAGGAGGATAATGTGGAAATTGTGGGGTGTATATCATCTTTCAGTGTATTGGAAATGCTCAACCAGTGGGGTGTAACCCGAAAGTGTGGTGCAAGAGTATTTGAAAGGGTTGTGAGCAGGTTCCAGCCTGCAAGTGGCTGCCTGGGATGATTGGAGGCAGCGGGCATACATTCACAGGTGCACATGGCCAGTATAGAGCAAGGCCAGGTCATGGGAGCAGCCCCAGCCACTAGACACAGGTAAGTATGGGGAGTGGGGGATGGAGATCTGAAAGTTAATGGATTGGTACTTTCAGGAATATTTGGGATGTTTGACTAGCAGGTATTCATAGACAGAGGACTTTTCTTTAAAGATTAGTTTCACCTGAATAAGCAAGGAGATAGCCACCCAGTGTGGAACATGAAACCAGATGTTATAAGAGTAACCAAAACATGGTTGAGTGGTAACCATGAAACCTAGGTGCTGAAGGGCACAAACTGTTTAGGTAGAATATCAATTAAATGATAGAGTATAATGAACTAAAATGTGATTATATAGCTTTCATAGACATTAGGGTCTGGAAGGTACCTCATGAGATCATCGCGTCCAGCACCACTGCCAGAGGCAGGAAGTCTGCAGGGATCAAATGATCCCATCAAGGTAAATATCCTTTTGAATGAGACCAGAGTAGGTGCTTGCACCACCTCTAGGGGGAGTCTGCTCCAGACCTTGGACATGCGGACTAAGGAAGTTTTTCCTTGAATTGAGTCTGAATTGGCCTTCTAGAAGTTTGTGGCCATTAGACCTAGTTATCTTTTGGGGAGCCCTGGTGAACAACTGTTCTCCCAGATCCTGATGCATCCCCCCCATATACTTATAGGCAGCCATCAAGTCCCCCCTGAGCCTTCTCTTTGCCAGGCTGAAGAATCCCATATCCCTTAGTCTCTCCTCATAAAGCTTGATCTCTTGGCCTTTGATAATACAGGTGGCTCTCCTCTGGACTCTCTCAAGCTTATCTATATCCCCTCCTGAAGTGTGGGGCCCAAAACTGGATGCAGTACTCCAGCTGTGACCCCCAAAGCCAAGTAAAGTGGGAGGATGACGTCCCTGGTTTTGCTCAAGATGCATTGGTGGATGCATGCCAGAGTTTGCTTTGCTCTTCTGGCCACAGCATCACGTTGGTGGCTCATGTTCATCTTCTGGTCAATCAAGACCCCCAAGTCTCTTTTGATCTCAGTGCTAGCAAGCATAGCACTGCTGAGCCTATAAGTATGATGCTGGTTTTTCTCCCAAGGTGGAGTACCCTGTATTTCTCTACATTTAATACTATCAAGTTTAGGTCTGCCCACTTTGCAAGCATGTCCAAGCCAGCCTGCCCTCCAGTGTGATCACTTTCCGCCATGGTTTAGTGTCGTCTGCGAACTTTGACAGTCTGCATCTGACATCAAAATCCAGATCATTAATTGAAGAGTACCAGCCCAAGCACTGAGCCCTGGAGGACTCCACTGGTAACCTTGCGCCACATTGATTTTTTCCCATCCACTAGTACTCTTTGGATCCGACCCTGGAACCAGTTCCCCAGCCATTGCATTGGACTGTGAGATGACCGAGGCCACAGTTCCCCAGCTTGGTCATGAGGACATTAGGGGGGCCCAAGTCAGAGGCCTTCTTGAAATCCAGATAAATGACATCAACCTCATTTCCCTTGCCCAGGCAATGCATCACCTAGTCATAGAAGAAGATGAGGTTGGTCTGGCAAGACCTTCTAGTAAAAAACCATGTTGGCTGGCATTCAGTAGGTTGCCTTCTGTTAGCCTGTTTCAGATGGGTCCCTTGATAATTTTCTCCAAGATCTTTCCAGGGATGGACATCAGGTCTGTAATTCCCTGGGTCTTCTGTCCTCCCTTTCTTGAAGATTTGGACCACATTGGCTCTTTTCCAGTCTTCCAGTACATCACCCAAGCACAACAAGCTTTCAAATATCTTGGCCATACGGCATGCTATGATGTCCCCCAGCTCTTTTAAGACTCTTGGGTGCAATCCATTTGAGGCCACAGACTTACGGATGTCAAGCCTCCTGAGGTGTTCTCTCACTTGATCTTTGTCAGTTGCGGGCCCATCTCCCCAGCCCTGGATGCTTTGCATCCTGTCTGACAATGTGACCCCCTTGGGTGGGTGGAAAACTGGTGCAAAGTAATCATTAGGAGACTGAACTTTTCTTGGGCATCAGATGTCAGCTGCCCCATTTGATTTCACAGGGGGACAGTATTGCTTTTGTTCTTCCTCCCACATTTATAAAGAAAGACTTCTTGTTATCCTTGAGTCTGGTGGCTAGCCTGAGTTTAGTTACTGCCTTGGCTTTTCTGGACCACTCCTGACAGGTACAGGCTAGTGCAGAGTAGTCCTCCTTGGTGATGATTCCAGTTTTCCATCTGATGTAGGCTTCTCTTTTTTGTTTCAGGAGGCCCAGAAGTTTCCTGTTGACCCAAGGGGGCTTCCCTGCCCTTTGAGTGCATTTCTTGTGGGACAGGATGGACTTCCCTTGCATTTTCAGGATTGTGTTCCTCCTGGACTCCCCTTCCTAGGGAGCCATGGTTCCTTAGTGCCTGACTGATCAGTTTCCTAAGTTTGTGGAAGTCAGTCTTCCCAAAGTTGAGGATTTCTGTTTTACTGAGGGATTTGCCCACCGTGCATTGGACAGAGAAAGTAATCAGATCATTGTCGCTGTCACCTTTGATCCTCAGATCAGTCACCAGATCATCCCCTTTAGCCAGAACCAGATCCAGCAGTGCCTCTCCCCTAGTTGGCCTGTAGACCTCTTGCGTCGGGTACAGGTCATCAATGCAGGTCCCAGTCAGATCTGGCTGTGTGCTTTTCCCATAAGATGTCAGGGAGATTGAAATCTCCCATGACGATCATACATCGTGACCATGCGGCCTTGGCCAGTTCCATGCTGAATTCAAGATCTAGTTCTTCCTCTTGGTTAGGTGTCTGTAATAGACTCCTATGAATATATCCCCTTCCCCATGCTCCCCACCCCCTCTGTATTTTAGCCCAAAGAGTCTCAAGACACCCTCCATGGTTAATGAACTCAGTTTGAAGGGAATAGTACTGCTCTTTGACATGAAGAACTGCACCCCCACCCCTCTTCCCAACACAGTCTCTCCTGTAAAGGGTATAGCCTTCTATACCTACCAACTAGTTGTAGGAGGAGTCCCACCGGTCTCTGTTATCCCTACAAGGTCATAATCTTTATCGGCCAGGAGAAGGGCCAGCTCCTGCTTGTTACCCAAGCTCCTGGCATTTGTGTACAGGCAGTTGAGTTCCCTTATGTGATGGGGCATGACCTTTCCTTGGGCTCCTGTCAGAGTGGGTTCCCTTGTGCTACATAAGCTGTTACTACTGTGATTGGCATGACCTGGGCTGGAACTGTTGATTGACCACGCATCCCCCTTTGATGGCATAATTATAACAGAATCTGTTTGAGTTTGTGTTGTGGAGTTTTTTTAGATCTCCAGATGTGGAGATGGGTAGGGATCTTGGGTCTTGAAGCATTAAGTAATGGTTGAAATTGTATAAGTAAGATTTTTTTTTTATTTCCCTCATGTAGATTGGATAACAAAAGGAGAGTATGATAGGGTGCCTTCTTGATTAATCTGGATATGTGGATGCAGGCATTTAGGTTAGACTTTAGGAAGAACTGTTTCTGTGCAGAAGGTAATTTCATGATTCAGGGGGTTTGCTGGTTGCCTGCAGGAGCCAGGAAGGAATTTTTTTATTTCTATTACGAAGGCTTTATTGCCTTGTAGGAGAGGGGATTGGGGCACAGCAGCATTTCCCCCCCCCCTTCCGCTTTCTCAAAAGAAGTAGCTATTGGTCACTGAAAGTAGTAGTTTTGATTGACTGCATGCACTAGTCCTTCTGTTGGTAGTCAGATACATGGCTGGAGGGTTTTACTAGTCTGGTCAGGATCAAACATACTGACTTGCGGGGAAAAAATCCTTTTCTGATCCTCAGAGCTAACAGATTAGCAAGGACGGTTGGAGGTTTTGCCTCCCTTTGTACCATGAGGAAATATCCTCTTCCTAAAATCATTTAAGCCTATGTTAATGGAATAACCTTTACCATCACAGTGGCTAGCTTTGGTGGTATCCTTGTCTCCCATGCTTTTTATTTGTGGAATATAGTAGTGTTTTTTGGGGGGTATTTTTCATAAAAGGCCCTCATAGGTATTACATTTAGGGTATTACATGTAAATTTGCAAATTAGCTTCTGATAAAAAAAAAAAGCCAGAGACAGGTCTGCAGCCTAACCTTTTATTGCTTACACTGTAAAACACAAAAACAAACACTTATCCTAGTCTGCTTGCCTACCCATGAAAGCACAACAGCGATTATTACCTGTACCAGCTGGGAAGATTCAAAAGGGGGTAGAGGAGGGGGGTGGCACAGAGACTGACAGTAGGACAGCTGTGACCGTTGTTAAAATATGCTTGAGAGATCCAAGGAAGAGGGTCATGCCTCCCACTGCAAAGGAGGAGAAAAACCAACCGACCATACCAATCTAACCATAGGGTAAAATTCCTTTCTGGCCATAATACAGCAATCTGTCTGACCCTCAGCAGAGGGGCAAGATCCTTAGGCCAAAACCTCCAGATTTTAGTTTCACAGTATTGCCACACTCCCCAGTCAAAATTTCCAGCTCTAACTATAGCCAACACCCAGTGCTTCTGAGAGAGGCAAAAAAATAAAATAAAATAAAATAAACCAACCCAATGTGTAGTAGCAATAGGAAGGGAAAAAAATTCCTTCCTGGCCCCACTTGAGCAAAGCCCAGAAGCAGGAGAGAGGCCCATAATATACTATCGGCATAACTAATCCTACATCGCTCCTAACCAATGCTTGTCCAACCTCTTCTTGAACACGTCCAGTGATGAAAATTTCACAACTTTCTTAGGCAGTTTATTCCATTGTCTCATTATCCTAACAGTGAAGAAGTTTCTTTTGATGTTCAGTCTAAACCTACTTTGCCATAAATTCAAGCCACTGGTTTATGTTCTGGTCTCTGCAGCAAGAGAGAAACAGTATTTTCCCTCTTTTAAAGAAGCTTTTTGAGCATTTGAAGACTGCTATCATATTCCGTCTTAGATACCTTTTCCACAAGCTGAACATACAAATTTCCTACAGCCTTTCCTCATATGACTTGGCCTTCAAGCCCTTTATCATTTTTGTTACCCACCTCTGAACCCCCTCAAATTTCTCCATGTCCTTTTTAAAATGTGGAGCCCAAAACTTCATGCAATACTCTACGAGAGACCTAACCAGTCCAAGTGGAAAGGCACAATCACCTCCCATGTCTTGCACCTAGTGCTCCTACTGAAGCATCCCAAAACCTCATTTGCCAATTCTGTGCAGCTATATCACACTATACACTCATTGAGTTTACAATCCACCAAGATTTCTAGATTCTTTTCTGGTACTGCCATCCAGCTATGTGGTCCCCCATTTTGTATGTGTTATTGATAATTCTTCTGAAGGTGTAGCATCTTGCATTTGTCACTATTGAACTTCATCCTGTTAGCTCCAGCCCAGCTTTCCAATCTGTCCAGATCCTTCTGAATTGTGCTTCTGTTTTCCACCGTGTGCACAGTCCTTTCTAGTGTTGTCTGCAAGTCTGCTCAAGAAGCTCTCTATTCCAGCATTCCTGTCGGACTCCATTTGAAAACTTGTGGCATTCTGACACAGATCTGTTTATAATTACACTTTGGTTGCAGCTATCGAGTCCGTTATCTCTCCACTTCATAGTAGTTTTGTTTAACCCATATTTCTCCAATTTTTTTGAGACGGTTATGTGGGATTTTGCCAGAAGTGTTTTTAAAGTCTGGATATACTATATCTGCTGCATTTCCACCATCCACCCAAGTAGTTACTATGTCAAAGAAGATCAAGTTTGTTTGGCATGATTTGTTTGGCAAGTTTGTTTTGGCCTTGGTTAGTAAGTCCATGCTGGCTCTTTATGATCAGCCTTGCCTTTTTGGGATGCTTGAAAATGGCCTTCTGACCAGTTACTTCCCAGGTATTGAGGTGAGGGTTATATAAGTGGGGGTGACGTAATCGGCAACCTAGCAATTGATGGGAAGCTGGGTGACAACGACCATGAGCTGATCACCTTCACCATCCACCACAAAGCTGGCAAGTCAGTCAGCAACACAGAAGTCCTTGACTTCAGGAAAGCCGACTCTGATAAGCTCAGGAGGCTTGTCAGTGAGTCCCTAAGGGACCACGACCCCAGGGAGAGGGGAGTTCAAAAAGAGTGGTTGCTCCTCAAGGGAGCGATCCTCAATGCACAAGCTAATTCTATTCCATCTTGGAGGAAAGGCAGCAAGAGGGCATAGCAGCCCCCCTAGCTCTCCAGGGATCCAGCAGACCTCCTGAGACTAAAAGGAAAGGCCTGCAAAGGATGGAAGATGGGATTCACCTCCAAGGAGGATTATTCTTCACTGGTCCGGTCCTGCAGGGAGCAAACCAGGAAAGCCAAGGCTGCAACTGAACTCCAACTAGCTTCGAGCATCAAGGACAATAAAAAATCCTTTTTCAAATATGTGGGGAGCCGGAGGAAAAACAAGGGCAACATTGGACCCCTGCTGAACCAGGTGGGGCAACTGATGCCCAGGAGAAAGCCAACCTATTAAATGGGTACTTTGCGTCGGCCTTTCATCAGTCCCATGGGACACCCGTGTCCACTACGGGACAGGGAGGTCCGGGTGAGGGAGATCCCCTGCCCTCCATTAATGCTGACCTCATGAAGGAACACCTTGAGAGGCTGGATACCTTCAAGTCAGCCGGCCCTGACAATCTACATCCCAGGGTACTCAAGGATCTGGTGAGCATCATAGCCCAGCCTCTGACATGGACCTTTGAAAACTCTTGGCGCTCTAGTGTAGTGCCTGAAGACTGGAAGAAGACCAATGTGGTACCTATCTTCAAGAAGGGGAGGAAAGTGGATCTGGCTAACTATAGGCCCATCAGTCTGACCTCTGTCCCGGGGAAGATCTAAGAAAAGTTAATTAAAGAGGCCATCTTTAATGGACTGGCCAACGCCAACATCCTAAGGGATAGCCAGCACGGGTTTGTTGCGGGTAGGTCTTGCTTGACCAATCTCATTTCCTTCTATGACCAGATGACCTATCACCCGGACGAGGGAGAAGAGATTGATGTCACATATATTGACTTCAAAAAAGCCTTCGATCTGGTATCCCATGATCACCTCTTAGCGAAACTGGCCAATTGTGGCCTTGGGTCCATCACAATCCACTGGCTGGGAAATTGGCTCCGTGGTCAGATCCAGATGGTAGTAATTGATGGAAGTTGATCATCATGGTGTCCTGTGATCAGTGGGGTCTCCCAAGGCTCTGTCCTTGGACCCATATTGTTCAACATCTTCATTAATGATGTGGACATTGGAGTCAGGAGTGGACTGGCCAAGTTCACCGATAACACCAAACTTTGGGGCAAAACATCCACGCCAGAAGACAGGCAGGTTATCCAGGCAGACTTGGACAGGCTCAGCAAATGGGCGGACCAGAACCTGATGCTGTTTAACACCGAAAAATGCAAGGTTCTCCACCTTGGGAAGAAAACCTGCAGCATCCTTATAGGCTCAGCAGTGCTACGTTGGATAGCACTACAGAAGAAAGAGACTTGGGGGTCATCAATGACCACAAGATGAACATGAGTCTGCAGTGTGATGCTGCAGCTAATAAAGCAACCAAAACGCTGGCTTGCATCCATAGATGCTTCTCAAGTAAATCCCGGGACGTCATTCTCCCCTTGTACTCAGCCTTGGTGAGGCCGCAGCTGGAGTACTGCATCCAGTTTCGGGCTCCACAATTCAAAAAAGATGTGGAGAAGCTTGAGAGAGTCCAGAGGAGAGCCACGTGCATGATCAGAGGTCAGGAAAACAGGCTTACGATGACAGGCGAGAGCCATGGGACTCTTTAGCCTGGAAAAGCGCAGGCTCAGGGGCAATCTGATGGCCACCTATAAGTTTATCGGGGTGTTCACCAGTACCTGGGGGAACGTTTGTTCACCAGAGTGCTCCAAGGGATGATGAAGTTGAACGGTCATAAACTACTACAAGACCACTTCAGGCTGGACATAAGGAAGAATTTCTTTACTGTCTGAGCCCCCAAGGTCTGGAACAGCCTGCCTTCGGAGGTGGTTCAAGCACCTACATTGAATACCTTCAAGAGCGAATTGGATGCTTATGTTGCCAGGATCCTATGACCCCAGCTGACTTCCTGCCCTTTGGGCAGGGGCCTGGACTTGATGATCTTCTGAAGTCCCTTCCAGCCCTAATGTCTATTAAATCTATGAAAGTGGGTTTGTAGTTCCCCAGGTCCTCCTTTTTGCCGTTTTTTAAGGGCATTGTGTTGGCCCTTTTCCTGTTTTCATACTTAGGCATTTATGAGGCCTATGCCTATGATACCTAGGGCAGCTACTAGTAGGCTCTAGATCTCTCTTAAATCACCTTGCAATGTAAACACTATTAGTATATAATAGGGGCAAGTTACTGTAGCTTTTGTGGTTCTTTAAGTAGATATGGTATCTTTTATTAAACCAACTGAGTAGTTGGAAAAAAGTTCTTAGTAAGCTATCAGGCACAGTCATCCTTCAGGTATAGGGAGTCTCTGCTGGTCTGAGACTCCAAGGAATGAGAGAAGATAGAAGTGTGGCAGGATATCAGCGAGAATGTAAATAAGTAGGAATTAGAAAGACTAAAGGTAAAGCAGGGAAGGGAGAGGGGAAGAAAGCAGAGGAAAAAAGGGGAAATTACAGCGATAGCCTCTTTTCTACCTTGTATTCTAAAGGAAATAGAGAACAGGAAAACAGTAATGAGGGAACCTAAAAGTGTGACAGGATGTCAGTGAAAATATAAATAGATAGAAGTTAGAAAAACAAAAGGCAAAGCAGGGAAGGGAGAGGGAAGAAGAGGGGGAAAGCCAAAGGGAAACACTACAGTGGTAATAATACAAGGTAAAGAAAGAGGCTCTCAATGAAAAAGGAAATAGTTGGAAATCAGTAAGACAAAAGATAGAAAAGTAGGGGAGGGGACAGAAGAAAAGGTGGGGAAAAAGAAAAATGTAAGCGGTCAGGTCAGGCAGGTACCTGGTGAATCGCATGTCAGGCAGGTAGTAATGTGTCATAAATCCAGTGTCTATACTGAGCCACGATATTTTGTATCCAGTAGATTTATGAAGTGAAGTTTGTAGACTCGTCCACAAAAGATGTTTTGAAAGTTCCTTTTGAGGATTAGAATTGAGAGATTGGGAGCAGGGATGATTGTCCTGTGACATGCATGTCCCCACAGGTAGTTGGGTATTCTTGCCTTTGTTCTTTGTGTTTGTGAAATATAGATCCTGATATGGTAATACTTTATTTCTTTTGTCTTAAATAGGAACGTCCAGATGATCCATGGGGCAAACTGCCTGTTAATATCTATTTTGATGGGGTATCACTTTCTTCTTTTATGGCATTCCACAAACACTGTGTCCTTGAAGATGATCAGACTGGACTAGGACTGGTAGGTAAAATCCAATTTTAGTTTTTGCTGCTTTAATGAATATAAAAGAGATCAGCTGGTTGGTTTTCCACATGTTGTTGTCATTATTGTCTTGTTATAATTCTTTATCTAGTTTTACAGATTTATATGTTGTTAAGATAAGAAACGTTACTATGACCAGAATTCATTGCCAGTAGACCAGAACATTTCTAGAGAATTATGAATTGTTTTTCTTCATAATTTATCCTGTGTAAGAACAGTGGTTAGTAAACTGAAAATGAATGTCATCATTAGTGAGTTCATTTTCTTAAAACTGATACAAAAAGGTGTCTCAAAGAACTGTCATGAAAAAAGGTTTAGCCCAGGGGTTGGCAACCCCCAGCCCATGTGCCAGAGCATGGCACATGAAAAATTTTGCTTGGCACATGCTCTTTAGAGCAGATGGCAGGGAAGGGGCTAGGGCTGCATTGCAATAACAAGGATCCAGGCCCCTTGCAGCTCCCCCACTATCTGCCCCAAGATGCTCATGCACCTGCTACCAGCAACAAGCCAGGCTGGGGCTCTGGAGACCCAGGTGCAGCTTTTCCACTGCCTGCTGCAAGCAACCTGGGCTCTATGGCAGGTGGCAGGGGCCTGCCCAGAGCCCAGGCCAGCTGTGGCAAGCAGCTAGGAGGCTGCAAGTGGCTGCACTTTGGTCCACGGAGCCCCAACCCAGCTCATTGCCAGTGGTGAATACACACACACCTCAGGGCAAACAGCAGGGGAGCTGCAAGAAGTCCGATCCTTGTTATGGCAACGCAGCCCTGGCCTCTTCCCCACTGTCCAGCCCAAGATTCACATGTACCTGCTGCCAGCAATGAGCTGGTCTGGGGCTCTGGACCCTGGTATAGCCATTTGCGGCCTCTCAGCTGCCTGCCACAGCCAGGCTAGGGCTCTGGGCAGGCCCCTGAGGCCATCCCTGGCACACCAACATCTTACTTATTTAACTGACTTTGGAGATGCACCAAAAGAGATAACTAAATAGAAGTTTGACTGAAACTTGATATAGCACAATGTAGTGCTGTGAAGAAAAAATTAGTTAGCTCTGTTGAGCACTGTGCTAAAATGTCTTTGCTGCTTCCAGTGTCTCAGCTAGCTGGGAGATCTCTGCACTCCACACTGCCATGTATACATACCCAAAGTGTGTTGGAAAGTTTTGAAGGAAGGCTTCAAAAGACTTTTGGAGAAAAGCTGTTGTGAAATAGCTGGCCAAGGGAAACACATTCTGAGAGAAGCAATAGTCTCATGTAAGCAAGACCCTGCGGTCAGTGCAGGAGTTGTACAGCTTACACTTGGAAAAAACTGTGTTTAAGATGTAAACAAAAGCTTGTCCATCCTTACCGGAAAGCAGTGCCTTTTTTATGTACGGCTTTCCTTCCTTGTAATGAAACTGGCCTGATTCTGTAGTTCTGTCAGACAAAATTTGCCATTGCAACTCATTGAGAATTTTGCCCTATTACAAACTGCAAAATCAGACTCAAAAGCCTACGTTCATTTTGAGCATGTGCTTAACTCCTGTTGATTTTATTCCCATCCTTTCATGAATTGAAGTCTATAGTGAGAACTAAAGAAATGCTGCCTTATTATATAGTAAGTATAAATTATCTCTGCATATTTCAAATATTTCTAAAGAACCTGTTACAAACAGTGGTATATATGCTACTTTTGTTATAGGAAGTCATAAATTGCAGTGAAAAGTGTTTGGAGGACAACTTTGAAATCAGCTTTGAAGTAAGTTTCAGTGTTCAATTTCTGTGTTTCATTTTTGTGGACTTATCCTTATCTCAAAACATAATTACCTTACCTGATAATTTGGGCTAGATCATCTACAGTTGTTTCATTCATATCCCTGCTAAGGACTTGCTTCTTTCTTGAAATCTACAATGGGGTGAAGTAGAAATATTTAACTTAAAGAAAAAATATCCACTTAACTTTTCTTTAAACTATCAGCATATCTCGACCGTAAACTTTTTGCGGCAGGAACTCTTGATAATTTTCTTGTATAATACCAAGTCTCATTACTCACATAATAACGGTTCAGATATGTTCAAGGGTAGATCTTACATAGGTGCATATGTACCTCATGCATAAGATATCAGAAAGATGGATGCATATGTATATATCTTCTGTCTGGGAGATTCCCCTAGATTCAGTCATCTCAACAAGCTCCACAAGAGCACATAAATTGTGAGGCTAAAATTCCATCTTCTGCAACAGTTATGAGATTGAGGAAAGTAACTTGAATTCAGTTAAAATGCAAAACATCTTCATTCAGCATCCCATCCAGTTTGCAAGCAACACTAAAGATCAGTGTTGCCTTTCTTAATACACTCAGATGATAGATATTAAATTAGAGTATATGGAGTGTTAATCATTGGGGTTGCCAGCCCTATGATAGATCATATTTATTTGCATACTACATGCACCTTTCCCCCCAGATCAGTCCTCCATATTTGAGGGATGTTTTATTAAGTGAGAAAACTAATTTCTGCACCAAAATGGAGGCATGAGGATGCTTGAATGGCTGCCTGGGGTTTTGGTCCCTGGGGTTTTGGTCCCTTCCTGACTGCATGTGGGAAGGGCAGAATCCAGTCCTCAGTGGCACTTATCTTCTCTTTGTAACTGCACATAGACAGGTTTAACCCTGTCACACCTTTGCTAAATTGCCCCTTTGTAGCATCATGGAAGCCCATCTCTTTAGGGCAGAAATTTCCAGCTCCCACTGCAACTCCTATTTGACTCTGAGGTCCCTGGCAGATGGTACACTTAAGATTTGATTAACAAGTTAATCATGTCTTGAGTACCATATTTACTCAAATATAAAATGACCATGATTATAAGATGTCACTACACGGGGTCCCTAGGGATGTCCATGATGTTCCTAGGGCTCTGTGACCGTGCCTGCTCTGCCCAAGGGTGCCTTCTAGTCTCCCCTGCCACACATTCTTGGAAAAATAATAAGTAGGGAGGCTGCCCACGAGTTTGTGTAGCCACGGTCCTGTTGAACCCTACTAGACCCAACAGGTTCTTGTGCCCCTTGCTGTGTCTCAACCAAGTCAATGCCTCACAAGACACCATAAGCCTTATGGGCTAATTGCATGGCTCCAAACCTCTCCATACTATGCCCCATGCTTCACAGATGTTATATGAATGTTGTCACCTCTGTTGGGGACCTACTTGGCCATGGCCTCTTTAATATGGCTGGGCCTTCTAGCCTAGGCCCACTGAGGTGCTAGCTCTTCGTTGTGCCCCTCTGGCGCCAGGCTCTCTGGCCCCTTATATGCTCTATGCTTTGTATGCACCCTCCCTGTACCGGCTGTGTAACAACTCAAGCACCAAGCCAGCTGCTGACCTGGCCCAAGTCAATCGCATGCCTCCTTTGGGCACTGAGGCCTCCATATCTCCTCTCACAGCCTCATCCCAAACTACCAGTTCAAATGACAACACAGACATCAGCCCCTGGGCTATAACATATCAGTAATGATGGGGTCATGCTCTGCCCCTTTAAGAAGACAAACTTCTCCCCTAGTCTAGTGTGCTATTCTACACATGGTACCTTATAAGTCCTGCAGGCAGCAAACCAGACAACCATACATCTAAGGGCAGCTCTTTCATGCAGCAGCTCCTTCCTCTGGTGGTTGCCAGAGAATTAACCTCTGCCAGCCCCAGCCGAGAGACTTGTATGTGCCCAGGGCTCTGCCTCCTGCCGGTCAGCTGACTGCGTGCAGGTGCCGACTAATTCCCTCATTAGCCTGCTGCTCAGGCAACCTACAGGGCTCTCTGGCTAGGCTGTTTCTGCCCTTAAAGGATCAGGCACGTCTTACTGCCCTGGGACATAAGACAGCCCCCCAATTATTCAATTCTATATATGGAAAATTGATACATTTGCTATAGTTTTCCAAGTATAGAAACTTATTATTGTAGGTTTGTATTGAATTTGTCAACCTTCCACTGCTACAGCAGGGATTAAAATCTGGGGGGGGTCATGTAGCTCCTGCCTCCTCCTTACTGTCACTGCTACACTACTATGCACCCTGAGTACATGGAAATGAGGAACAAAACTGGAAAAACTGATCTTGAAATAAACATAGCTGTATTAATTTGTATATAGTACCCATAGACGTAGTTCTTCCAGAATTGATCCATATTACCATTTTTGAAGCTGTTGCAAATTTTTTAGCACATTCTCCATAAACCCCCCTTTAAATAGTACCTCTATTAAAGTCTATAATACAGACTTTAGGAAGGCATTTGACACAGTCTGTCACCCCATCCTCATTAAATAATTAGGTGGCTGTGGTGTCAATGCCTACACAGTCAGATGGGTCACAAATTGGCTGGAGGGCCACACCCAGAGAGTGATGATGGACAGGTCATTTTCGACCTGGAGGGACATGGGCAGTGGGGTCCCCCAGAACGTGGTCCTCGGGCCAACTTGAAGATCTTGAAGATTCAAGATCTTCATTGGCAACTTGGACGAAGGGGTGAAAGCACCTTGTTCAAGTTCGCAGATGACACCAAGATGTGGGGAGAAGTGAGCACACTAGAAGAGAGAAACAGGCTACAGCTAGATCTGGAGAGGTTACAGAGGTGGGCCAATGAGACTAGGATGGGTTTTAATATGGACAAATGCAAGGTATTGCACTTAGGGAGGAAAAGCCAGCAGCATACCTACAGCCTGGGGAATTGCCTTCTTGTCAGTGCAGAGGCAGAAAAGGACCTTGGAGTCACTATTGATTCTATGATGAACATGGGCCGCCAATGTGGGGATGCGGTCAAGAAGGCTAACCACACCTTGTCATGCATCCATAGATGCATCACGAGCAGGTCCAGGTAGGTGATCCTCCCCCTCTGTGCAACATTGGTCAGTCCGCAGCTGGAGTACTGCGCCCAGTTCTGGGCGCCGCACTTCAGCAGAGATAGCATTGAGCAGGTCCAGAGGAGAGCCACTTACATGATCGGGGGCAGCAGGGTAGGCCCTGAGGAGAGGCTATGGGACCTGAACCTGTTCAGCCTCCACAAGAGAAGGCTGAGAGGGGATCTGGTGGCTGCCTATAAACTTGCCAAGGGGGACCAGCAGGCAATGGGAGAGTCCCTTTTCCCCGAGCACTACTGGGAATAACAAAGAATAGCGGCCATAAGTTGACTGAGAGTAGATTCAGGTTAGACATCAAGAGGCACTACTTCACAATCAGGATGGCTAGGAGCTGGAACCAACTTCCAAGGAAAGTGGTGCTCACCCCTACCCTGGGAGTCTTCAAAAGGAAGCTAGACAGTCACCTAGCCAGGGTCATTTGACCCCAGCATCCTTTCCTGCCCATGGCAGGGAGTCGGACTTGATGATCTGCTCAGGTCCCTTCCAGCCCTACCAGCTATGAAACTATGGGCACATCTACACATGCATTAAGGAATTTTTTGTAATGCACATTAAATTTTGTACCTCCAATGTGAGATACTAAAATGAGCATTAGGCTGCCTTAATGTCCAGCAATGAATGAGCATGGTTTTTAAGTGCGCAGTAGTCTATTTTACTGTGCGTTAGCGTAATTGTGCATTTTTTTACATGATGCTTTAATGTGCAGTAAAATAGTCTACTGCACATTAAAGTGCATGTGTAGACACACCCACTATACATGTTACTGGTCCAAAGCCAAAAGGCATATTATTTACCACATAATTCATTGAGCTGGATCTCAGCAGAGCAGAGTCAATAGCATTTCAAGTCACAGTAACCCCACAGTGCAGCATTGCTCAGTATGTGTGTGTATTTCAGATGCCCCCCACAAAGAATCCATGTGCTAATTGGTCCCATTCATGACTGAAACCAGGTGTTCTTATCATAAGTACTAGGTTCTTCCAGAATCTATGTTCAGATGAGGCGTAGAGCAGACTGGTCTGGTTTCACGTCATAGAGTTAGGGGCCACACTAATCATATGTGACAGGATGAGAGAGGGGATACCAGAGAGATTCTGGGTGAACTGTTTGGGGCCCTGTTTGGTGATGTTTGCTAGACATTTAAGGCTGGTGAAGAAACAGGAATCACTGGAAATGGAAAAAAAAGGTACAGCTCACTTGTGGGAGTGAAGAGGAAGTAAAAGTGTATACAATGTAGTGGCTTACCATGACTTTAAAAAGTAATCACTGAGGGGAACTGCACTTAGTGGGAACTAACATATATCATTCAGATGGATTGCACTAACCTATCCTTGTGGCAGGTTCCCATCAGCATGTTTGCCCCATATGAGCCATGTACTTTATAGTCATGCTTATTGTTGGCTGCATTTCATTAATTTTATAGTTGGCTTTCATTACTAAGCAGATGCTGCTTTACAATGCATTTAATGGGGTTTCTTTGTATGTGACTGAAACACGAAGGGCTTTTTCTCCCATGTTCGTTGGGGGGGAGGTCATCTTATATTCAAGTAAATATGGTAGTAACCTGGCCACATGTTCACACAATTAGTGGCATGATAAAACAGAGAATAAACCACAAAGTAATTGCCATATTTCATAGTGTATAATTCGAAGTTTGAAACTAACATATTTACCCTTAAATTTCCACCTCGACTTAAACACCTTGTGTTTCAAAGTTTGTTAGTCTTCATCCGGACTGCATGCCAGCGCTCTTCCACACCCAGCCCATGGGGAGCTGGCGTGCTGGTGTCTATGCACTTCCCCAGTACTGAGGCCAGGCTGGGCTCCTGCCTCCCCTTCCCAATACCCTGGAGCTGGGCACCCAAACCCCACACCCATCAAATCTAGCCCACGGACACTTACCTGCAGCCCAGTGGCTGTCCTGTGGGTAGATCTTGGCCAGCAGGGTGGAGCCGCCACCCGCTGCCAGCTGCACCCGGGCGCAGAGTGGCAGCAGTGAGTGGTGCTTGCCAGGCAGGTGTCACTCGCAGCCCCCATACTGAGCTCAACTGCTGTCCGCCTGGCTGCAGCTCATGGTCTCCAGCTGTAACGGCCACCACTGACCCACATTTATAAGGCACCAGGATGAGGTGACAGCTAAGTTGAAGTCCCTGGTGCCTCTCCTGGAGTTGGTTCTGGCAAGGCAGGGTTGATTTATACACTGGGTCTGTGAAAATCCTAACTTTTTGATAAAAAATATGGGGTTGATTTATACACTGAGTAGACATGTATACCATAAAATACGGTACACAAAATATGTGTAATCACTTTGTGACTAGTATCCATTGCATCTTAACTTGAATTTAGGGCCAGGCCAATCAACTGATGGCCACTACCAGCATAGAGCCCTTGCGCCTCCAGGCCTGCACCCATCACCTGACTGGCACCCCAAGCAAGGCGCACCTGGCACCTCGTTTGCTACTTACCAGTGAAGGGGAAGATCAGGATCGTGATCCTGGGTTTCTCTTGCACTGGCAATAGAGTGTGTTTGGGATCTGATCCCTGATCCCACAATTACACCTTCTGCCATGCATGTGTAGTACAGCAGGAGATGTGATTGTTGGGATCACGGATTCGATCTGAAAATCTGCTGGGGTCTGATAAGGTGATATTCACTTACAGTCCTAAACGTTTGCTGTGCACAGTAAACTATAATTATACTCCATCTTATATAACCTTTTTTTTAAATCTCACAGGAATGCTATAAGGCTTCTGCAGTCCTTGCAGATGGATCACTCTCTCTTTTTAGTTTCAAATTAAGTACTTGTTTTAGTAGGTGGGAGGGTTAATATTTTCAACTATTTAGAATGATCTGATTGTTCTTTAAGTGTTTATATCCCTTTTTTCAAATCTTTGGGAATTGACTTGTTTTGTTCCTAAGTCCTTATCTAGTTAAAAATATCTCATGAGGAAAACAGAACCACAGGAATTATTTTTGTTTCATTGTCAAGGATTTTTTTAACCTTATTTGAATTAATTTAATTAATGAAACATACAGCTGTAACTAAACCCTGCCTTGTTCTAGGAGCTGTTACTTGAAGTAGAGACTCCGGTTTTGCCACCGTATACTTTGCCATCACCACCTCTTCCAGGAGAATGCTTTCCTGTTAAAGTTAAGCACCTTGTTTCACCTAATGAGGTAATGTAGTGGTTATAGTCATTACTAAAGTATGTCTGTGATTATACAACTTTGTGGATACTGTCAGAAAAATCAGTGTCAGTACAGAGGTATTTCAGCTTACAATTGACCATTTAAATTTCTGTGAATAACTGATGTAACTACAGGTGCCAGTGTGGAGGTAATGCAAATTTGAATGTCTTTCCTGATCTTTAAGGGAAAAAATGCAGGTCTGCTTGCACAAAGAGTTTTTATCAAAATGTTTGAATCCTGCAACCTCTTTTAAAAAGTCATGATTTCACTCATTTGGTGCAATGGCAGAGTTTTGCCCAAGACTCACCATGTTGTCCTCAGCCTAAAATTTCATGTCAGTTCATACAAAATAAAGTATCTTTTAAGCTGTTCACAAATTTAAATACAATAGGCCTTTACTAAAATGCTGGATATGACATGTAGCTCTTAAGTCAAATTACACTGAAGTGTGAAGCCAAAACCTGGGATCCATATGACTCTGGTTTTTGGCATTCAAAAATCCAGATACACTTCTTTAAGGGATAGCATGTGGTGTTCGTCCTTCGTGGGTGAAGACGACCACATCCAGCAGGGAGAGGGGAGAGAAGAAGAGGGAAAAGAAGTGGGAAAGGAAAAGGGAAGGAGAAAAGAAAAAAGGGGAAAGAAGGAAAAGGAGGAAAAAAAAGGGAAAGGAAGGAGAACAAAGGAGGGTGGGGGCTAGGTGACATGAGTACATAGGTGTCTTATAAATCCAGTCTTTGCTTTGAACAGTCTCCTGCAGCAGGGACAGGAGAGTGATGAGGACAGGATACAGAAGGTTTTCAGTTCCCTGGCCATGCATTTCTTCATTGCTTCTGCTGTGCATTGGTGTTCAAAAGCCAATGCTCCATTCTGGATTTGGGACCTCCAAGATGGACGGTCGTAAGCAATTTGCTCCCACGACTCTTGAGTCAATGCCAAAACGCTTTAGGGACACCTTTAGGGTGTCCTTGTACTGCTTCTTTCATGCGCTTTGAAAGCGTACTCCATTTGACAGTTCACCAAAAAATACTTCCTTTGGCAGACACGTCAGGCATTCTTGAGAGGTGGCCAGCCCATCTTAGCTATGCCAGTTTCAGCAGGGAGTGAATACTGGAGAGTTGATCTTCTGGGCACCTTGGTGTCCGGAATTTTGTCCTGCCACTTGATCTTTAGTATCTTTCTCAGGCAGCACAGGTGAAAGTGGTTTAGTTTCTTGGCATGACACTGGTAAATGGTTCAGGTTTCACAGGCATAAAGGAGGGTTGGAAGGATGATGGCTTTGTAAACCTTCAGTTTTGTCGACATTCTGATGCCTCTGTGGTCCCAGACTGACTTACGGAGTCTGTGAAAGGCCACACTAGCTTTTGCTAATCTTTCATTGACTTTGTCATCAGTGTGGACAGCACAGGAGAACGTGCTGCCTAGATAGGCAGTACCTGTCTAGGGATGGTAGAGGAGGAGGAAATAGGTATTTGTATGGATATTTTCTCACTCTTTTTTCTATTATTATTGGAAAATGCTCATTTGAATCCAAAACACTAGAAATTTGAAAGCAGGGCTCTGACATAATTTGTCATGGTTTCTGTCCAGCTTACCGTGTGAGTTGTTTCTTGCCTCTGGTGCAGTGCTGACCTACCACTGATCTGGGAACCCAAATCTTACCAGGTCATTACAGTAAAGCTAAAGGTCTCGATAGAACAAGGACCAGTGATCTCAAATTGCAGCAAGAGAAGTTTAGGTTAGATATTAGGAAACATTTTTTCCCTAGGAGGGTAGTAAAACACTAGAACAGGCTACCCAGAGAGGTGGTAGAATCTTCATCCTTGGAGGTTTTTAAGACCCAGCTAGACAAAGCTTTGGCTGGGATGATCTAGTTGGGGACAGGCCTGCTTTGAGGAGGGGGTTGGACTAGATGACCTCCTGAGGTCCCATCCAACTAATTTTCTGTAATTCTGTGAAGCCTCAACTTCATGCAGAGCTCTTACCGCTTTTGAGCTTCTAGCTTCATGATGAAGGATTAGTGCATGATTCCCACTCCAGTGAAGTAGATCAGAGAGATACTTTGCAACAATATACGGTGGTGTCCATCTGTCACACTGCTTCTTCCATGTGTTCTGAGCCCACCATCACCATGATGAATCAAAAGCATGCCATTCTTAAGGGACAACCAGTATGGCCCTTGGGTTTGCAGTGCAAGAACATTTGCTTTGTACAGTACTACCATATTATTGAGATTCTAGAGCAGTCCCACATACAAATCAAGTATGATTGCTATGGTTCTTTTTTGGGAAGGAGGAGGTTGATCTGTAAGCACAACAATGCAGAAATACTGGAAGCAGGGATCAACCAGAACACAGCATTTTCTCCATGGAGTAAAGTCAGGCTCCCTCTTGTTTGCTCTTCTGGCCCCATGACTCTTTCCATCTTGGCTGACCAACAGGCCAGCTTCAAAAAAACGAAGCAGGGAGGGAAATAATACAAGGCGCTCACAACTATGTCATCCTTACAGCTTGGGAGTTATGGTACTACATTAGAAACATAGCAGATGTGGGTTAAAACCTCTGGAGGGGGAGGGGGGCTGAGAAGGCTCAAATGCATGTAATTACAGTATGTCAGAGCAGACTCGACTAATTGAATACACTTCAGGTTACAGTGCCCCCACTGGCATTTTGAAGCATGGGGACACTGATACACAAGATGCTACAAGTGCTTTAATTAAAGTGGGTCTCAGAGCTGCTCTAATTAAGGCATCCCCCACCCCTGGAGCATGTGTAAAATGCCCCATGTTTTCCCATGTCTTGTGCTCTAACCCCCACTAAGCTATTTCACAGAAGCGAAAATTAGGATTGAAAGGGACCCTAGGAGGTCATCTAATCCAATCCCCTGCTTCAAAGCAGGACTGTCCCCAACTAGATCATACCAGCCAAGGCTTCATGTAGCTGGATCTTAAAAACGCCCAGCAATGGAGACACATCACTTCTCTGAGTAACCTGTTCCAGTGTTTTACTTACTACCTTCCCAGTGAAAGAGTTTTTCCTAATAACTAACCTAAATGTCCTTGCTGCAACTTGAGACTGGTGCTCCTTGTTCTGTCATTTGCCACCACTGAGAACAGTCTAGCTCCTTCCTCTTTTGAACCCCCCTTGAGGTAGTTAAAGGTTGCTATCATATCCCCCCTCCATCTTCTCTCCTCTAGACTAAATAAGCCCAGTTCCGTCAGCCTCTTCTCAGAAGTCATTTGCCCCTACCCCTTAACCATAACTATATGAGGAAAATGATCTCAAGCATATGTTTTTTGGCTCTGATCAGAAGTTCTGCTAAGACGCATGCCTCATGGAGTCAGGGGGGAGTAAAATTTTGAGCAGTGGAAGCATTTAGCATAGTTTAAAATACCATACTGAAATGAACAAAGCTTTGTTCTTTACGGTATAACAGAGCACAGGGCATAGGCAGCAGCCAGGCAGTCTACAGCTGACTAATACCAATCCAGCACTGATGGTTGATTGGGGAACAAGGCCAGCTGTTGTATATAAGGGCTGGGTACCTGAACTGCCTGCAGTAGTTTGCTGCTACCAGCTGAGCTGATGCCTAAAACCTCGGAGGTAAGGGCTGCGGCTATGGGGAAGGAGGCTCCATGGTTCTGGGCATGACCTGAAACTACACCCTGAATTGGAGCCTTAGACATGGAGGTTGTAGGGCAAGAGATGGGGTCAAAGGGGTCTGTGGAGGCCAGGTATGTGCCACCAGACTAGGGCCGGGTATCAGGCCGTGTTGAGCTGGAGGTCCAAGTGAAGCCCTGTGAAAGCAGAAAAGCCAAGTGAGGCCCCATTGAAGCAGGAAGGCCAGGTGACTAAACTAAAGCCAGGTGTCAGGGTGCACAAGCTGGAGGCCAGGTGCTAGGCTGAGCAGGCTTGGGGCTGGATCTGAGCCCAGGAAACATCTGCAAGGCATGGGACATGTCAAAAAGAGGTCGGAGGCCCTTGTCATCAGGGCAGGTAAAGGGCAGCCTCCCGCCTGATTAACATCTGACAATCAGGAACATCAAGGCATGTTAGGAGAGACAGGCAGGTGGGTAGCCTGGAAACCAGTGGGCGGGCCTATTTTGAGATCCGCCCTGGGACGCCCGTGTGTTACATAGGGCAAAATAAAGTTTACCTCTGGGAGTGATATTAGCTCGGGGTGGGCAAAATGTGGCCTGCAGGCCATATGCAGCCTGCCAGGCCATTCTATCCGGCCCGCAGGGCCCCTAAAAAATTTAGTAAATTAATATTTATTTGCCCTTGGCTGTCTGTCATATGGCCCTTGATGACTTGCCAAAACTCAGTAAGCAGCCCTACCCATAATAATTGCCCGCCCCATAATTGCTGCGTGCTAGCTTCCCAATAATATAAGAAAACTTTTTGCTTGTACACATGCAAAGTACATGTCTCCTTGCTTCTAGTTCTGTAAGCTAGCACTTTGCCAGTATCTATGTATTAAATACCTATTAAATGAAATGGTAGTGCTGGGGTAATGTTATAGTCAGGGATCCTGGTTTTCTCTGATTTAAAAAAATCTCCAATTTTTGGTTAAAAAAAAAAAGTAATCCCAAATCCACATTGTTTGATGATTAAAATGAACCAACACACACACACACGTATATACTAGTAGTGTCTCATTTAAAATTTATGGAAAAACATGGATTTGGGGTTACCTTTTTTTTAACTGAAAATTGGGCATTATTTTAAAACAGAGAAAACCAGGATCCCTGGTTACAGCCATGATGGTCCAAATAAAAATGCAAGAGGCAAGGATTTTACTGGGTGATCTCTCTGATTGGACCAGCTGCGTAGTCGGGAGGGATATAGACAAACCTTTTGTTACCAAGTATGTTTCCTCAGGTTTCACCTGAATTCAATTTAGAATTTAAACCAATGTATCTTAATGATGAACTTTTTTCAGGATGGAAGTCATTATCCTTTTAACATCACATTAAATTTGGAGTCAGTTTTGATGTGATCAGTCTGCAGAATTGTAGTCTGTCTCTTAGAAAACTCTGTCCTTTGCCTTAGGTGTATATTTGCCTTGATTCAGTAGAGAGTATTGAAGGCCAAAATGACACAGAAGATGGTAGAGTTGACTGGAACTCTGAAACTGAGAGCCTGGATCAAGTCCTGAGGAGGTGTAACAAAGATGTGGATTCTCTTCCTTTTCTAACAGATTTTAGAACAGGTAATTATGAAAAGCTTGTATATTCTGCATCTAATTATGTATTTTACAGAAAGCATAAAATAGAAATCTCTCCTTTGGGAATGGGATTTTCCAAACAAGCTCACTTTTATTCTATCACTTTCCCATGGACTTAATGGAAGAGAAGTTTCCTACTCTGTTCCAGTAGAACAGGGCTGTCCTGAGGGATTAACCTGCAGCTCTCAGCCCCCTCTGGGCTGGGTGCTGCTCCTTGCTCCTGTTGCTGTCTGGAGTCTCTGGGCTTCCCCTCCCTCCTCTAGCTTCTGTTTCATGCCCCCTTCTGTGTGTGGACAAGGAGAGGTAGGGCAGTTCACCCAGGGAATCTGAGGTTGGAGGCCTCAGTGGGGAACTCAGAGTCTCCACATAGTGTTGGTGCAGCACAGCAGGAGTTGCCTGCAGCCTGTGCAGCATGTGGCCAAGGAGCCTGCAGCTTTTCTCTACTCATGCTCTTTAAACCAGATGATTTACCCTTGAGGTGGGGGTTCTTCATGTGTACTTGAATCATTTTTGTCACCTGTTGTCAGCCTTTTATTAAAGAAAAACAGAGCAGATCGAGATTAGGTCTTTCTCCTGCAGAAAGTTGTTTCTTGAGATGGACCAGGCATCAAATGTACGGCTAGTGGGCAGGATCTGGCCCTCAGCAGTTCCTTATGGCTGGACAACTTGCCCTTGCATCCAGCCCACAGGACTTCTTGGCACAGCTGCTAGAGCTGCTATGCCAGTGCAGGCAGCAACCAGGGGATAAATGCCACTTGCCCCCACTACCCATCACAGAATTGCTGCTTAGGGTACTCACTCAGCTGGATCCAGAGGTAGATTGTCCAGCCACCAAGAAGGCCCACTGTCCAGACCGGCCCTCCAGTGCAAATAAATTTGACATCCCTGTTCTAGATCATCCTTTATAAGTACTCTCTTCTCTGATGGGACTGTTTCTCCCAGTTCTTGGATGACTCCCAAATGCAAGGGCTGTCTAACTAGTTACCTCCCTTGGGCTCCCACTCGACCAGCAGTCCCTGCATTTTTCCTACTGGTGCGGCAGCAAGAGTCTCTGGAGCAGGGCAGCATGGTGGAAGGACAACTGGTTAGCCAGCCTGATGCTGCCCAGTGAGTGGGGGGCAGGAATCGTGCTGTTTGTGTGTTGAGGTGTCCACGTAATGGCGGAGGGGGATGTGTGTGCTATTTCTGGCTGCCCAAAAGTTAAACATATACTATATACCTGTCATGTATTGTGGAAGTTACAAAGAGTGGCAGCGTAAGAAAGAGAAAACAAAGCCTTTCGTATCTTGATGACATAATACAACTCAGTTTAGAGTTCAGTTAAAGGATCTTCTAAGTCTTATGTTTAATTTTTCTCCTTACAGAAATGCCTTGCCTTGCAGAGTATAGCGATGGCTTATGGTATAGAGCAAAACTTCTTTCTATTAAAGATTTTGACCCTGTTACTATTCTGATTCAGTTTATTGACTATGGATCAACTAAAAAACTACCAACAAGCAGGTAAACACAGAGCATTTATATTTTTAACTTCTGTTCAAACACAAGCATCTTGTCTAAGTTGGATTTAATATTAACATTAAGCATTTCCTGTCTGTATGTCCATCTGTCTTGGGAACATATATAGTCCACATTATTGAGGTATCTGAATACCTCACATTCTGTATTCTTACAGCTCCCATAGAGGGAGGATTGTGCTTTTATCCCCACTTTATGCATGGGGAATTGAGATGCTGAGGTGCTACGGCCTGGATCCACAGAGTATTTAGGGGTTTAAACCATATCTTTACACATCTAAATCCATTGTGCAGCTGCCATTGACACATACAAAACAATGATTAGCTGTAACTAAGTCCTAGACACAAATTAGCTTCCATCCATTAGCATATGTAAGGCAGCTTTAGCTGATATTACCACACTAGCCCCTAGTTCAAGATGACGCTTCAGAAGCTGAAAAGTACAAAGTGTGACTTCCCTGCCTCCCCCTCCCCTCCAATTAAATGTTCCAGCTTTGCCAGCAAGGCCCAAGCTGAAACCAGATGCAGCCTGCACAAAGGACAGCTTGTGGGTTAGGGTGGGTAAGAACAGAGCCATCCCTAGGGATGTGCAGGGCCTGGGGCATATCAGCCTGTGTGGGGCCCGGGGAGGGGAAGGGAGGGGTGGCAAGCGGCGGTGCATGGCAGCTGCAGCAGGGCCTGTACAGCACTGTCTGCAGGGCCGGGGGCAGTTGCCCTGATTCACACCCCCCACCCCCACCCCAGGACAGCCCTGGGTAAGAATGTCTGTCCCTACCAGTGCTTAGGGCACTTGTCTGGGATGTGGGAGATGTGATTGAAATACCCTGTCTGCCCAATTTGGAACAGGGACTTGAACCCACTTCTTCCACAGCTCAGGTAAGTGCCCTGACCACCAGACTTACCAGCATTCTGTGGTGGGTCTCTCTCGTTCTCTCCCATTTTTAGGGTTGTTCCATTCTGTAGTAAGTTTTTTATTTTGAGTTGGAGACAGACCAACTGTAGCCTAGGGCATCCATACACATGCTCTGGGGTACAGGGACATGTGCTTTAATTGTGTGGCTCCAAAAGGTATTCTAATTAAAGCACCTGCAGCGTCACTTGTATTCAGCATCCATGCTTCAAAATGGTGGCAGGGTGTTTAAACTAAAGCTCATTTGACTGCTAGAGGCTTCCGGAGTACGTTAATTAACACAGTCCAGCAGACTTGATCAAATCTGCTCCAACACATGCCAATTAGCACATGTTAGAGCAGCCATCCAGCATGTGTATAGGTACCCCTAGTGCTTAAGATGGCCGTCTGAGATGGGGAATCAAACTGGCACAAGAGATTTGAACCACATCCCAGGTGAGAGACCTAACCATTAAGTGGTTAGGATCTCCCTCAACACCCTCCTTCCTTTCTGGAAAGAAGGCAGTCAGACTAATGCAGGATTCATGATTGTGGATCCTGAGTGAAGAGATGCCTCTCCTAGCTACGGTAAGTGCCACTCCTTATCCAGGCACAGCAGGTTAGGAGCCTGTACCACACTCATCCCATGTTGGGTTTTGGGGTTTTTGTTTTTTGGTCCTTGGTTCCAAGTTAAGTGATTTCTCAAGATCTCTTCTGTAGATGCTGGACTCTATTTATACGCTGTAGGGGAAGCCAAGTATGATTAGATACTGCAGTGCTGAAGTACTTTGGAGACTCTAGGCCTAAGTGACATGTCCAGCATCCCATAAATTGTCCATTGGAAAGCATGGTCTGTAACTATGAACTCACATCTCCAAGGCTCTAACCTAGTTCCATAAACATTAGCACATTCTCTGTATCCTTCAGTAACACCTTTCAGTTGTAGATGTTGGAAAAACTACCATCTTCCATTTTATAGACAAATGTTTTCATTCTGCTCTAGATTACGTCAGATTCCTCCTGTTCTTATGCAATATCCTGCTCAAGCAGTGAAAGCTCTGTTGGCTGGATTTAAACCTCCTTTGCGTGATACAGAGAAAGTGAGAATTCCATATTGCCCAGAGTGGAGTATGGAAGCATTGTGGGCAATGGTAGACTGTGTTCAAGGAAAAAAGCTCTTTGCTTCCACATTGGTGAGTTGTGATGGTGGGGGTGGGGTCTCCTGCCCTTGAGTTCCTGTCAGACACAAGTGATTTTCTTGTTAACATTTTCTGCAGTGAGTGTGAATGTTATAAAAACATTTTTATTGTGACCTCTACTCTGTTAACATGGATCTGTACACTATTCAATATTGAAATAATTTTGCAAAACTTAATCATATGACAGAGTCTGGTGTCCAAGCCTTCTTGTCTGAATGACTTCATTGTTGTGCTTTCCACTAGAACCTAGTATTCTTGCTTCTGTTTCACGTTCTCGTATGGGCCAGTAGTAGAGTGCCACAAATGAACACAAGGGTTGTAATCACTAATGGCTACCACGTCCTTTCTTTGCTTTCCCTTGGCATCTTCTGTTGCCTCCTAACGTTTCTCCTCTTCATCCACCATGGCATTCAGACTGCAAAGTGAAAATCATTCACACACATATGAAGGTATCCAGCTTCTCAAGATGTTCCTTCACGAGGTCAGCATTTATGGAGGGTAGGGAATCCCCAACACCCGGATCTCCCTGTCCCATAGCAGGCATGGGCGTCCCGTGGGACTGATGAAAGACTGACGCAAAGTACCTATTTAATAGGTTGGCTTTTTCCTGGGCGTCAGTTGCCAGTTGCCCCATCTGGTTTAGCAGGGGTCCAACGTTGTCCTTGCTTTTCCTCCGGCTCCCCACATATCTGAAAAAGGACTTTTTGTTGTCCTTGATGCTTGAAGCTAGTTGGAGTTCAGTTGCAGCCTTGGCTTTCCTGGTTTGCTCCCTGCAGAACCGGACCAGCGCAGAATAATTTGGAGGTGAATCCCTTGCTGCAACTTGAGACTGTTGCTCCTTGTTCTTGTCATCTGCCACACTGAAAACAATCTAGCTCTGTCCTCTTCTGAATTTCCCTTCAGGTAGTCGGAGGCTGCTATTAAATCCCCTCTCAGTCTTCTCTTCTCCAAACTAAATAAGCCCAGTTCCCTCAGCATCTCCTCATAAGTCATGTGCCCCAGTCCCCGAAAGATACAAACCTTTCAATTCACTGTAGTTCATTTACCACTATTTCATGTTCTTCAGATCAACAGAGTACCTAATAAAAATTCCTTTTAAGTGCAGCATCATTGCTCTTCTTTCTACTTGTGCAGTTAATTTAATGCCTCACTTATTCCTGTTACCTTGTTTTTCTTAACCTTCAGCCCACTGATGGCTCATGTGCCTTTTAGATCTCATCTTTTTTAGACTGTGACAGGCATTGTCACTGTTATATGCAGCACGTAGCAGAAAGGAGTCCCAACCTGGTTGGAACATTAGGTATTGCTGCAATGCAGAATAATCGTAGTGTTTAATCAGTTTTTACTATTTGAAACCGTTCCTGTATTTCTTAAAGCTGCATGCATTTCTGATTTCCAGACTTCGTCACCAGAGTTCACCATTTTCTTGTACAATAATGAGCAAAAATTAGTTCACTTGAAGCTGATAGAAATGGGACTTGCAGACCTATATGAGTGACATGTAAGTACAGTATATATGATGGTTGTTGCAAAGCAGGACTATAGAAGGTAGGACTTGCACACTAATTTATTTATTTATTTATTATTAGTGTTTTGTTGTACCCTCGCTGAAAAACTCAGAGCAGCTTACAGTAAACAGCCAGAGGATTCTTCCAATAACATCCCAAAATCTGAAAACACAAACTGCCCCCCTTAACCGCAACCACTGGCTCCATTCCCAAATTCCCACACAAGCAAACCTTTCTGCAAATTCCAACCACACCTCCCAATCATCCCTCCCATCCAGATACAAAAAATCTTTTTCCACCTTACCTATCCACTCCCCTCACCCTGCTTCAGTCAGGGAAGATCAGAACTGGCCAGGTTTGTTTATCTCTGCAGCCTTTTGGATGCTAATGTAGTGACTTTTTTTTAAATACTTTTTTTTAAGTTGAGTATGTACAGGAGAGTATGCGTAGCAGGAAAACAATCACTACACCCTGTCTGATACAGCAGCTGGCAGCCTTTTATAAGCTGCAGGCCAGAGTGATGCAGTTCAGGTCAGAGGAAACCCAGCCACTTTGGCCCACAGTGCTATAGGGGGAGTAACTGCTGTTGAAGCCCCTTACCCCTGAAAGCTGCCAAAGTCCCATGTCCACCGTAGATTGCTGACTACTAATCTAGTATCATCTGTATGATCAGATCCTACCCTTACAACTTCTGCACTCTATTCTGACTCTTTCTAAAAGCAGCAGTTTATGGTCTGACAAATCAATCCTGGTTTTTGCTTAAACCAGAGTTTCGGGTCTAGTGCGAGTGCCAGCAAGGACTGGAGAAACAGTTAAATCCCTTCCCTATTTGCAGAGCTTGAATATGTAAGGACTGCTTATGCTGGTAATTGCTGAAGTAGGCGAAATTGCAATTGACTGGTAATCTGCAACAAATTATCCTTAATGTTTGTATATATTGTACTAGTGAGAACCAATTGTTTCCTTCACTATAACCACTTTGCCTCCCATATATACAAGGGGTGGCCACATGGTCCAGTCGCCCCCACAAATGCTGGAATGGTATTCCTAAACCATCCCAGACCAGTGCAATCCCAGTTGCAAGAACAAATGTTTTCTTTATGATGATGCAGCAGGTTTTCAAACACTGTTCTAGAAAATGCCTGCTTCTAAAGGGATTTTTCTCTGAACCTGAGGGAAGTTCATTATGAGTTATACTGCATATTCATATGAGCCCGTGATGAATACATTTCTTGTTTTATGTTTGATGCCATTTAAAGGGGTCTGTGATAAGTGGTCCGTTTGTGATTTAAGATGCCTCCTAATTTTAACACTTTTTTTGTTTCAGAGTTGCTGTATTAAAGAACTTTTGCTGAAGACCTCACTAACAGAGGAGTAAAGTTTTGTTTGTATTTGTTCTGGCATTTTTGCTTAGTTTAGTACATTCTGAGTGCAACAGTTGTGCACAATACCTGGAATATTTAGGTGTGTCTGGTTCAGTTATTTGCAGAAGTTTGGGAAGGATGTTAAAATAAATATTTCTTTTGTTCAAAATGCATCTCAGATTGTTTTTTCCTCAAACCTGCACAAGTCATCAGTCCTGCAGTGTGTTTTCAATGAACCACCATCATCCATCTGGAGTTCAGCAAAGTAGGAAACAACCCAAGGTAGCTGAAAAAAGCAGGAGCATCTCCTAAGAGGGTCTTGCCCTTCCCTCTAATGGGTGAAAAATATTGTATAAGTTTATATGCCAGTCAGTGGGGCTCAGGTAAGCTATTACCCCCTCTGCACCTTGGGAAGTAGTTAGTTTAAACCCTGTCCTTTCAGCCTGAACTCCCTCCAAGACTTGGATAACAGGCACTTTTCCCAACGCAATGAAAAATACAACAGGAGACCAGCCTGACTAAACTGGTCTCTTCAATGAGCTGAAACTCAAGAAGGAATCATACAAAAAGTAGAAATTTAGTCATGTTGCTAGGGAAGAGTGTGTGTCACATGAGCAGGCAGGGAGAAAATCAAGAGGCCACAGCTGGCAGGGGACATAAAAGATAATAAAAAGAGATTCTGTATAAATGTTATAAGTGACGGAAATCAAAGAAACTATAGGCCCCTTACAGCATCAAAAGGTGGTATAGTTACAGATGAGGCATTATTTATTTAATGCCTTTTTTACTTCAGTCTTTACAAATGATAAGAAAAGGCAAACAGCCTAAAGTAGTGGAAGAAAAGGTTAGGGTTTACTTGAAGGTGCTTTCAAGGCTATGGTCTGGGCAAATGAGACGAGCTGCTAAATTATATAAATTATGATAAATCTCAAGGGGGAGTGGATACAAGTGGTTGGTAACTGACATTCAGTACATACAAGCTCAGCATGAAGATTGTCTGTATGGATCCACTGCTGGTGCTTGCTTTCTAGTATGAGGTGTGATCCATTCCTAAGCAGACACTATTCCCTCTGTATGCATATTTCACAGAAAAACAGGGTAGACATGGTAGATTTAAAAAATTGTCTTCTATCTCTGTGTTAAGTAAGAACAGAGATTTGGGGGGGGTCAAGAAGATGACTAGTTGTAAAGTGTTTTGAAATAATTTAGTGATTCAGAATTGGACAGAGATGGGGGCAGGTGGGGAGCGAAACAAAGCAGTTCTGTTCCTTGTGCCTCAGCCCTGAAGATCACTAAGCACCCAGGCAGCCCCTGATGGGGGAGAGCAAAGTACTATGGGACGCAGGGGGCTTGAGAGAGCCCTTATAGTACTACAGTGCCTTGTACACAGAGTACCTGTGGTGCCACAAGAGGCAGCATTCCAGAGAAGTACCTGTTTCATCCAGGAACATTTTTGTAGAGCTACAAATGTAATGTCTGGCCATGGCCTGAGCATACACTTCCACCACAGCCCATTTTGAGGGAGCTTTCACCAAGGAAGCAGCCAATATTGCTGCCACAGTCCTTGGACAAGGAGGTAAGTGCTTGCTTCCTTTTCCCCTGCTGGGTGTCATTATTTAAGTTAAGCCTTTGCTATCCCATAGTACCTATCTTTAAAAGGGCAAAAGAGAACCTGAGAAACAGACCAGTCAGCTTGACTTCCGTACCTTGGGAAATTACCAGAGCAAATTTTAAAAGTCATTTTGTAAATACCTGGAAAGGGAAAGGCTGATCACTACCCACTTTTATTAACAAATTATACCAAACAAACTGGATTTCCCTCCTTGACAAAGGTAACTCATTTGAGGAATTCAGTGGACATAATATACTTGGGACTTTAGAAAGGCTTCTGATGTAGTCCATATGACAACTGAGAGGGATTGTAAACAATTGGGGAAACAGAATTTAAAAGGATCTTGCTAGACTGGAGAACTGGGCTAGAGGCAACAGAATGAAATTCAGCAATGCCAAATGTAAGGAGCAACATCGAAGAAAAAACATGCACAAATACATACTGGGGCTAGAGAGCTGATTGGGTAGCAGTATTACTAAGTAGTACCTGGGGTTATGGTGGATATCAGACTCAACATAAGTCAGCAATGTGGAACAGCTGCACAAAAAATGGAATCTTGGGAGGCCTTATCACTAGACTTGTTAGGACAGGAGTAAGGTGATAACACCTGTAGGCTTTGCTGGAGTATAGATTAACACAACCATTGATCAATGCATGTAGAAGTCACAGATCCTACTACCAGCATGAACCAAAGTAGGCCTCACTGAAACAAAGCTAGGCACACTGTATATGGGTTGAACAGAAGTGTTGGAAACGTAGCTTGCTAGTTTCAGAGGTGCCTCTCTGGCCAATAGATAAAATGAATTAGTACAGGACCTCCAAAGCAACAATCAACGTGACCTGGCAAATAGGCATCTGCATCTGATGGGAAGATTGCACTAACTGGTGAGAAATAGGATGTGGATGCAGTAACCCAGAGGTATTTGGGTAATGGGTGAGGTCTGTAAACATTTAAGTTGTTTTGACTGGTGTATAAAAAGGGGCCTTGCAATACTTTGTACTGGACTTGAGCATTGTTTATGCATGAACATAACCCCTACAAATGACACAGCTAGTACCATGGACATTAGTCACTAGGCTTGTTTAAGTGAACTCATATTCACAAAAGCTTGTGCTCAATTCATCTTATTGAGTTTGTAAGGTGCATCTCTACCCTGCCTTCGGCCTGACTGTTAACTCCCTCTTCCCACAATAAAACTTGGCCAGGCTTCTTGATACCAAAACCTGCAGCCTGTTTCTTGTAACAGTGACGTCATTAGGGGCACAACACCACACAGTTTCCTGACAGTGTGTGCAGACCATCCAAACTGAGGGAACATGTTAATGACTAGTAACATCCTGCCTCTGAAAAAACACTAGTAGAATCAAATAACAATAGCGGCAGAGTCGACACTGACAACCCTGGTGCAGCCCTGGAGTCTTACAGCACAGTTCTACTCAGCCTGGGTTAGAACTCCGCTAGAGAGCTGCACTTCTGGGCTCTGTAATATAAAGGAGTTAGAATGCAAGCTGTATGAAGAAAGGCTGACAGCTAGGTAAGTTTAGTTTGGTGAAAAGGAGATTAAGCAGTCTTCAAAACATCTGAAATGCTCATAAAGAGGGAAAACAATTGCAGTGTGTTTAGCAAAGCAGATTTAAATCAAATACTAATAGTACAGGGGATTGTGCAAAGGACTGAGCCAGGTGACCCTGAGGCCCCTTCCACCCAGGTTTCATTTAAGCAGTCATCCTCTACTACCACACTGAATACACTTGCTGTTCAGAGGAAGGTATTGAGGTAGGAGGCATGTAAAATTGCCCATGCATGGAGCTCAAGTATGTTTAGCTTCTACTTCTGCCTCATGTTTCTCTTCCAAGCCCACTAATTCTGCTACCTCCTAGCTGCTCAAAATGAACAAAGGGAAAAGAAAATAGTTCTTATACATCAATACACTTACTCAGTTTAGCCTTGAAAGTATTTGCACAATTTGTATTCCACAACTGAAGAGAAATAGCACCACAGACCCTTGTAGACTGCTCAACTTGGTCTTGCAGCAGTGTATGCAGCTTGCTTATTGTTAGTCAGGAGTCCTTGTACCAAACATATTAGCTGTAGTTTTAGACAATGGCAACAGATTCCCAAGGTTTCCTTAACATTTTGGTGTAAGCTTGGAATCATTTTTGTCCTTACCTATAGCCACAAAATGTAAATTCTCAACTACATGTAAGTCGTAGATACTACATGAAAGAGGGTTTAAGAATGGCTACTTAATATCTAAAAAGTAGACTGAAGTTTGTCAAAGCAATCAAGACAAGCATGCCATTTCACCACTTCAAAATAAATTTATTTTAGATAAACAAACTATGAACAATATTTACATAAAGCAACTCAAGGGGGGGGAGGGTTCTCTCTCCAGAAACACACACTTCTATGTTCTTACAGCTATGTTTGCATAAATAAATAAAATTCCTTAGATTCATATTTGTCATAACTTTGTGTCCATTATTATATTGCCATCCTTGTCCTTAACTCTGATTCTCCCACAGACATATTTTGTTTCCTGGCGGCCATCAGCATACACAGTTTTGACAGTGCCATCTGGATATTCCCGTCTCTTGAATTCCAGCGTGTGCAGTTCTCTCTGACCATTATTAAATTCTATAGTTTTGCTTCCATCTCTGTATTAAAAAGTTCACACAGGTATAAAAATATATGAAGGTCACCGTATACTGACAGACGAATGTAGAACTAGCAACATGAGTTCAGGTAGGAATGTAACAGGGGTCCAAAAGATCCAGAAATTTCTAAGAAGGATGATGATTGCAGGAAATAGATAACTTTACATCAGAATGTTAAAAATGCAGTATTTGTTGCAGGCAAATGTCTTATTAAGACAAATATCACATTAGCTAATCAATACATTTGGACAGTTTTAAACTGCTAAAAATATACTGAATTTTAAAAAAAAAGTTGAAGTCTTACTAAAGCAGGCAAACATAAAGATCCTTAGCATACAAGGAAATAGCAATCACCAGAAACATGAAGGTTTTGAGAGCTGAGTCTTAGTTCACCCCTGGCACGCATGCTGAGCATGGCACACTGCAGCTCCAGGAAGCTGCTGCCAGTGACAGAGCCCGGGCCGCTCCAAGCAGGGCTCGCAGGTCCCAGCTTCCTGCTGGGAGCAGCCTGGGATCCCGGCACAGCTGTTTGTAGCCAGCCCACTACTGCAGCCAGAACCTGGGCCAGCTACAAACAGCTGCACCAGGCTCATCACCTCCATGCCAGGAGCAGGGGAGAGACGGGTGCTGCACTGCCTCAGGCCCCACCCCCACCGCCCACTCCAAGATGCACTTGATTGCGCTGGTGCAGAGCTGGTGCTGGATCCCAGGCTGCCCCCAGCAGGCAGCTGCAAGCCCTGCTCGGAGCAGCCTGGACTCCAACAGCTACCCAGAGCCGGGGTAGCTGCTGGCAGCCACAGAGCCTGGGCTGGGGGTCAGGGGCAGCAGGGCTGGGGGGCAGAGGCTTTGGGTAGCAGGCAAGGGGCACAAGCAGGACATCCTGCCATGTACCCCTTGCCCTCATTTTGTTTTTCTGCCGTGCCAGCACTCTGGCACCTTCTGAGGTAGGCATTGTGGTGTTTTTCAGCACTCCAGCCAAAAAACGTTGCCTACCCCTGGTTTAGTTAAATTACAATATAAAATATGACATGCTACTCTAGTTGAGGCACATAAAATCATTTACGCATGAGCTAAAAGCACTTTCCTGACTGAGGCCTAAATTAGTACACCGTATTCAGACAAGGAGTATTCATTAACATTGAGTATTTTATTTTTACAGTGAGTGTATCTAAATACAACTTACTGTCAAACACCATGTTTCCTTTTTATAACAAATCATTTAAAGTAATGCTTCCCAAAATTTTTTAAAGAGTTTAACAAGGTTTTAAAAATCTAAGGAGTCTCTCACTATTGCACTTTGTAGATCCATTTGCAAGATAACACATACTAATGAGAGACTCCTTATATTTTCAAAGCCTTACTTAGCTCTTGAGAGAATTTTGGCAACCAACAAGGGTTAGGAGCATGTTTTCATTTTTTTTTTTTTTTAATAGAAAAAAAGCTTACCTTAGAACACGAACAATAGTACCATTTGGAAAAATGCTTTCCTCTTGCCCATCTGTAAGTAAGTTCTTAATAGTTTGATCTGGGAATGTAATTTCCTTCCTTCCATCAGGGTAGTGCTTTTCTGAAATGTAACAGGAATATCTTGTTTTTTAAAAAATAGAAGAGTTGATAAAGTATAAAATAAATACTTCCCAGGCTTTACCTATTTGTCCATTTGAGAAATGTAAGACCTCTAGGCCATCAGGATAGGTAGTGTGAGTTGTCTTGGCATCCGCATAATAATAAATCTGTGGGGAAAAGGTTAAGATTCTTTATAAGAATGTCAAACCATATAACTGAAGGGTAAAATATATTACTGGATACATACCACAGTTTGATCTGGCATAACTTGTTTCACATCTCCATTAAAAAAAGTTACAGTTATAGTCTTTCCATCAGAACTAACTTCTTTCTGTGTGCCATTAGGGAAAAATATAAGGTGGCAGCCATTTTTTAAAATCTTTTCAACCTAAAAGATAAGTTACATAAAAGCAGGTAATTCAATCAAATGTTCATACCTGACTGATGTATTAACCAAGTTTTCAACAGCAGTTTCTGATTAAGTTAATTTGGGCATCTCAGCCCTATGAAGTTTTAAGCAAAACAGTAAGAGAATATATCCCTTATTTCTGTACCTAATTTAAGTTCTTAACCTTTGAGAATCAATGTTTGTTTAGTTTCGCTGGTTCTCATCCACCCCTCAGTTTCCATACAACTCTCTCCTATAATTTTAGGTCAGCGATCATAGTAAATTACTGGTGGAGGGACCATTCTTGTGGACTAGAAAGCAATATATAAGGATGGGTTTTTACTAATATTCAGCCAGGATCACAGACAGTATATCTCAAATTCTTGTCAAACTTGTTCCTTCCATAAGCAAGGAAATTTTAGTTCCCTTAACTGCACCCACTTTAATAACAGCTGCATCTGACCCAAAGCAGTGTTTTATTTCAAGCACCAGATTGAAAGTAAAGTACATTTAATCACATGGAGAGCATATGTTCAGTTTCCTTGTGTGTTGGTTTGGGTGATTTTCAACTGAACTCCCAAAAGAAAAAAGTGTCCCTTATGTATTTGGAACTGTTCAGGGAACATTTTGTTTATGAAAGTGATGTACATATTCAGATTTTAATCAATATGTATCTTCAACTTTAGATGCCTCGCAAATGGAAAGGACTGTATTCAATCTCACCTAATACCCCCATTTATAAATTGAACAAAGGTAATGCAGCTCAACAGCACTCCAACAAATGAGGCCCTTTTCATGCCAACTGTGAAACTCTTAAAATAGGAGTTCTGATCTTACCTTTCCATCCGGATAGTTAATTTCTCCCTGTATTTCTTCACTGCTTGTTGACTTTGATGACTCACAAGTTCCATTAGGGGACACATCCTGAAATGACAATACTACTCTAGTTGCCAAATAAAACATTTCTGGGCACTTTTTTCAATGTACAGGTAAAAATAAATCTAGTTTTTCCATCACAGCCAATGTCTTTTTCTAAGCAGCTGACCCTTGGGTAGGCAGCTCAGGATAACAAGGAGGGACCAGAAGAGTCAACTTTAGACTGGGGCTCATAAAGTTCCTGAAGAAAAGATATGATATGGCTTAGGTGATCATAACATACAAGCTTCACTGAGTTTTGGCAATATGCTTTCACCCAGACTGGTTAAGTGGAGCTCAGCACGGAGAATTTTAAATTTGATGCCTAATTTCAATCATCAGTTCCAACGTATGAAACCACTAGCGAAATTTCTTAAATCCTAGCAGTGATCCATACAGTGGATCAAATGTAAAGATGGACTCTAACTCTATAGCTCCACAAAATGTTTAACTCCTTTCCTTCCTCACAACCAAAAACAGAATTACAAGAAATGGGTGGTGGGGTAAAAGTAACTTGCTGTATTGCTTTGCCATAAAAGGGAGTTTAGTATTGTAGCTCTTAACGTAAGTGCACTAGAACATTCAACCAATAACTTCACAATTCACTTTTCAGTCTCCTCATTTGTGCACTATAGATAACTATTATTCTGCTCTTCTAAATCCAATCAGGATAGACAGCATTCTGGCACAGGACTTACTATTGTAAAAGTCCTAGAGGAATCTTCCAAGGTCAGCATTGTCTTGTCACCATTATTCAAATCACTCCCAAGTGCTGATTTAGGTCTTCTAGAAGGCTTTCCTATGCAAATACAGGTTGTAAAAATTGTGAATTTGGCATCAAATTTAGGAATGTAACAGGTGCTGCAGCTTGGAGCAGAAGTGCCTCTTGAAATAGCTCCAAATGTCTACACCCTATAGATCCTATTGGACAGAAGTCTTTTTCAGTCTGAATCTGGTAAGCACTCCAGCCTATGATCTCAAAATAAATGAGAATACACAGAATAACCTGTCAACTACCCTCCCACATGCACATGCACCCCTGCTTCCTCCCCACGCGGTCCTTTCATAGAGAGAGAGAGAAGGCATGGCCTGGGGAAGAGAAGACCTCACAGGCAGACCAAACCCAAACCATGCACATCTTTCATTTAAAAGAAAGAGGATTTTCCCACTAAATAAACATTTATACCTTTGGCTGGAGAATAACTTTTTCTGCTCATCTTGCCGCACTTTTCTACTGGAGGAACTGGAGACAGAATCTGACATTTCTGGAGTCCTATTGGCGGACACTGAAAGCATGTTAAAGAAAGCATAGTTACTATTCCAAAAAAGGTTTATTCAACAACATAATACAAATAAAGTAACAGGACCCCAGATCAGCTACCATAATACTGTACTATAGACACTGTTGTTCATTATACATTTTGAAATGAATGCTGGAGGGAAGAATGGGGTAATGCTAGATTTTGGAGCTCCTCCTCTGCCCAATTCCTCATTATCCACAATTCCAGAATTCCATCTTGGAGCAGCAAGTAGCGTAGAGTCAATCCTTAAGATCTAAACTACAGTAACAGCCTAAACCAAAAGAGAAGTGGCAAACTGATTGATTGCACAAGCTCATATTGGAGATGCAAAGCATTTACATCAGTTACAAGTGATCATCCCAGTAGCTGCCCAGAGCAAAGATTCAGATTGACAGAGATAAAAAAAAAAAAAAAAAGCAGCAAGATTGCAAGACGAGTACAAGCTCAAATTAAATGAAAGCTTCAGCTTGGAACAGAAGGGACAAACTGTACAACAAAGAGCCAAAACTCAATACACTTATACAAATGCATTTAAAATATCTTACTTTTTTTTTTTTAAATTGGGGGGGTGTCATCTTGGATTCAGGTAAATATGGTACCTCAAAAAAAGTTTAATTTACCATAGACTCTTCTCTTTTCAATCTTATCCCATAGCTTTCAGCTTTCCTTTTGCTTTCAGTAGCTGACTCTTTCTTCCAGGCTTCTAAACGAAACCTTTCCATAATTCTGATCTCTTCCTTTAGTTCTGCATTCTCCTTTGTTAAAGCTTCGATCTGGTTTCTAAGACGACCCCGAGTGCTTGACCATTTTGCTTCCCTCCGTTTTAAGTCTTCCTGCAAGTCTGCAATCTGCTGCTTTAAAGCCTTAATAATAAATAAGCATTAGCTGTAGTTCAGGATACAGGCCAGGCATTTTTTCTATATTAAAATGCATAACTAGAGAAAATAGAAATCTTTTATCAGTGATACAATCACAGGGAACAGTGGCTCAAGGAAAGGGAATTGCCTTGTACGAATGGCTGAAGGCTAGAAATTAAGTGGGGCTTTCCTCCAAATGCAGGAGTTATTCACCTCATAATTGGAATTGATTTATCACTTCCCCAATCACAAGAAGATCTCGACTATACAACCAGCTCCCCTTATGCTAGCAGAAAGGTCAGAGCAGTGTAAAGAGCCCTGGCAAGCAAGAAAGTTATACTGGCAAAGACACTGAGTAAGATACATGAAAGTAGCTTAGGACAACCCCTGAACAGGTTCTGGCATAAAGGACATAAGGAGGGTGGGGCTGTGGCATGCAATTGCAAATGTTCTATGTAGCCTGGCATAACTTACACCAGTTTCTTTAGGGCTCTCTCACTTCCTACCAGCCCAAGATGAGATAGGCGACTTCAGACAGCTTCTGGCTCAACTGCAAGGTCTATACTTCAGGACATGAAGCACAGACAAGTCGCAGAGAAAGAGATGAGGGAAAAGGGACTTTCTTCATCATGTTAAAGATTGTATTCCTGGACTTTTTTTTCAAACAGGGATATAAAATGAAGCTAGCACATACAGCCTTAGCTGGCCAGATGGGTTGACAAATGCCATTCAGACTACATGATATTTGGAGCTACTGCAAGCCAAAAAAATAAAATCTGTTATATGTCTAGTGCTATATATACTGCCAGAAAAAGTCCATCCTGCTTCCCTACCCATCACACAGTTATTCATAGTTACAGACCAATGAGTGAAATAATTTTTTTAACTGCCTGAAAATTAAAGTATGAAAATGAAATAAAAAGCAGCTGTTTACTTTCCCCTCCCAAACAAGCTCACCAAAAGTCATAAATTTAAAATTTAAGTAAATATATACTAGCTTTTTTATTCTGATCTATTTAGATTGATCTGATCTATTTAGGCTGTGCATCTTTGACAACTTTTTTTTATTTAGTTCGAAGTGATAAAAGTGAACTTAACAGAAGAAGGGATGTCTGTACATAAGACGCATGACAACTAACATCTGTTAAGAAACAGTTGTCCCATATTAAGCACAGCTACCAACAAAATGACACTTGAATTAGGTTTCATTTGGCATTCAGTTCACTATAATTATTGTAGATTTGTAAACATGCATTTACTATAGTAATGTTCTGTCAAAACCAATTACTTGCAGACATATTCTTCTTTATTGCTTCCATGTAAAAAAGGGTGTGGAACAACCTGACAGAAAAAGGCTATTTATTCTTCAAGTCTTTTTGATTTCTGAATACAAAACACTCAAAAAGTCTAAAATGTCTCATATGAGAATTACTAATGGACAGAAGCTTCTTCAGTTATACTATTTGTGATTTTCACATTGAAAACTAATCATTATATTTTCATACCTGAATTTCATCACGTTCTTTTTTATCTGGAATGGCTCTAGCTGCTGTAGCATATTTCTCAAAAACTTTACGATCTTTCTGCAGTTTTCTCATTTCCTCTTTCTTAAATTCTTCTAATTGGGCCAATTCTTTTGTTTTCTGCTGCTCAAAGTCCGCAATTTCTTTCCTGAAATAACACATTGCAGCCATTTGTTCTAGAACAAGCCACCAGCAAGCTTTTATTTTCTAATAAAACCCCCCAGATTTTAAAAACTGGTATCACATTCATTCAAAACCATGTCTGCTACCCCCCAGGAAAATTCCTCTCTGTAAATACTTATGTAATACACATATTACACATTCAGTGAGAATGAATTTCTGACTGCTATTATTGATGCTCCCACTCACAAGAATTTCCTCAGTATTTTACCAGTGTTTTACCTGAGAACAAAATAGGGCCACTTGTACATGTGATGGGGGTTTAGTTCTCCCTAAATTGAAATGGTGGGTTTTTAATTGGTGGGTCACAATTAAAAACCCACTATTTCAATTTAGGGGCTCCATCACTGTTACAGCGAGGGGGCCCAATCTCTTTTTTTCCTCTAACAAAGCCTGCCCATGGCTGGGGGCAAGCTGCCAGTGGGCCCTGTACTGCTCTGAGCTGCCACCCGGCCTGCTAGCACCGTACCTGAGTGGTCCCAGGGGACACCACCGCCACACAGGAAAATACCCTCGCAGCTCAGATGCTGCAGGCAGTTCGCCCCCTGGCCACAGGCAGGCTCTGCAGTGGGGAAGCAGACCCCGCACTGCTCCCCCCACCCCACACACACACTGGGGCTTCCCGTGCCCTATGCACTCTCCCTGCCATCTTTCCACTGCCTGGGACTGCCCAGGAACAACCTGGCTTGACCCTGGGGTAGTGTGGAAAAGAGGTAGGCAGGGAGCTGATGTGCTGGTGGCTGGAGAAAGCGGTGGGGATGGTACATGAGGCACCGGAAGTCTGCCAAGCTCAGGCGTCCAGCGCCCCAGGCACTGTCCCTACCACCTTCTTCAGCCACCAGCACACCCAGCCGCCCTCCTGCACTGCCCCAGGGGTAAGCCACCTGTGGTGGTCCCAGATGGCGGAGACAGTGCACGGGACCCTGGAAGCATGCAAAGCCTTTTGATTCTGCCTCAGTACTAGAGGCTGGACTAGACCTCTTCAGTTAATATCCAGATTTATATTTCTACAGTAGTTCAACATAATGTATTGTCCTTGCATTCCTCCAGTCCCCAACTCTACACCAGTACAAGTCTGTGAATATCCAGCAAGACTTTTTCCAGGAATTAATATGCAATCAAACAGCCAGTGCCAGGAAATTGTGTGGCAGGGGAGAGGTGGTCAATACAGCCACCCCCTCTACTGCCAGATTCCCAAACCCCAAGCCCCACACAGCCAGCTAGGGCCAGGCCAGGCCAGGCTGCAACCTCTTCCCTCCCCACTTGGCCATGCCCCTTTCCCCACAGGGAGCCTAGCCAAGCCCCCTTACTGCCCCTGCCTGGGAGGGCCAGAAAAGCCCCCTTCCCTCTCTGCAGGGCCAGGTTGGGCTTGGCTAGGCCACCTTCCCCACTTATGGCTGGGCCACACACCCCTGCTCCTGCAGGGCCAAGCTACACCCCCTTCCCTCTCCACAGGGCTGGGTTGTTTCTTTCCCTGGAGGGCCTACACTGGGGCTGGCCAGCCCCCCTGCCCCCCCCTTTGCATAGCCAGAAGGTGCCTGCCATGCCAGCTCAGGCACTGACCTGCCAAAAAGGTTGGGCACCACTGTTTAAGACTGTCACCTCAAAAACATCAATAATTTACTAAGGTAGCAACTGAAGTCCGAATAATAGTCAAGTTTTACTTTCTTCGTTGTAGTCCAAGAAATTGGTGGCGGTTTATTTTGTACATTTCCACTATGCTATATTCTGAAAGGGACCTTGATCATCTAGTCCAACCCCCTGCTGAAAGCAGGGCCATCCCCAATTAGATGATCCCAGTCAAGGCTTTGGCTAATTAGGTCTTAAAGACTTCTAAAGATGGAGATTCCACAGGTTACTCTCTGGGTAAGCTGTTTCAGTGCTTTACTAATTTTATTTTTTATGACCCAGTCCCTGCCACCTCTCATGAGAACATTCCCCCCCAACCCCCAGTCCCTGCCAGTTAATTTTCAATAAACCATAGTTAGATGCACAAGGGTGCTGACTTCTATACAAGAAATGCTACACTGGTTCAGACTACAGGCCCACGTAGCCCAGTATCCCATAGGTCATAGAGCAGATGCTAAATGAAAGAGTATATATGCTAAGCCCATCCAGATTGATCTGTCCTCTGTCCCTTTTCTGGCATTCCAATACCTAGGAAGTCCTGTTAGAATTTCTACCAAATTCTTGAGTCAATTTTCAAGCTAGAATTACCTGTAACACACATTGATTTTAAACAATTATGGGAATGTTTTTACGACAGAAATGAAACACACTGAGATATCTGTACTGAGAAATTACCTAAGGTTTTCTAAGGAACATTCTCGCTCTTGCCGGAGTTTTGTTAGAGATGCATTTTCAGCTCTGAATCTTTCAATTTCTGTCTCCAACTCAACAAGCTTCTCTCTCAAAAGCTGAGATCGAGCAGCATCTCCTATAAAGAAACAGGCAGACAGCTATTAAAGAAACATTAATTTAAAGTATTAAGGTGTATACCAACTTGTCATGTTAGTAATGTTTCATCACCTGTTTTTACTTTAAAGTCTTCATATATTACAGAACATGAAACACAAGTCACTGAATATCAAAATAATCTGTGCATCTCATTCAAACATTTCAGATATTCAATATATTATTCTGGCAGAAGAAAGTATGCAAGGAATATTAATCCAAATATGAAAATGTTTTCTTTTTTCAAGCAGATATACTCTTGGATTGAAATTGTGATGGGAGCAACTATAGTACTGTTCATAGAGATCAAACTGGGGATGCCTATCCCTTACCCCTACCTATCCAAACCGTATCCATTTGAGTCACTGAAGTGAAAGTAAATTGTGCATATTCTCTGGGTTCCTTGAGCTCAGGCTCACAAATGCCCAGAGGCTCTGTTTGGTTTCCTGGGTTTGGCTCTTTGATGGAAGGAAAAACCAAACAAATGGCAGAATCTCTCAAATGTCACTTACCTGTGGCAAAGTTTGATGTTACTCAGAGTAAACTTCAACTCTGCAAATGAAACAGTTAGTTAACATTTACATTATCACTCAGCATCTCCCTACATTGGTTGAATTACCAGTCAGAACACTAGATGCTTTCACAACAGCAACAAAAGTTGCAAGCTTAGATCCCGGACAAGACAGCAAGCAGAGAAGTAATGGTATGTCATACGTCCATGCTGTGGTTATAACATAAAGGTTACATTTATTTTGTAATATTTTTAATTTTTGGTAATAACAGTATGATTGCTTGATATAACATAGTTAAATCAGTAAGAATAGCTGGCTTAGACACTCAAGTCCAGGAAAAGATTCAGGGTTATAAATCTATAGCAGAAAGATACTATTTCCTACAACCCCAAATTAGGTATCTATACCCATTATTATTTTCCCTCCTTGCTAAACCCATGACCGCTGCCAAGGAAGAAGTCCTGCTCAGGGTTCAAGACTCACCCCTCCCCTCATCATTTCCCGTGGCATGCATAAAAGAGCTCCAGTACAGTTTTGCATCTTTGTTTTAGATGTCCAACTCTCCCTCTGCACTGTACCAGGGAAGCCTTAGCACTTTACATGGCACTGAGAATCCTGCAAAGCTATAAAGCACCTACTGTATTTCTTTTTAAGAATCTAGCATTACATTCTAAGGAAAAAGATTATAGTTGTGGCCAACTAGCACAAGATGAGAATTTTAGACAGTGGGAGGAGGGGGGGAAAAACAAGCTTTGTATGGGTTGAGAATTGGTAAATATAGATATCAGGTATGAACTCCTTTCAGTAACTTTGATTAATAACACCTACAAACAATGTGCTTGAAGTATATAAACAAGGCAAAAAAGTTTGTAGTGTCTTTTTTCTACTGTTCCTCATGCTTCTCTGCCTGTACCCATCTGTAGTCTCTTCTGCTTAGACCGCAGGCTGTCTGGGGGGCAAAAGACTGTATTTTTGCTCTGTTAGAAGGCACTAGAATAATTCTGCGAAGCCCCAGTCTAACCACATACAGTTTTCCCCCTACTACTCTATGCTGAAATGCTACAATATCAGCAGCAGGTCATAACAGCACAAACCAAGTTCATTCTCACAAGGTCAATGATGATCAAATTAACAACAACTGTAAATCAATGCCAATGGGGTTTTTCCCATTTGTTTCCTTGCATATTTTATGACTGCAATATTCTAACATCTAGTGCTCAGCCTGTCATTCTCTCTTACCTCCTGATTCCTCCTGCTCTGCATTTGATTTGTTTTCTTGTTTTGAATAAGACTCAGCCTTCTGCTTAGGTTTCAGTGAAGGAAAAAGTTTCATCATCAGATCTGATGTGGGAGGGATATTTGTATTATTGTCTGTCACCCTCTCTTTGGGGAGATCATCTCCTCTCTTTATTGAAGCAACCTTTCTTTTTAATGCTTTGTCTGGGATACACACTTCACTCATATTCGAAGAATTACTTTGGAGAGGTATTTTAATACTACCATTTTTAGGAACTTCAAGCTGAATCACATTTTCCTCCAGATCACTCCATGTTCTATCATCATCAAACTCAATATTATTTCTATATATAGAAGACGAGCTTCTTTGAGAGCCAGAAACTTTACTTCTACTTTGGTTTGCTACCCCAATGGATTCATCGCTGTTATAGTCTTTATCCGATAAATCAAGATCAGCATCTCCACTTTTGCTTTCTTTGCTGGTATCTTTGACAGGTCCTCTATCACAGAATTCTGGATTGTCTTCTCTACTACCCAAAAGGAACTTTTTATCATTTTCATTTGAACATGTCAAGGTGGTCTCAAGTTCTTCTTCAGACTCCGTCATAAAATCATTGCTTTCGTCACCCTTAGTTTCATTTATATTCCATTCAGCGTTTTGTAAATTTGGAATTGCTACAGTGGAAGAAATCTGAAATATTTTATTATCTGTTTTCTTAGGATGATCCTTCAATCCAATAGATGTCCCCAAATCTGAAACTGTGTATGCAACTGCTCTGTCATTTTTATTTTCCTGTGAGATATTGTCCACTTTATTTTTGTTATTTATAGCTGTGATAACCAATGTATTCATCTGCTGCTGTGTTGTTTTGATAGGAGTAGAAGACATTCTACGGCCTTTTAAAAGTTGTTGATCTTGTTCCAAGATCCTCTGTACAAACGAAGAATTACTTGAGAAAGATATTTCATCAGCAGCCTGTTCTAGAAACAAAAATTCATCCAATTCCATGTTCTCTTTCTCCTTTTCTTTTTCCCAGTTTTCCAACTTACTCTGGGATGAAAGCTCTAAACAAAGTTCTAGGTCTTTTGCAGGGCAACCTGTAGAACATTGGGAAAGGAAGGCTGTTTTGGTCAACTCTATAGGCACCTGATACTTTTCTATATGTGGTAAATTGCTTCTGTACTTGCTGCCAATTTCAATAGATTTTGCAAACTCCATTATGTTTTCTTTATTTTCTAATTTATTGTTGATTTCTGATCTGCAAGATTCTTTAAACTGCTCATCTAGATTCTTCTCAGTCCGGACTGCTACTTTTGATGGCAAAATAGTCTTCCCATTATGATTCTTGAGTACCATGGTCTGCCTTTCTTGCCCAGCAGGACCATTCTTTGTCTTAATAGTTTGATTATACCTTTTGGATGGAATAACAGAGTTCTCAGAAACCAGTTCTTTGCTCAAAGTCACAGTTTTCCTCTGTATATGGGGTCTCTCTGCTTTAGCAATATTTCTGTCCTCTGAAGTACTTTGCTGAAACATTGCTTTCCCTTCTTTATACTTAGTTATTTTAGATCTGATATTAGTGAACCTAGATAAGCCTTCTCCTCTTTTTAGGAAGGTCCGTTTTGTTACTTGCTTCTGAGAAGTCAATTTCTCTGCTTCCTAAATATCAAAAAAAAATTGTTAAAATTCAATTTACTTACTTAAAGACATCAAAGCAACACATGCTAATATAAAGAAATACATGAAACGTTTAAGATAAATCAGAATGTTAAGAGCTTAAAAACTGCATGAATACAAACAATAGAATACTAAGCTTTTCATTGTTTGTAAACATCTAGTAAATTTTGAAGAAACATATAAAGCCACAATTGCACTTAACAATTAACAATTGCAATTAACAATTAACCTGTAGCTGTTCTTTTTTCTTCAGGCGTTGTTCTTCCAGTTGTATCTGTTCTTCCAGGAATTCTTCAAATGTCTGTTTCCTGTCTTGAATCCCGGCCTTAATAGGCCTAGTATAATTTAAAGATTCAAAATGCAATGTTAAAAGTTAAATCTTTGAGAGGCAATTCAATTAAAGGGTTAAAAAAAAAATCACATGATATCTAAAATCCTATTATATCAGTAGGTAAGAAATTATAACATCTTTTAATCAGTCAGATATCTAGTGACAAAAGTAAATAGTTTAACTTCAATCTTTCACTGACTGTTCTCAAAATGTATTACTTAACTATAAAGGGCATGGCCAAATCTTATGGCTACTTTGTTCAAAGATTAGACCCTCTCACTGACTACGCCCATAAACTTTCATGAAAATCAAATTATTTCTTAGTTTCTCAACTTTACGCTCTCAAGTCAATTGAAAATGCTGCTGCTAAAGTCATTTTTCTCACTTCTCACTATCACTCCTATTATCATAAAAATTTCTTGTCCTTATTTTCAAGTGTATTCATAAATTATTTTCACCTTCTACCTTATCAGGCAATGCTTGTCTTTACCCTTCCTTGCTTAGTGTCTCCCACAAGCACCTTGATCCTTTCTTTCTTGTCAACCAAAAAAAAGCATAGTATGTCATTCCTATCATTCCTTAAATCTCACTTCTGAATAAAGTCTGCAGAACACTGTCATTCCATAACAATCAGGCAGGTAAAGTGTAGAGGTGCACCAACAGGGATGTTGGGGGCTGATACTGATAGCCGATATTTAAAGAGGCATATTGGCTGATACAGATCCAATATCCGATACAGCTGCCATCAGGTGGTAACCATTTTGAGCATGGTACCATCTTACTCTATGCTTCTACAATGGCTAACAAAATGGGACACCACTTGGTTAGAGAGTATTAAATAAGCGTGTTAAGTGCCTTTCAATCAGATCTCAGAATTTGTTCAAGAGAATTACTTTACAACCATGTCATTATGCAAACAATTAGATATACCTTTCTTCTGTGTTAGTCATTTGCAAGCATTTTCTTCCATTGGGACCTTTAGAGAAATCTGTATTTTCTGAATTTAACCCATCAGCATTACAGTCTTTACCTTCTGCTGATTCTCCCATCTTTTTATCTAGACACCAAATGCTTTTTCCTAAGAAATGACAAGAAAATGTTACTTTCTAACCTGAAAGCACTAATCGGCTTACATTTCAAAATCATAAACAACACTCAGATGAAATTAACCACTGTCATATTTTGCATATCAGAGCCTTTAACTTTTTTTTTCAGAGTAACTGTGACTACGGCCTTGTTCCTAGACTTCTGTATGACTTTACATCTGACTATTTAATATGCATACTGTTTTCACATGCCAAGTTATCCAGGTCAGTCTGTATCAGTGACATCATCTTTATTATATACCATTCCCGCAGTCTGTCATCTACCAACTATATTAGCAGTGATGTTATGTTTTCCTGTGGTTTATTGCTAAAAATTATAAACAGCATAGTACCACATCAAGAGCTTTTAACATAAATAAAGAGTTTGATTTTGCTCTCATCAACTTTAAAAAATAACTAGCAACTTCAACAGAAGTAATAAGAGGCCACGAGCAGTGAACATGGTGCATAGTTAAAGGCAACTAAAGCATAATCAACACTTCAAAGACAAATTTCCTGTAAATCAATAGATCTCAACCTTTTCGGATTCAAGACACTCCTCGTTAGACTCAAAATACCCCTGAGACCATGCCAGCTATTGGCTTTCACTTATTATTTTGTAGTCAAGAAACAAGAGAGCAATTCTTCTGATGCAAAAAATTCAGAAAGACCACAACAGGTCAGAATATTTTTGACACTATGGATTCCTCTTTGAAATTTCTGGGTTTATCTTGTGAATTATACATGGGTGTTTGTGCACCTAACAGTACTAATATTGTGTGGCACCCTAAAAAGGATCTTGCCCGCTAGAACTTTTCTAACTTAGTGAAAGCTTAACTCCATCTTGCAGAAAACCAATATGGCACCCCAGTGTGTTGCAACACCCTGGTTAAGAATCACTGCTGTACATACAAAACAAAAACAAATCAATAACTGTGTAAAACCTACAGAATCTCTCAAAAGATATGTCTTTCAGAGATTTGACTAACCAGTGTTTTTTTTGTCTTCCTCACTGTTCTTCAGATTGCTTTGTGGTTTCAAAGATGCCTGTATGTGTTGTTTCTCAGAGACAGAGTTTGCAGAGAAATGGCTCTTCGAAGATAAGATGCACTCCTTGTTGTTTAACTTTTGTAGTTCACTAGAAAAATCACCCAGGTGACGAGGAATGTGTCCACTATGATTCTGATACATAACTGATAGCAAGTGGGTTGCAGAGGTTGAACTAACTGGATGTCCATATCTTTGGCTCTGATCTTCTACTGGTAAAGAAGAAAAGAAAGAAATCTTAATAAGAGTTTATTTCCGTTGTATTATTATTGAACTTAGGGATTGCCCATGTGGATCCTCTCTCTTAGAGGCCCAATCAACAACATGCCCTTAAAACGTATTTGACTATTCTGTGTGACAGGCTTTTTTATTCGCATCAGGGTTGAGTCTGGAGCTATTCTTGTGGGATGGGCAAATGGGAAGAGAGGGAATGATGACACACCAAGTTTTCAGAGACAGCTGTTCAGAGAAGAGATGGAGGTGGAAAGGAAAAAGTTTATTTCATACTACTTCATATTTTGCTTAATACAGCTGTTTTTCCTATTAGACAGAAAAATATTCAAGACAAGCTTCCATCATACTGTGTCTGAAATGCACCAAACACAAAAAAATAATTAACCCTGACTATGTCTTTGGATGCTAGCATAATGTGAAAGTTAAACAATGATTTAAAATTAAATCTAATATTAAAAATTGTAAATTATAGTTTATTTTAAGGCATGTTTTATGGCTCATGTCTGTACTTACAAGGAGTTGCTTGTTGGCCAGATACCAGAGTAAGTAGTTTCTGTTGCTCTTCCATAAGCCTTTGAAGTTGTTCCATCTGCTGCCTCTTCAACTGTTCTTGTTTCTGCTGTTGAAATTCCTTTAGCTTTTCAAAAACAAAAGTAAATGCATTTGAAGGCAAGTTTAAATAAACATACACTGGAGTAACTGACAAGAAAGCAGCACTGTCATAAAACACAACTATAATAGAACAACTGCAATTTAAACACAATCTAAAAAAAGTCCAGTTGCCCTATGCATTTTTATTCTATGTATTCACACCTCTCACATACTATAATGAAGCTATTTCTACCAGGGCCAATCCTGTAGTAGCTCTACTAGCCTTTAATTGACCAATTTGTAAATAAAAACACAAAATGTTGAAGACTAATTTTGAAAAAAAACTTTTAAAAAAATCAAGTTAAACAATTGCTTACTCTTATTCTCCCATACTTTTATTACAACTTTAAATGCCAAATTAAAACAGGATCCTCATTACTTAGAAGTTCTTTGTCTTGTTCATTTCCCAGTTGAACTCATACCACATTCATGACACCTCAGCTTCAATGGAAACTGCTGTTAACAATCAAGAAGGAAATAAGTAGCATCAAAAAACCATAAAGCCCCTAGAAGGCATGACAGCTAGTACAGAAAAACTGAACAATTGGCCTTGGTCACAGTGTAATTTTCACCCTTACACTGAATAGTAGTACTAAACGCTACTAACCGCAAAGGGGTAACTTGCAAAGTAAGTTACAGCATATGCCTGAGCAGCAAACAAATACATACAAAAAAATGGAACTGCTCCAAGACAGGATGTCAATATTTTCTAAAAGATACCAGGTATTCTTTAACCTCTTAGAACTCCTCATTAAATATCAATATCAGAAAAATAACTGCTTCACATTGTTGATCCTACTGGGAAAATATACTTTTTATACAAAATATACCTTCTGGGAGAAAAAAAAAAGTGTGTAAGCTTATTAGTGACACTTGACTCTGGAGTTCTAACATAAATAAGCCTTTGCTTTCTTTAAATTTCTAAATGACTCCTTAGGTAGACTATAAGTTACATAAATTAGAACTACTACCAAATAGAAAGTCAAGTAATTGCTAAAAGCTATACATTCCTTTCTTCATGAACAATAACTTCTGAATAATTAAAGTAGCAAATATTTCACATAAAACTGACAGCACTAATCCCTTCACAGCTACTGCAGACTCAGCATTTTACAGCACATTAATATTAAGCTTCCATTCACATTTTCCTCCTCTCTAGTAAAATACTATATATAGCTGTATGCATAGTTTAAGTTTTTAATATTATCAGAAACTGGTTACGTACTCAGCTATACATTTCAATCCTAAGGGTCATGGGTTTTGAAAATGATATTAACATGAAACCATGATAATGTTTAAGTGGAACTTTTTTGATTTCATATAGAAGCACACCATGATGCTCCAGAACTAAGAACTAACAGTGTTTCAGAATTTGATCCCACTCCTGTTGAAAGCATTTGAAGTAGGATTAGGCTCCCAACACAGAGTAGCATGAGGGGAAAAGTATTAACATAGCTTGGAAATTCTTCTTCAAATTAGCATTCTTCTGAAGTCAAGCAAGATCTTTGTCCCAGGCAGCTACAGTCATCTAGAAACTGACAGAAGATTAGAAACAAAAAAATCTAATAAATACATGTCAAGATTATGTTTTCTTTCCTTTTTACCTGCTCAAGCTTTTGTAAAAGCGGGTCACTGTTATCTTCTTCACTCCAATCATCCGCCTTGTCATATATAAACTCAGTTTCTTGCTGTGCTGAAGCATCTTTGAATGCTAATATTTGTTTTTCTTCTCCCAAATGAGCAGGAAGAGTTGTTTCTGTTGTACCTGGGAGAAGATCATGAAAGGTGTCAGATTCCAAGGTGTTTTCTTCATGTAGGGAGTCTTCACTTACAGAACAACTGCTGTTTGAAAAATGCAGCATTTCAAATGAGTAGCTCGTGATGTCTGCAGTTCTAGATGACTGACTGGCTCTATTAGTTTTCAAGTCATGGAAACTAGGACGTAGTATAACTCCTGCACGAGAAGTTTTGGACATCCAGTGTGCAGTAAAGTTTGGTTCTCTACTGAAACCTGCAGTGGTTGACATTTGGAAAACTTTGTTCCTATTTAATCTGCTACGTAGGTAGTAGCAAAATCAGCAAGGCTGCAGCGTAACTGTTGACTTTCAGTACCTGTCAATAAATTTTTAAATTAGAGTTGAAAAGATTTAAAAAGTGTAAAATGTACCTACAGATAACACAAAGCTGCCACCTTTCTACAATCTCTTTAACGTATTTCCAAAAAACTGAATAGTTGTTTAAAGTACAGGCAGTCGTCGACTTACAACATTGATTTGAGTAAAAAAATTCTGGGTTATTTTTGGCGAAAAATAGGGTATCGGGCCTTGGTTCAGGAACCAATCCCCCATTTATAACATTGTTTCCTATGGGAAAAATTGGTTCTGGGTTACAACAGTTTGACTTAAGACGCAGTTTTCAGGAACCAATTGAGTCTTAAGTCCAAGGACTGCCTGTAGTACTTGCTGAGAAAAGCACTTTATAAACGGCAAGTAAAACAATTAAGCCTTTGCAATTGACACTAAATTAAATCAGATAAAGGAATGACATCCCAAATATGCTCAAAATCATAGTATGTATAAACTCAGCTGTGATCAAAATGAACTATAGTGAAGAAGCCATCAGATTTTAAAATATTCTGGACAATGGCATAAGAGTGGGTGTCAGGAAGACATTCCTACATGAGCATTCAACTGAAGGCAGCGTCTTCAACTGAAAGCGCTGGCAAGACCAGAGAGTTTCAGTCAGGCCTGTGGTGCCAGTCAATTCTTTTAAGGGTGCCGCGCAACATTAGCACTGTAGGTTTTCTTACACCTCGCACATGGTTCACAACAGACTCAGAGACCTCAGAGAGGAATCCACAATATCCAAAACACTCAGCCCTGTTGTGGTCTTACTTCTTTGCAACAGAATTGCTCTAGTATTTTTGCATGGCCAAAGAACAAGCAAAGGCCAAAAGCTGACGGCTTCCAAGGGCTGCCCCGACTCCAACAAGACTGAGAACCGCTGCTCGGAACCAACCGCACGCAAACTTTTTGCTCCATGGGCCGGCTAGGAAGTGCCAGCACCCTCCCTGGGCCAGATCTGACCTGGCATGCAGGTGACACAAGAGGCCGATGCAGCCACGGGGCAGCATCCTGGGCCCAGGCCGCCCCGATGTGGCTGCACAATAGCAGCTCGGCCCCAACCCACCCCTGCCGCAGCAGCCTGGGCTTGATCTGGCCCGGGTGGGCTTGGAAACCTGGCAGCGGGGAGCAGCAGCCGTGTAAACTGCCACTGCCCCTACTCGGCCGCCGCCAAGTGTCCCGACCCGAGTAGGCCCCGCGGCCTGACGGCGGGGTTGAACCCGGGACCGCAGAGACGAGACGAGCCGAGACCGCCCGGAAACCCGGCCTCAGCGGGACCCCACGCCCGTTCCTGTCGCGGCGCCCGGCCGGCCCCGGGGGGGGAGAAGGAGGAAGCTCCGGCCCGTCCCGCAAACCTTTCAGGGCGACACTTCAACACCTCCTCCAAGTCTCCGCGCCGGTACCTTCCCCCCGCCCGGGCCACTGCCCTCCACTCCCCCCGCCCGCGCGACGGTTGCGCGCCCGCAGCCGCGGACAAACCTCCCGCCATCACGCAGCGTCTGGCGCCACTGGCCGCGCAGTGCGGAGCGGGGCCCGCCGGGAGCTGTAGTCCGGCTCCGCCCCGCCCGGCCGCCAGGGGGAGGAGGGAGCCGCTCCCGCCCCCCGCGCCGCCGCAGTTACCGGGGGTCATCCAGCACACCCCGGCCTTGAGGCGGAGGGGACGGGCAACCTGGCGGCAGCTTGGCCCCCAACCGCGGGAAATTGGGGCAGGCTACGCAGCAACCAAAAAAAAAAAGGAAAGGAAAGGATCGGGCCCCTCACCATTACAGTGACAGAAGACCCTAAATTGAAACGGCGGGTTTTTAATCGTCACAATTAAAACCCCACCATTTCAATTTAGGGGGATTAAAGTCCCGTCAGCCTTTGTTTCTTGGCTGTTCCTGGAGTTTCCTCTGCTGTTGTATTACTTACCGTTGCAGACTGTGAAAGACCTCGCAGAAAGATGCTGACTCCCAGCAGGCAAATGTTCACAACTCTTCCCCTTCCCTGAGTGGGATTCCTTGCCAGGCAGGGGCTGGGCGCCTCCGGCACCTGTGAGGAGTTCGTCATTGCAGACAAACAAAGGAGGGAAGCGTTCAGATCTTTCTTTCTCTTCACTCGACAGATCACGGTCACTGTATGTGCAGGCTCACACCTAGTCTCTCCTTTTTTCGTTAAGCGGAATAGCATTTGATACAAAACGTGGACTATGAATACTTGTATGGGTCTCTCTAGCAGCAATGACCATCTACATGGGCCGTTTCTTGAGTTACAGTGTGGAATCCACGTGTGTTGGTGGGACTGACATTTGTAAAATTATTCATGTACATCTTCTCCTGAATAAAAATCTCTTCAAGCTACATGTGCACATTCCTAAAAGACAGCCTGTCATCAAACTTTAAGAGGCCATACATGATTGCATATAATAAGAAAAATCTTTTCAGCAACTGTAAATTTTGAGGGCAAATACCAGAAATGGTAAATCTAGGGGTTGGACTTGACAGTACTGAAATCACAAATCATTCTGTGAGGTTTCACTTCCACTGTTTGCTATACAGAGTCTTGGCCCACCAGAAAACTAAGCCTCCCTCAATTAAAGAGGCCACTAAATGGATAGCAAGACAATTCTTGGGAAAGGCCATGGGATTGGGTGGAGGAGGCCTTTATACAACTGTTGGAAGCTTCTAAATCACAGGAGTTGGTTCTTCTGGGGAACCTTCATTATCTGGATACCTGCTGGGAGAAGAACAGCAGTGCAAATTCTTGGAGTGTGTTGGGGGTAACTCTGATACAGACGATAGAGGCCAAGTCAGGGATGGGGGGGGTGTCTCCATTTGCTGCTCACAAAAAGGGAGGAATTGGTTGAGAATGTGAAGGTGGAACGTAACGGGGGGGTCAACGAACACAAAATGATAGAGTTCAAGTTCCTAAGGGTAGAAGAAAAGAAACAAAATAGACACTGGACTTCAGGGGGAAAAAGACTTTTAACAAACTTGGGGGACTGGTGGACAAGATCCCCTGGAGGCAAGTCTTAGGGGAGAGAGATCCAAGAGAGCTGGCTATTAGGGCTGTGCAAAGCTTCGGTAGCTGATTCAACTCAGAGAAGATTTGACCCAATTCAGGGACCAAATCACCAAATCCGAATCAAATCAGGAGATCAATTAAAAGCTCCGAATTTGAAGCATCCAAATTGATTTGGAAAAGATTCAGCCACTTTGGTGATTCAGCCATAGACTAAACAGGCAGCTGACAGCTGCCTCCAGCTGGTAAGTCTGATGGCATTGGGGGAGCAGGGAGGGAGGGATTGGGGCTGGGGCTGGGACAAGCTGCCCAGCTGTGGCAGGAGAGCACATTACTCAAGGAGTGGGGTGGAGAGGCATGGGATGCAGGCATGGCAGTGCTGGGAGTGGGGGCTCTGTCCTGTTGCTGCTTGCCCAGCCGGTGGGGTGGGATGCAGGCACAGCTTGCTCCAGGCAAAAGGGGGCAAGCAGCAGCAGAGCAGAGGCCCCGCTTCCAGTGCTGCCGTGCCTGCTTCTCATGTTTTCCGTGCCGGCTGGCAAGCAGCAACAGGGCACAGGCCCTGCTCCCAGTGATGATGCAGGCGCAGCAGTGCCAGGAGTGGGGGCTATGCCGTGCTGCTGCCCAAAGAGCCATGCCCGCATCTTACCACACCCCCCACGCCACCGGCTGGGCAAGTGGCAGCAGGGCATAGCACCCATGGCTCCCCCCACTGGGGCTGAGGCAGGCACAGCCAGAGGAGCCACAGGAGAAGTCCCCATGGCTGCCCTGCCCATCCCCAACCTCCTGGTGCTTAAAAAAAAAAACAAAGTGCCCCATATTCAGCAGATCTGGCAATGGCAATAGGGGCCTCTGAGGACTCATGGCAGAGCCCCCCTGCACAGCACAGGGCAGTGGGGGGCAGCGGGGATCACCCCCTCCCCCCACTTGGCACCCACACGGCAGCTGCCCCATGGAGCAGGTGCAGCACAGCTCAGCAGGGCACCTTATGCTGTCTGGGACCGGGAGCAGTTCCACATGTCAACCGGAGCCGAGCACTGCTCAGCCCCAGCGGGCCCAGCTCCAAGACAGCACGCAGCGCCCTGACAAGCTGTGCTGCACCCGCATGATGCAACAGCTGCCACGTGGGTGTTAGGTGGGGGGGCACTTTTTTTTTTAAGTGTTGGGACTAAGCTGGGGCCAGGCAGGGGATTGGGCTGAGCAGGGCAGCCATGCAGGCTTCTCTTGCAGTTCTCCCTGCCTGGGGAGAGGCAGGAGGCTGTAGGTTCTCCTGCAGCTCCTCTGGCTGTCCCTGCCTTTCCCTGGCCAATCTGAATCATCGAATCTCTCTGAATCAGCATCAAATCTTCTGAAGCCAATTCAGCTGAATCGATTCAGGACAGTGATCTGAATCTCCGAATCAAATCACTGTCCTCTGAATCTGAATCAAATACTGCACAGACCTCCTGGCTATACTTTAAGGAGGGCCTGTTAAGGGCACAGGAGCAAGCTGATGTGATAAAAGAATGGGAAATGCAACAGAAGGCCAGCCTGGCTAGGTATTAAGGTCTTCAGTTAGTTGAAACTTAAAAAGGAATCCTATAAGTACTCTTTCCTGCCATAGAAGGGGGTTGGACTCGATTATCTGCTCAGATCCCTTCCGACCCTTAAAAACTGACCCTACAAACTATGAAGCTATGAAAAATAGCTTGGTCATAGTACTAGGGAGGAGTATAAAGAGAATCACATGGGCATGTAGAGAAAAAATTAGGAAAGCCAAGGTACAATATGAGATGCAACTGCCAAGGCGCATAAAAGGCAACAAAAGGGGATTTTACAAGTATATCAAGAGCAAGACCATAGGAACTATAGGTCCCTTAAGTACAATTTGCAGATGATACCAAATTAGGTGGAGCTGCAGATACCTGGAGGGTAGATCTAAGATCCAGAATGACCTAGATAGACTGGAAAAATGGTCCACAATCAACCAAATAAAATTCATCAGGGACAATTGCAAAGGACCTACTGCACTTGGGAGAGAGTAGTTGCATGCATAAATACAGACTGGGGAATGACTGATCAGACTGCAGTACTACAGAGGAGGACCTGGAGCTTGCAGTAGGCCATAAGGTGAATATGAGCCAACAATGTGCTCTTGTTGAAAAACGAAAGCCAACAGCATACCAGGTTGTATCAATAGGAGTGTCACTTGCAAACCAGGGGAAGAGATTTTTCCATTCTATTCAGCACTGGTGAGGCCTTACCTGGAGTACTGTGTCCATTTTCAGACCCCATACTTCAAAAAGGATATGGACAGATTGGCAACAGTCCAGTGTGGGGTGACAAAAAATCATTAGGGGCTGGGAAGCAAGACTTATCAGGAAAAGCTAAAAGAGCTAGTTTAATTATATGTACTAGCAGTGGACTAGACTAGATGACTTTGTGAGGTCCCTTCCTGCCCTACACTCCATGAGGAATGGGAGTGTAGGTCAGAGGTTAATAATTAGTGCGCTTTAAGTGCGGAGGAGGGTGGACACCAAGCAGAGAACATGGGCTAATGCCTCCCGCCTCTTGAGCATATCTAAGGAGCCTCTGCACCTCACCCAGTGAAACTCCAAAGGAATGAGAGGAAAAAGAGGCCCACAAGTTGCCTGGGTTTCCCCCTGGCTAGGGCTGCCTTCCCGGTCTGTTGGTTGGGAAGGTTGGCCAGAGCCAGAAATAAGTTGACCAGAAAGTCCTTGGACTTACTGGTGTTACAGAGGGGAAGTCCATAGCATAAAAGGTGTGGGCCAGCTTTAGCAGCAGGTTCCTGAGAGCACTGGTGCACCTCCTGTCAGGCTGTGCTCCGGGTGTAGCTGGTGGGCAGGGGGGCAGGCGGGAGCACCAGTGTCCCACTGCGAGCGCCGGCTGGGGAGCCACTTCTGGAAGCAGCTTACAGTGAGCAAGGTTGGCACCTCCATGGCCAGCAGGATTTTTGTTACACTTTTTTCCGTATTATGTCAGTTTTTCAGTTTAATACTCTTTCTCTTGGAAGGTAAACAAAAGGGAAGATATTTTACTTCACACAGACAGTGCAGCAAAGGAGGGAGCGGCCACAGGGGTGCTGACAGCAAAGATGATGGAGCTCTATTGAATTATACATCACAAAACTGGAATAAAGTATACTATTACCAAAAAGTTGTTATCTATCAAGCAGAACCTCTGTTAAGTTTGCTGTCAGAAACAGTCTGCTTAGCAAGCACCAATGTGTACTGCATAGGATTACTGACATGAGCACAATCAACCCACCAATAGGCAGGATATGTTTTTAACTGTTATAAAAATAGTTAGCTGTGAATCTAAAAAGCAACAGGGGAGCGACAGTTATCTAAAAAGCAACAGTTATCTTTGAACCTTGGAACATGTCTGATACCCAAAAGTTTCATATCACATAAGCCTTACCCATGACTGGTGACATGGCAGCAATATTTTAAGTTAAAGTTATATAATCAGTACATGTACACATTAGGTGACACATTAGGATATCTTCATCGTTAGACATAGACAAGTGCTAGCTTGTCTGTCTTCTTCACAATGTCCCTATCCCCTGAGTAAGATTGTTTCCAGCTAAAATGTGGGAACTGAGTATATTTAGTCTCTTGTTTCTGTAATTAAAACCTTCACTTTCCTCCCTCAGCTGTGTTGTGAAACTTACATCTGTCCTTTGCATGTTCTGCTCTCCTCCTAATTGGTCAATGGCATTAATTGGTTACAACACATGCTGTTGAGTGGCAACCAGGTAGTGGAGATTGGCTGGAAGAAAACCACAATGGCAGCCAGACAAAAAAAAATACTGGGTTGCTGAGCTGTTATGACCTGGCCCAAATCCAGCTTTGCTATGGAGTCCTGTGAAAAGCAGTTTAACTGTAACTGACATATTTCTTCCCTTATAGTTTAGCTTTCATCAGGTGCCACACCTAGTTTCACTCTTGCTACACATATTGATGAATGAGTTGAAATAGTTCCCTTTTGTATGTTCCAATATTGTTGGGCTGCAGTTTGTTTGAATAATTTTCTTCTGCTATAACTCAGTTTCCATTCTCTTTGAGTTTGGAATATTTTAGGTGTTTTTCTTTGTTAAGATATAAGAACTATTAAATTATAAGACAAAAAATTCTCCAAATTCATAAAAGTAGAACACTATTCCCTGCACTCCACTGGTGAGTTGTTCCACTTAAGTGATCCTTTTTATTGCATTTCTTTTGTCTGTTAGCTACCTAATATTGTATTTCCTCAAATCTAAGAAGATTCTGAATTTAAGCCAACCCCCAATAATTATATTCTATATATGGAAAAATTATAAATTTGTTATACTTTTCCAGGTATGGAATCTAATTATCATGGGGCTGTCTTAAATTCATCCCACCCACACTGCTACATCAGGGAAAGCAGTGGCTGGGGTGGAAGGTCAGGTGGCTGGGGGAGTCAGGCAGCCCCCTTGCCCTCTGCCCTCCCCCACTTCTTCCCCCTGCAGCCTTTCTGCCCCCCTACCACTTGTACCCCACAAGCCCCAAGCTCTCCACAGTCGCTGCCCAGCCCCCGCCAACCCCACAGTTTCTGCCCCTTCCCCCACCCACTCTCCACAGTCTCTGCTCCTTGCCCCCCCCCAGTCTCTGCCTCTATTATGGCATAGTTATGCTATGTCTGCTCTTTTCTCAGAGTCCTGATGAAGGGTATAGTGATACCTATATGCTTGTCTATGTCCCTGCCAACTGTATAGTTGGTCCAAAAAAAAAATATCACCCACAACAATCCTTGCCTTTCACTAATCATGACAGTATATTAGCTGTGCAACAATTCCGATTTCTGTTTTCTAGCTAAGCAGGAACATGGTTAACATAGGAGAAACACATTTGCCCATCCATTGACCACCATCTCTTGCCAAATGCCAGGCTTTCAGGTGCAAAACTAAAGCTCTTGATCCTTTCTAAATATTAAAAGCAGTTGTTAAAAATAATCATAGGTGGGTCTTCAGTAGTAACCAAAGATACCTGCAGTTGTATTAAAGGGATCATACACAAAATGTGTGCTGGTGGAATAGGCCACCACATTCAACCACAGTAGAGATACTTGGCACAAGGAGGTCAGAATATAATTTCTTCTTGAACTAGCAAAACTATGGAGTAGGCTGGCTTTAATCATAAGCAATATCAATAACTGTCATTACATAAGATCATAAAGATCATACCATAAAGATCTGCAGTTCACATATTTGTCCTATTTTCCCTACAGCAATGAAACCAGAAGAGCAGGTAAGAACGTTCTGTCATATACTTTATCATATAGCACCAGAACTAGATGGGAAGCAACCTATGTTCTGTTCAGCAATCCTAACAATTTGGGAGGGTGTCCTCTCTTGGGTGTCCTCACTTGGGCACTGAAAAATTTGACAATTAACAAAATGTATCTTGGAAAGTATTTCCCTGTTTCTTCAGTCCATCTTTTCTTTGATTAGCCACATAATACCTTCCAGTACCATAACCTCCATTTTGGAATAACTAGAAACAAACTCAGAAGTATATCTGATAAGACTGATAAAACTACTGCTTTTTATTTCCTTGCTGAAAGCATAAAATAATTGTGAAAAGCACAGCATCTTCCTTTCAGGGGGAACTAATTTTTAATTTGCATCATTTTTGTTTTTATGGTTTCTGTGTTTACTTATGTTGCTTTTCAACTAAATCACAGCTATTTTTAAGAGTAAAACTTTTTAAGAGTAAAATTATGATTTCATGTATGTTATAAAATGGCAATTTTCCTTTTATTCTTAAAAAATAAAACAACAAACAGATTCCTCCCTCCTGGGTATTTTCAGATTAACTCTTCAAATTTAAATGAGCAGTATTTGGGGTATTTACTTTCTTAAGGTGCATTTTTTATATTTTTTGTTTAACATTGTTATAGCAGGGTAGCAGACTGCCAGCTCAAGGAGCCTGGGGTAGTCTGCAAGGTTTGCAAGGACTACAGCCCTGCTGTAAGCAGTACATGGGATTTCATGCTGCCTAGGCAAGGGGGCTAGCTGCCTTAGATAATTAGCTGGCAGGAGGTTAAGAGGGCTCCTGAGGAACTTCCAGAGAGGAACCAAAGGGGAAGAGAGGCTTCCTGGGAGGGGAATAAATCAGAGGGGTGTGAGAATTGGGCTCCTAGGGCATCTTTATGCATGCTGTAGGGGTGGAGGTAGGTTGCTTTAATTAGAGCAGCTCTGAGTACCCCTCTAAATCACCCACAGCATCTCATGTATTATCATCCCTGCACTCCAAAATGGCAGCAGAGGCATTTTACCTAAAGCTCATTCAACAAGCTTTAGTTAAAATGCCCTCACCACCATTTTGAAGTATGGGGGTGTTGATACACAAGACGTGGAGGCTGGCTGGAGTGTGCTAATTAGACTTGATTAACTGAACCTGTTCCAACACATTATAAATACAGCACATTGAAGCAGCGTCCCCACACGTGTGCAGGTACCCCTAGTGAGAGAGGCCTGGGACAGGCAAAAAGTCAAGACTTGAGAGCAGAAACAGGCAGACAGCTGTGAGTGGAGGGTTGAGAGCCTGGGAGCCAAGGCAGGCAGAGTTAATAGGCTGGAAGCGGACAGCCAAGAGCTGAGAGGCAGAGAATCTGAGAGACTGAGGGGGAAGGAGCTGGAGGGTCAGTATAGCATTGTCTGAGACCTTGTTAGGAGTGTCTTTCTCCCGGGAATATTGGCCAGAGACTGTGAATGCAGCAGAGACTGTGTATATGGTTTGAGTAAACCAGGTAAAGACCAAGTGTTGGTAGTTTGGACAGTGATGCAGTGGGAAAGCTTGGTTATTCTAATTACCTCATGAGATTCATCACTCAGAGTTTTAATTCCTGGTAAAAAAAATATATATATATAAAAAAGTAGGGTCTGGTCCTCTACAAAGTGGTCTGAGCAACAAGCTAGCAACCTGTCCTTGTAAAAGAAAGTAAAGTGATTTTGTAGCCATGATGGTCCAGAAATTATGCAAGAGAATGAGAGGGTTTTTTTAGGGTGATATCTTTTTATTGGACCAATTACTCATAGATGGGATAAAGTTAGACAAGCTTTTGAATGTAAGACATTCTTCCTCTGAGAAACCTGTCTTACATTTGAAAGCTTGTCTGACTTTATCCCAACTATGTTGCTGGCCCAATAAAAGATAGCACCCTAAGAAATCCTTGCCCTTTTGCCACTGTGGGGAGCGGGCAGGGAGCTGAGGGTCATGGCCTGTAGCCCTGGGCGCTGGGGGCCCCCTCCAGCAGGGCTGGGGGCGTGGAGGACTATGGGTCAGGAGTGAGGGGCACTAGCAGGACCTAGGGCCTGTGGGTCAGGAGTAAAGGGCACCAGCAAGGACTTGGGGGCTGCAGATCAGGAATGAGGGGCACCTGAAGGGGTTGGGGCTGTGGGTTGGGAGTGAGGGGCACCGGCAGAGCTAGGAGGGCTGGGGTTTGGAAGTGAGGTGCAACGGTATGGGCAAGGCACCAGCATATCAGGGCTGCTCAAAACCACAAAGCGATGTGGAGGGACAGCCACAGCTAGACGCACATCCTGGTGAGAGAAGCGGGTAGAAGGATTTCTGATTTTCTATGATAAAATAAAACCAAAAATCAATCGCCAAAATATATAGGTATGTAGAACTTACTATAATGATTGAGGCACTGGTGGGCTTCAAAGTTGCTTTAAAATTGTAAATATATCAATAAAACATTGTGTTCACTTAATACCTACATATATATATAGTGGTGTTTAATTTTCATCACAGAAAAATGTGGATTTGGGTTTTTTTAATCAGACAACTTGAGAGTTTTTTCAATCAGAAAATTTGGGATTTTTAAACAGAGGAAACCAGCATCCCTGGTGATCAGGCAAGAGACCCTCAAAATAGCTTCCCCGGACCTCTATAAATTTTAAAGATATAAAAGTTGTAGGATAAAGTTTCAACAGCTTCAGGCTCTCTGTTCTACACTATTAAAAACATTGTAATATTTTACAGTACAGTATCAAGGCTCAGCTCTGTGGTCTGGAGAGGCCAAGCGAAGGAGCTCTCTGCTGCCATCTACTGATAAGCTGAAAAAGGAATGTCAACAGACAGTATTTGCATGAACAGCCTGGACGCCAGTACAAACACTTTGGTCACTTCTGTTAAGAATTTTTTAAGTCCTGGAGCTACACTTAATAAGATGCTGTTGTTCTTGTCAGGTGAGTGTGACTAACGAGCAATAGAGTTGGATCTAATATGCTGTGTGTAAACAGTTCACCATAGCTCTTTTGGGGCTTGGCTATGAACCTACTTAGTGGGAGCAGTGCAGCCCTGCTGACAAACTCTATGTTCAAGAACGCCATGCCATTAAACTCCCTTCCACAGTATAATGCTAGGGTTGCAGTTAGAGTTCCTGTACTTCGGTGAGAGTTTTGGAGGCTTCCTTCCAGACAGCAGCATGAGCTGAGTGATCTCCACCAAGGATCCCCCTTTACACAGACCCCACAGAACTAATATTGCTTGACTGAACTTGGCACTGCAACAAGAGATGGCAGTTACCCTTCACTGATGATATAGGTGGCACAATGGAGCTGATTTAACTCCAGTGGGTGTGTCTAGATGAGCATGGTCATGTGGTATGTGGTGCCACAAACACGTTTGCAGTGCCACATACTACACAGTCAGGCATCTTCTGTGCTGCAAGGGTATGCTGCCTGAGCATGCCCTGTTCTGGTTTTTTTTTCCTCTTTTTTTTCACCTCTGGATATCCAGAAGTCAAAACCCCGCCCCCCCCAAAAGCCAGAAAAACAACCCCAGAGCAGCACATGCTTGAGCAGCACACACTGCTGAAAAAGTGGAGCTGGGCCCCCCGTAGTGCCCATGCAGCTTCGGGATACCCTCCCTCTCCTCTGATGTAAAAATTTTATTACAAAAAGGGAAGCTGCCACAGGGTCCCAGAGTGAGCCCTTTTCTATTCTTGGTCCAGTGGGTCCCTCCTGGGGCTCTCCTGACTCCATCTGTTCTCCCCAGGGCACCAGTCACCTTAAGGGCTATTCATGGCCTCCTTCTGCTCCTATTGCCATGCCCATGACTCATACTTTAAATCATCTACTGGGCATTACTTTAAATCATCTACTGGGATCTATGGCCCTGCCTATTAATCAACTAATTTATCTAGCCTGCTGGGCCCCTGACCCTGGATTGGCTCTCATCTCCGTGGGCTCACCGGCCCCGGTTTGTCTTCTGCCAATACTGGGCTTCAGCCCCCTTCCAGGCCCTAGCCCCTCAGCTCAAACCTGTTTGACTTTGGCTTCAGCCTTCTACTGCCTGAGCCCCAGACTCTTGCCCAGCTACCATAGCCCTATCCTAATCTCTCAGCCTCCTAGGCCACTAACCCTAGGTTGGGCTGCTTCTTCTCAGACTCTAGTTAGCCTGCTGAGCCCTGGGTCCTGGCAAAGCTTTTTCTGTTCTCTGGGCCCCTAGCCCTAATCCTCCTCAGGCTTAGGCCCTCCCAGTTTAAGCCTGCTCTAACCTCAGACTTCCATTCTCTGGGCTCCTGGCCCTTGCATGGTGGCTGTGGCCCTTTCTCAGCCCTCAGCCTTCTGGGCTCCTGTCTGGGCTGCTTCTGCTACTCCAGTCTTCTGCCCTTGGGGTCCCTAACCCCAGGCCAGACTGCTCCCAGTATCCTTAGCCCTCTTAGCCTCAGCTTGCTCCAGCCCATACTCTCAGTTTCACAGGGAAGGGGGAAGTTAAGAAAATAACCCTCTGTCTGTGTCCAGACAAACACAGCCATGCAGTATGTGGTACCACAGACACATCTGCAGCACCACATACCGCACATTCTCCATATTGTTCTCTGCACTGCAAGGGAGCAGCACAGAGGGGTTTTTTGACCCCTGGATGTTCCAGGGGCAAAAAAACCCATAGAGCAGCATGGCTGGCCGGAGCTGTGTTTCGCTACTGGCCAAGCCCCACATGGCAAGATTGCTACTGCTGCAGCCCCAGGAGGCCCCCAGGACCCCAGTTAAGGCTGCTAGGGCTAGCCCAGTGCTATCCCCAGCCTCCCCTACTCCACTTGGGATAACTTGTCACTGCTAGTTGTTCCCAGGGAACCAAACACATGTCTGGACATGGCCTTTGAGTATTTGGTTCCTACTGTACTCCTTTGCTGTAGGACAGGTATGTAATGTATTGCAATACTCAAACCCTGATGCATCTCTGGTAGTATATGAGATGCAGTCAGGTTGTTAGAAATATTATTAAAAATGCATTATTAATAGTGTTGTTAGAAAAACACAGCTGTTCGCTCTCCTTGTCTCCTTGGTGGAAGGGGGGGGGTTGGAGATTGAAGGAAAAAAAAGGCTACTAAGGGCTCTTTGTACTAAGGTATCACTCTCTCTTTGTTCTGCAAATTTACTATCTCTTTGTTACACTAAATCACACTTTCTTTCATGGCTCCCACATTTCTTAGGCTAGATAAGAGTAATTGCCATCTTAGCCTTGGGCTTGAACCTTGTGTAACCTGAAATTCTTTCTAAGCACGCGTAATAAGCTAATGCATATAAGCCTATCCGCCCCGCATACTTAAGTAGTTAATTATAATACACATGCGATGTATGATGTGACGTATTCACATACATGTTTGTATGAACCGGAAATGAGTTGTAAGAGTTCCTGCTTCTGTACACGTGCTCAGGAGAGAGGGGATAAAAGCCTGCTGAGAAGTGTTCCCTGCGGACAGAGGGTTTTGATCTTTTCTCTTCTCTCTCTGACCCTATTTGCAAATATATACCTTTTGTATCACCAACAATGTGTGCCTAAAGGATCATTAATATTCATTGAGCCTCCAAAGAAACGAACCATGATTTTACATCAAAATTGGCACCCAACGTGGGGCTTTCTTTGGCTGACTCCGGAGTCCATCGGCGCGTCGTCTCTGCCACCCCGGGGGGTGCGCACCGAGCCTTTCCTTTTTGGCTCGCCCGGGGGGGGCTTGAGGCGTGAGTCGGGACATCCGGAACACTAAGGGCTCCTATGCAAATTTTGGTTTTTTTGGAGTCTCCAGGTACACATTTTTGGATTTGGATCGAGATCTCTGGGGTATCTGAGTGAGTATACCAATTCCCTTTGCCCAATTTGGTTCTGGGTCCAGAGCAGGAGGTGTGCATGTTCGCTGAGGAATTCTAGGCTCAGCTCTCATGGTAAATCATCTGCTGTAAGGGACTTTTTGGTATTTGGTGTGCCTTGGGCGCACTCTTGTGGGCAAAATGGGTACGGCTAGCTCCCGTGTAGAAAACACGGATACCTCTCTAAGGTGCTTATTACGTCATTTTAATAAATTTGCAAGGCCGGCCGATTACGGAGTAAAAATGAAAAAACGTGATTTAATTAAGTTTTGTCAACTCGAGTGGCCAACATTTGGGGTCCACTGGACCCCGAAAGGATCCTTTGTGCTAAAAGAAGTGATAGCTATCCATGAAATTGTTATGCAAAATGGGTATTGGAATCAGTTTCCTTATATTGATTGTTGGTTGTGGGTGGTTCAAAATCAGCCACCTTGGATTAAGAATTACTTAGCAAAGTCTCATGTGATGGTTGTTAAGACTCGGGGGGGGCCGCCTGTACTCCCTGAGTCTAATGAGGGGGGAGATTCTGAATTGGCTGAGTACCGGACCCGCGCTCCGGTTGCCCTGTCAGGTAGCGAAGATGAGTCAGACGTCTCCTCGGGGTCCAGTCCTTCTGCACCACCGCCCCCTCCCTTAGAGAGACCACCACCGACGTACCAAAGCATACCTAATGAGTTAGAGCGTGAGCCTCAGCCAAGTGCCTCATCTGAATCGGGGAATAAGGGTTATTATTTGCGCAAGCCTGTAGAGTCACAGTTGGTGCTGAACTGTCCGATGCGAGAGGTTATTGGGGAAGGAGGCAATGCAACTTTTGTCTACACCCCATTTAGCACTTCAGATTTATTTAACTGGAAAAATCAGAGCCCCTCTTTTCGTGAAGACCCTGAAAAGATGAGGGACTTGTTTCGATCTATTGGGCAGACTCATCGACCCACTTGGGCTGATGTCCAGATGATGCTCCAGACCCTCCTAACCCTGGAGGAGAGGAGATTAGTGTTGGGTACAGCGGAGTGTATTGCGGCAGCCAGAGTTGAGTCAGAGGGTGCTGCTGGTCGTACTCTGCGTGATACCTACCCTGTAGAAGAGCCAAGATGGGACAATCATACTGCCGAAGGCAGAGAGCTGAGTGCACGGTATCTGGGAATGATAGTGGAAGCAATGGGAAAGGCAGTGCCTCGGGTTACCAATCTGTCTAAGTTGTATGAAGTGAGACAGGGAAGAGAGGAGGATCCCTCAGCTTTCCTTGGGAGGCTGTATGAGGCGTTTCGCAGGTTTTCGGATCTGGATCCAGAAGCCCCAGATAACCAGCGCATGGTAAATCTTATGTTTATTGGTCAATCTGCTGCTGATATCCGTAAGAAGTTACAGAAAACTGAGGGAGGTGCGGGGAAACCGATTTCAGAGCTGGTGGAAATTGCATATAAGGTGTATGGGAATCGTGAGCAAGTGCAGGAGCGCAAGGAGGATAAAAAGGCTCAGCGACAGATGGCAGCACTAGCAGCTGCTATAACTGGAGGTAACCCTGGAAAGGCTGGGATACAGAAGGGGAAAGGAGAGAGAGTGGGAGCAGACGTTTGTGCTTATTGCAAAGAGAAAGGACACTGGAAGAGGGAATGCCCGAAGTTGAAGGAGAAGAGAGAGAGGGAACCGAGAGGTCACCTCATGCGGGCAGAAGACAAGGGTGAGGATTCAGAATGAAGGGGACAGGGATCTAAGACCACTACCCTTCGGGTTGGAGCCCAAGAAGATCCCATGGTAACTGTGAGGGGGCCAGGACCCCAGGGGACCCGGCCCCAGCGAGGAAGCCCGGGGTTCCGTCCAGCTTCCGGGATTCGACCCAGAAGTCTGGCCGGGACTTTAAAGTTTCCCGGAACGTAAACCGGGCCGGCGTGGGACCGGCCCGGGCAGATAAAAGGAGCACCCCTACCCTGGTTAGAGAAGGACGGAGGCTCCGGCGGGAACCTGGCCCGGGACCAGCGGAGCCGGGCGCGGCGCGAGGAACGCCGGCGGCAGCGGAAGCAGCGGAGCCGGGCGTGGCGCGAGGAACACCGGCGGCAGCGGAAGCAGCGGAGCCGGGAGCGGCGCGAGGGACGCCGGCGGCAGAGGCGCCGGCGGTACCGGTAGCAGCGGAACCGGGATCGAGGCAACGGACGCCGGCTGCAGCGAAGCCGGGAGGCGCAGAGCCGGTAAGCGCCGAACCGGGAGCAGCAGAGCCGGTGATAGCGGGGCTGGCAACGGCAGAACCGGGAGCCACGCGGCGGACGCCGGCTACTGCGGAGTTGACCGCAGCGGAGCCGGGAGCAGCGGGGCATCCCGTCGGGACACAGGTACCGAAGGGATCAGAGGCGGTTCCGACGGAAGAACCCGGGAAGGGAGCCTCGGCCAGAGGGGCCCTTCTCCGGCGACTGGTGGCCAGCTGGCCACGGAAGAAGACCCGCGGGCAGGGAGGCGGACTTTGTAGCCCCCCCCCGGGTCTAGAGACTCAGGCCCTTGAGGGCAGGACAAATCCGGACCGGAGGGGCCACTGGTACCAGGGACACTAGGTGCTGGGCGGACTCCGGGGCGGGTCCGGCAGTAGGCGGGTACCCCGCCAGACTTGTCCGTCAACAAGGGAGCCCCAACGGGGTCCTGGAACCCGGAGGCTCGGGCGAGGGTGCAGGGGAGGAGGAGCCCTCAGGACCCCTGGACTTTGGAGTCTGGGTACCCTTTTCTTTTGGACCGTCAGTGCCCCATCTGGGTGAACCCCTTGATCCATCAAGTCGTGGCAGGCGAGATTAACGGCGGCACGAGCAGTCCGGCGCGTACCCACTCCTCTCCAGGGGCCATTCGGGGAATGGGGAAACTCACAACCGGGTGACCTACCCCAACCCCCCACAGTAACCATTAGGGTTGGTGGCAAAAACTTTGAAGCCTTGGTGGATACTGGGGCTACATTTTCAATTATTCCAGAAAACACCCCCTGTGCAGGAACTAGTGAACAGCATGTACTTGTGGAAGGGATTGAGGGAACACAGACCCGACTCCCTGTTTGTAAACCACTCCTCACCAAAGTGGGGGACCATTTGCTCGAGCACTCCTTTGTGTATTCTCCAAGTTGCCCGGTTACACTCCTTGGGCAGGACTTACTCACAAAATTGCAAGCTGAGATCTTTTTCAGAGACGATCAGATGGTGGTCCAGCTACCTCTCAAGCAGAGCTCGAACTATCAGATGGCTCTCCTGGAGGACCAACGCCCTGCAGTAAGTCCAGAAGATTACATGACTGGAGTAGACCCCTCGGTATGGGCTGATGGAACCCCTGCGCGAGCTAAGTTCGACTCCCCGGTAAGGATTGTACTCAAGGATGGGGAGGGGCCCGTTCGGGTAAAGCAGTATCCACTCAGCCGAGCGGCCAGAGCTGGACTCAAGCCGTTAATAGAGAAATACAAGAGGTACGGATGGCTAGTGGAAGGGTCCTCACCCTATAACACCCCCATTCTTGGAGTGCCGAAGACAGATGGGGTCTCATATAGACTGGTCCAAGACCTACGGGCAGTAAATAAGAAGGTCCTTTCAGACCATCCTGTAGTCCCGAACCCTCACACGATTTTGACACAAGTACCAGGGGAAGCTGAAATATTTTCAGTGCTAGATTTGAAAGATGCTTTTTTCTCTATTCCCCTTCACCGAGAGAGTCAAAAATTGTTTGCTTTTGAATGGGAGGATCCAGACACCTTCCATAAAGCCCAACTCATGTGGACAGTTCTCCCACAAGGATTCGTAGCAGCCCCCCATATTTTCGGACTTGCCCTTCAGAAGGACTTGGAGGAGTGGAAGGGATCACACCCCGCAGTGACTCTCCTCCAGTATGTGGATGACCTGCTAGTTGCAAGCCCAAACTTGCAGCTCTGCGAGGAAGCCACCAGGTCACTCCTAAACACTCTGGGGGGAAAAGGATATAAAGTCTCTAGAGAGAAAGCCCAGATATGTCAGTCTGAAGTCACATTTTTGGGATATAAGCTCTCAAAAGGAGTCAGAACCCTGAGTGCAGATCGCATACAGGCAATCCAAGGTCTAACCCCACCTAAGTCACCCAAGGAGCTGCGGGCATTCCTAGGGCTAACTGGGTTCTGTCGACTATGGATACCAGATTATGGCGGGAAGGCTAGACCACTGTATGAATCCCTGACTAAGGAGAGTCTCACTAAATGGAAATGGAATAAAGAAATGCAGCATGCCTTTGATCTGCTGAAGGCAGCATTAACCCAGCCCCCTGCCCTGGCCATCCCAAATAGTAAAAAGCCATATCGACTGTATGTTCATGAGAATCGAGGGGTTGCATCAGGGGTGCTGACACAGCCATCGGGCCCAACCTGGAGACCCGTGGGATATTACTCAAAGGTTCTAGATCCAGTTGCACTCGGGTGGTCAGCCTGTCTTCGGGCTGTGGCACCCACAGCAGTGGTTGTTGAAGAAGCCCAGAAGATAGTCATGGGTGCGGATATGGAAATACTCATTCCTCATGGAGTTCCCCAGATCCTAGGGACTGAGGGAGGGAAATTTCTTAACCCCTCCAGACAATCACGGTATGAGATATTTTTGCTCTCTAATCCAGGACTTACTTTCAAACATACTACAGCCTTAAACCCTGCAACCTTGCTGCCGGAGCCAGGGAAACCGATGCATGACTGCCTTGAGGTCCTGAATCAAACTACGCAGGTGCGACCTGATCTTGCTGAGGATCCAATTGAGGACCCAGATGTTGAATACTTCGTAGACGGCTCCAGCTCTGTCATCGATGGAAAAAGACGAACAGGATGTGCAGTGGTAACCTTGGATAAGGTAGTATGGAGGGAGTCATTGCCGAGCTCATGGTCGGCACAGGCTGCAGAACTCACTGCGCTCACCCGAGCATTACAGCTGGGGACAGACCAGCGGGTTAACATATACACTGACTCTCGCTATGCTTTTTCTACAGTCCATGCGCACGGACTATTGTGGAAAGAAAGGGGTTTCATTACTGCCTCTGGGAATAAGATTGCTAATGGCCCCCAGATTATCAAGCTACTAGAGGCACTCCACCAGCCTAAAGAGGTAGCAGTCATTCATGTGCGGGCCCATGGGAAGGCTGCTGAGGAAAAGCATAAGCTTGGAAATGCAAAGGCTGATGCAGCAGCAAAGGAAGCTGCATTCATTGGGAGAGAAGCGGAGGGGGTATCCAAGCAGGTCATGTCCCATGCCATATGGCCAGACGTCCAGGATTTAGTCCCGCAGTATTCCCCTGAAGAAGATAAATTTGCACAGAAAGCTTGTGCAGAAAAGAACTCCCGGGGTGGTGGATAGTACCAGGAGGGAAAGTCATGATACCCAGGCCATTACTTCGGGAGGTGCTGCAACAGCTCCATGCAAGAACCCATATGGGAGGTTTGGCCATGGGTGATCTAGTGATCCACCAAGCAGTAGCTCCAGGGCTATATGTAGAAGCTCAGCGTATTGCTACCAAGTGCATCACATGCCAGAAAGTAAACCCTCGAAGGAAACCCCCTGTGCCAATGGGAGGTAGACCCTGGACAGCGTACCCTGGACAGGCATGGCAGATTGATTTTGCCGAGCTCCCACGGTCCGGACCTCACGGGTTTTTACTTGTCATGGTAGACCAGCTCTCTGGTTGGGTCGAGGCCTGGCCCACCAGAACTGCCACTGCGGCTACAGTAGTGAAGTATTTGTTGCAGGAGATCATTCCCCGGTATTCCCTGCCTGAGTCCATTGAGTCGGATCAAGGACAACACTTCGTGGGAAAGGTGGTTCAAGAAGTCGCGCAAACTCTCAAGGTTACTTGGAAACTACACACACCATGGAGACCACAGAGTTCAGGACAAGTGGAACGCATGAATAGGACCTTAAAGACTTTGCTCACCAAAATCTGTATTGAAACACGCCTTAAGTGGTCTCAAGCACTGCCGCTCGCTCTTACTAGCATTCGAAACACTCCCCGACGGGGCCTCAAATTGACCCCATATGAAATTATGTTTGGCAAGCCCCCTCGAGTCTTACCTCCTGGGATGCGAGAAAATGTAACTTTTGAATTAGGTAATAGTGAGCTTCATATGTACGTTATTGCTTTGCAGTCTGTCTTGTCTTCTCTTCACAGGTATGCAGCCTCCTTTCAGCGCCTGCCTTTAGACGTACCGGTACATGACTTCTCCCCGGGAGACTGGGTCTTGGTGCAGCGGTGGAAAAAGGAACCCTTGACTGAGAGGTGGAGTGGCCCTTTCCAGGTACTTCTAACAACCCACACCGCTGTAAAGATTGCTGGCCATGACCGTTGGATACACCATACCCGTGTGAAACGACATCCACAAGCGTCAGAGGACATCAACTCCCAAGACGAACTCACTCCGGAAGCTGAGTCGTCTTCGGAACAAGAAGCCAGCAAGTGGAGCTGTGAACCTACTGGTGATCTCCAAGTGCGCCTGAGACGGCTTAATCAAAGTTCAGAAAATTAGACAAGAAAGTAAAAGGGAAACATTTAGGCTGTGTTTGATCTCATAAAAGGGAAAATATGGTGGGAATCTTAATGTGCCTTGTTGTTATCTGCATAATGAAAGAAGCAGGATTGCGTAGCCTTAGCCGCTGGCCTATGCCCCCGCTTTCCCCAGTTGTTTCCCCAGGGACAAATTTGTATGTTGACATGATGGAAAGAATTGCAGCTACTTTTAATCTTACCAACTGCTGGGCCTGTGGGGGGCTCCGGGAGGCCGGAGGCCAGTGGCCTTGGAGGGCTTTTCCTTTGGCCCCGAAGTGGCTAGTGAGTAGTAAGGCAGATGTTAAGAGTACTAGTCAAAAATGGGATGAGAACCACAGTTGGGAACTTTCCCAAGTGGCATTGGGAGAGTATTGCATCAGTAATAATGGTACAGGAAAAAGGTTGGGACACAGCCGTTGCATATGGACTTTAAAAGTAAGGTGGATGAACCTTACAAAATTAGAATGGCTCTATTATCCTAATAGCCCAGGATATAATCAGCTAGTGTGGCAGCATCCTAATGGAACAATTGTGTGGTTTAATAAGTATTGGAGTGCCACAAATCGAAGTGATGATCGGACAGATTGTACAGACAAGAACCAGGATGGGCTATGGGAATATTCCATGAAAGGAGGCCACGCGGTTGCTGGTCCTTTGGGTCCAGAAGGAGGCTTGGGGTTTCCCGAGATGCCCTATGGTTGGGCCCCTCCAAATGCCACCAATAGAGAAAATAGGGCCTTAAGAGGATACTATTGGATTTGCGGACGACGAGCCTATACAATACTACCACAAGGGTGGACAGGAACTTGCTATATGGGAGTAATTGTACCAGCTTTCTTTTTGTTACCGTCTGAGGTTGGAAATAAGCTGGGAGTCTCTTTGTATGATGATTGGAAAAGGGCCAAGAGAAGTATTGATGTAAGTTTGACACAGGGTGGCTCCCAAAAGTGGAAGGAGGATGAGTGGCCTCCTCAGAGGATTATTGAGTATTATGGACCGGCTACATGGGCTAATGATGGGAGTTGGGGGTACCGGACACCAATATATATGCTAAATAGAATCATCAGGTTGCAGGCAGTCTTGGAAATAATTACCAACCAGACTGCCACTGCTCTCGAGTTATTGGCCCGACAGAGTTCTCAGATGAGAGCAGCCCATATACCAAAATCGGATGGCCTTAGACTATTTACTTGCAGAGGATGGCGGAGTCTGCGGAAAGCTCAACCTTTCTAATTGTTGCCTCCAAATAGATGACAACGGAAAAGCGGTCTCAGAGATTGCCAAAGAGATTAGGAAAATAGCCCATGTACCAATACAAACATGGGAAACCACATGGAATAAGGACTGGTGGTTTCAATTATTTGGAGGACCCTGGTGGAAAAAAGTAGGATTTGTGCTTTTGTGTGCTCTGACTGGTTTGATTTTTATCCCTTGCCTTATTCCTTGTCTCACTAGATTGATAACCACCACAGTAGAAGGAATGCAGGTAGCAGCAGTACCTTTGAAAGCACAGACTGTAGCAAAAGTCATGGTCCTCAGAAAAATTCCTCGTAATTATCTTGATATGCCCAAATGAAGTAAAGATCAGAAAGCATCTTGAGGGGGGATATTGTTAGAAATATTATTAAAAATGCATTATTAATAGTGTTGTTAGAAAAACACAGCTGTTCGCTCTCCTTGTCTCCTTGGTGGAAGGGGGGGGGGTTGGAGATTGAAGGGAAAAAAAAGGCTACTAAGGGCTCTTTGTACTAAGGTATCACTCTCTCTTTGTTCTGCAAATTTACTATCTCTTTGTTACACTAAATCACACTTTCTTTCATGGCTCCCACATTTCTTAGGCTAGATAAGAATAATTGCCATCTTAGCCTTGGGCTTGAACCTTGTGTAACCTGAAATTCTTTCTAAGCACGCGTAATAAGCTAATGCATATAAGCCTATCTGCCCCGCATACTTAAGTAGTTAATTATAATACACATGCGATGTATGATGTGACGTATTCACATACATGTTTGTATGAACCGGAAATGAGTTGTAAGAGTTCCTGCTTCTGTACACGTGCTCAGGAGAGAGGGGATAAAAGCCTGCTGAGAAGTGTTCCCCGCGGGCAGAGGGTTTTGATCTTTTCTCTTTTCTCTCTGACCCTATTTGCAAATATATACCTTTTGTATCACCAACAATGTGTGCCTAAAGGTTCATTAATATTCATTGAGCCTCCAAAGAAACGAACCGTGATTTTTACATCAAGGTGATACATGGCTTGATTTATAACAGGCTGCATTTTAGCTACACTGACTAAAATCATAAAATTTACATTAAGTGTTTTGAGGTTTATATTTAAAAATTCTGAGGATCATTGATGCTTTTTATTTTTAGTGGAAAAGCCCTTAGGCATTTGATTTAAATTACTTACTTGCCCTTTATTACCACCAATTACATTTCTACAATGTTTTGAATGCTTTACGAAAATATTTGCCTTATTTAGATCTCTGATTATTCCATAGGGTGGCTTTTGGAATCTTAGCCCAAAACTGGGGGATATTTTGACACTTGATGTGGACTATTCATGTTTTTCTTGCAAAAAAAGACATTGGATCTATTGGTAAACCAGTTTCTTTCATTCATTAAAAATTACTAGATTACATTACAATTTTACATTACAAGTGTAGTAACGTGTTCATTGCTAACACATAGTAGGTAAACGCGGGTGCATGTGCACCCCCGATCGTGGCAGTGCACCCCCTGTGAAAAGTCACTGCTTGCCATCCCCTCACTGCTGCCACCACCGGTGGTGTCTGTGGGTGTCCCTGATTGCTGCTGGCTGCTGCCAGCACCATCTGCAGGTGGTCAGTGCTCGCCACCCCCCCCCAGCTGCCAACAGCTCTGCAGCTGCCTGCACCACACTTCCACTGTCAACAGTGCCGCCACTGCCTGCAGGAGTTCACCGTGCCTCCCCAGCCACCAGGGGCAAGTGGAGTTCATGAATGTGTTAGATAGAATTAATGTCCCCTGAGAGGATTAGCCTTCTGTTTAAACAGATCTCTCAAAATGAACTATACTATTCATAGTGAGTAATTTAAAAAAAAGATTTCTATTAAAGCAACCCTTTACTGCAACGTCCTGCCTACTGAGCTGCATTTCCTCATGGAGAAAACATATGGCAGTGGAGGTTCTTTTAGCTCAAATTATTGTATCTGCTCTATATAAACAGTTCCAGTACATTCTATTACTAGCTATTACAATTTAAGAAAAAGATTTTGGAATTATTGTTGAAACTCCCTGAAAACATCATAGTGTTTAGGAGCACTTATGGGCAATAGATTATTAGGGATTATTAAAGAAAACAAAACAGAAAATGTCATTATACTCCAGTCCAAATCCACAGCACACCTACCCCTTGAATACTGTGTGAATTTCTTGTCCTCCCACCTCCAAAAGGATATCATAGAACTGGAAAAGTGCAGAGAAGGGCAGCAAAAATTAGCAGGTTATGAAGGAGCTTCTCTTATTGGGCCTCCCAGTGGCCATGAGAATCTCCAAGTTGCATCACAATAAGGCTACAAGCCAATCTACTTTCCCAAGTTACTGTGTCTTAATTATATATTGAACACAAATTGGGAGAAATTAAGCCCAAAATCTTGCCTCCTAAGTATCCTTTGTAACCCAATGAAAAAAAGAAAGAGGTACAGTTACTTGCAGAATCTGTTTGAAAATTGCACCTGCAAAAAAGACAGTGTCATGTAATTATTAGTCATCAAGCTTAACGTGAAATACAGAAAGAGGGAAGAAAAAGAAAGAATAAACATCTAAACATAATGGTTAAATTAACAGTGTAACTGAAGTCCATTAAATTATGAAGCCTATGAAATTAAACTGGGAATTCATTTAGCTGTGTACCTCAGATAATAAATCCCTGCCAAAATACAAGAATAGTAAATTTTAGGTTAAAGCAGATTTGACACTATTTTCCACCACCTAATTAGAATTTGTCACTTTTTCAGGGATTTAAAATGAGACATTCAAATAGTTAGACTTTGCTGACATGTGAAATATATGCTTTAAAAGACTGGTTTTAGAAGGAAATGAACTAGTGCATCAGAGCCTTATGATCATGAAAGTGTACAGACTGTATAAAAGACAAATCTTTTAGAGTTCCTGTTGGGAAGAAAGCCTTTGCAATGTAAATTGATGCACATTACTTACTTTGTAGAGTGTGCACCCTGAACAGAAGGTGAAGTTTCCCTTCTCTTGTCTGCATTAATTATTTAAATAACAACACCTAACCTTTTCACTGCTCTAACGATGCAGCCTGCACATGTCCATCGACAGTGCAAGCAGAAAAATGTGCCTCCACCCCCGCAGCATGGAAAGCAGCTATACAAGCAAGTGTATTTTTTATTCCTGTAGAAAAGAACATCCCTGTAGAAAACAAAATGTTTGACTACAATCAGCTTGTCCCTAAGCATTGCGTGATTATAACCAGATGTAAAATACTACTTCATAAAAACATGGAGATGTGCTTTTTAAAAAATTCTTCCCCTTAATATACATACATGTAGTGTCATTTTCCCCCAATCTTCCCAACACAGAACAGCCAGGCATATATGGCCACAAGCAAAAAACTAGAAATTGATGTGAGCCTCATTAATTTACCATGGCCAGATAGCTGGCATACGGAAAAGAACTGTGGGCAGCAGCAGGTCATACAGGGTCCTCTTCCACAGCTAGGGCTGTTTTTCCCCCTCAAAGTTTTAACCATTCCCATGTGGACAATCACCCTTGTGTCTTTGTTTTTGTTGCTCAGAAGACTCCCCTTGGACCTCCAGCAAGAGTACATACAGTAAGCTAGGTAAAGTCCCTGTGATATTCACACTGATATTTCTGCTATAGAAACACTGAAACTGACTACTGCAAGAGAGGTTAGTTCTAAAAAAAAAAAGAACATCAGAAAGGTAAACCCAGTAATGGGGGGAAAAAGGCAAAATGGAAGGGCAAGTGTGTATCTAATGCAGGGATCCCTGACCCATGACCTCTGAGGTCTTCTGCCATTGCTGTCACTCATAGGTTGACAGTGATTACATGCTTCCTTTCTCAGAGAAGCTTAGTTCCTTGCTCAGTCTTCCTGTCTGGGCCAGCAAAGGTCGGAGACTGCTAGCTATTTACTAGCTTCCCTAGGCATAGGTGTTGGAGTGCTAAAACAGTATATTCCTCTGATGAGGCAAGCATCTTGTAGTGCTCTTCTACAACTTCCTCTGAGTGACTATGGAGTTTTTACAAGCTAACAAGTAATCTTATGGGCAGGCCCCTCTCACTATAATAATGATTTTTACAGTACCTTTACTTCTGGATTATTGTTCTAAATCTGATGATTTAGAAGCTGAAAAACTTGCCTACCCCTAAGAGCTTGCACTCCAGCCTTTGCTTTGCAAACTAATATAAAAGAGCATGGGTAACCCAACCAATTACCTGGGGTGGCACATTTCTCACAAGCTATTCTCCAATCTCTCAGTTCTAATCCTCAAAGGGAGTTTACAAAACACCTTTCACAGATGAGCCTATGAACTTCACTTTACCAACCTACAAAAAATCATGAACTAAATATAGACATTGGATTCATGATGACACATTATAACCAGCTTAATATCTCTAGTACTTACTTGCTACATTCATTCCCCTTCCCCTCTCACCCATTGACTACCGCAATTTACATTTTCACCAACTGGCTCTCACATGCACACCAGCCTCTGGCTTCTTTATTATTCCATCCAGAAAGAACACAGACAAACTGCAGATGCTTCTTCTGTCTGACCAAGGATACAATTGGAAAAATTATTTTTTGCAAGCTTTCAAGTACAACTATTTGAGTTGGTTTAATTAAAGATATCAGATTTAACCAAAGAACCTCGTCTGCCTGTGTCCTTAGACCAACATGGCTACAACCTACACCCCTGAACCCAGTTAACTCCAAGCAGTGAAAAAGCATAAGGTAGGGCCACCCCAAAAAACCAGACTTTTTCTGAAACCACAAGATTTTATTTTGGGTTAATTTATTGGACTTCATGATTTCTGAGCTTCTAAGCACATTTGACTCACATTTTCAAACTCTTTTCTGTAACTGTGAAGCCCAGTAAATTGGTTGTTTGGGTTTTCAATTAAAAAAAGGCTCCTGACAAAACAGCAATATCATGGCCGTAACATGCAAACAACAGAGCATCCCTCCACTCCCAAAACAAAGTTGCCTGTGAGGTGAAATGTGGCAAGATGCTGTTCTACAGGGTGCACCACTGGGCACAGATAGGGGCAAAAAGCACTAGCACCCCTTCATCTTTTGTGTTTACTGTTCTTTGTGCAGGGCCTGAAGGCAGGCCTGGCCAAGGGTTGCCAATTATGCATTTGTTCTGGGAGGTTTCATCACATGGCAACAGGATGTTAATTGCGGTGTGCAGACTTTAGATCAGGACAGCAAATGCACATTGCTATTACATTTAAAAAAGCCCACTGGACTACTGTATACATCAGATTCAACATTTAATACGGATTGTAACGAATTCCCTATCATTTATCTCCTGGGTGACTCTCAGCAGTCTGCTGGAGACTTATGTCCAATTCCTGGAGACGCCAAGGCAATCCCGGAGGCTTGGCCCCCTAGCCTGGCCCGGCAGGCTATCCAGCTGGGCATTGCCGCAGCCGTGCAGCACGGGTGTAAGCAGCAGCTGTGCGACTGTAACGCGACCAGGGGAAGAGCAAGGTAAGAGCAGTTCCCGCCCCGCCTAGCGGCGCGTACGGCCCCATCAGCCCTGGTGGGACCGGGAGAAGGAGGCCGGGCGGGGAGCTGCAGCTGCCTCGCGTCACAGCCCAGTCCCAGGGTCAGCCCCGCCCCCACCGCCCGCTTCGCTCTATCTCATTGGCTCTCCCCTGCCGCGCTGCCCATTGGCTGAAGGGAGCCGTCACTCCAAACGGCAGCGGCCGTCGGGATTGGCGAGTTGGCTAGTGTCGTCATGAGTGGCGGGGCGTCGATTGGCCGCGGCTGCCGCGTCGTTAGCGACCCTTCTGGCGGTGGATGTCGCAGCCGCTTTTCCCTGTTGTCGTTTGAAATTTGGCCCAACATGGCGGCGGCCGGGAGCGCGGCCGAGGCGGTGGCGGCGGCGCCATCGGGTGCAAGGCGGGAGGAGGGGCCGGAGCCGGAGCCGGAGCCGGAGCTGGAGCTGGAGCCGGAGCCAGGCGCGACCGGGCCTGGCGGGGACGCGGGCGGCGACAGCGAGGAGGAGGAGGACGTGTTTGAGGTGGAGAAGATCCTGGACGTCAAGACAGAGGGCGTGAGTGCGGCGGGGACGGGACTGCCCTCTCTTTCCCTCCCTGGGCGCCGGCGGGAGGCTGCCGGTGCCCCTGCCCCAGCGGAGAAGCAGCAGGAGGGAGTCCCGCACTCCCGGTGTCCCCGCGGCTGCAGCCGCCCCGCCCCGTCCCGGCCGCAGGCTCCTCCCCTGCGCCGCGGTGCAGCCCCGTGGCCGTACCGCCTGCCCCGCTCCAGGGGCCCTCGGGCATGGTCCCTTGATGTACCTGGCCTCGCTACCGCTGCGGCTCCAGCCACTTCCCCTGTCGCTGTTTCTCAGCATTTGCCACCCACGGGCTTGCGAGCCTGGCTCTGCCGGTAGTAAACGGCCAAGTCGGAGGGGCTCAGAGCTGCAGGCCGGGCCGGCAGGGCTTTGGGTCCTGGAGCTGGGCTTGAGGGTGGTCCTGGCTGCAGCAGCATAGGTCGGATGTGATGGTAGGGTCTGAAGCCTTTCCAAGCACTGTTGGAAGCGTGAGAGGTTCTGCAGCCTGGGATACAAGGTCTTTATTCCCCCCCCCCCCGTTGTTTCAGGCGAGGTTGAGGCACTTGGTCAGTCTGCAGGCCAGATCAGACCTACAGGCTAGACACAAGCACCAAATTGAGCACACCAGTGTGGGCAGCTTATGCATGCCTGCCCTGATCATCCCTGAGTGCTGCATGCAGGTGGGGCCGGCAGAGGGCGTGCTCTGTAGGAGTTGTCAGCACCAGGCCAGCCTCACATGCTAGCTCTGGTGCATGGGTATAATCTGGACCAGCTTTGGACCCAGCATGCAGGGCCAGCTTGGCAGGGTGCCACATGCAGTGTGTGCCCTTCGATTACGCTGGTAAAAGATGCCAAAATTGCTTGTGTGACCTCTAATGTTATATAAAATCATAGAATCACAGAGAAGTAGGGCAGAAAAAGATCTCCAGAGGTCATTTAGTGACCTCTCCTTGCCTAAGGTAGGATCATCCCTATACAAGCCATCCTACACATATCCATAATCTGAACTCATTTTTCATAAGACTACTGTCAATTTGAACACAAGACATAACACCCTAATCTGCCACAGGTAAAGCAGGAGAACCACAACAGCTGACGTTTTGTAGACACCCCCTGGCCCCCCATTTTCCAAATATTAAATATATACTGTTCTAGATTAGTGTTTTATACTACTCCAAAACTAATACTAAAAAGTGTATAGATTGTATTGACTAGGGATTTTTGCAGTTCAGTGTTAATGTGCCCTTTCGTCTGGGCATTATAATTCTTTAATAACATAACACTTCCTTTTCTTAGAGATTTTGTTATTCTGTATTTGTGCCACCCCTAGCACAATGGGGTTCTTGTTTGTGACTAGGATTCCTAGGAGCCACAATAGTCATATTGGTAGTTATAATAAATTATTTTGTGAGTGGTCTTTAAATGAGGTGAGGAATATAATATCTACTTCTCCTTTGTGACCAAAGACTGCGTAGTAAAGCAGTTATTGGAAACTTAAGTAGCCGACCTCTATACAAACTGAATTGCTTAATTTAACCAGTTCAGTTATTATCATAAATTTTGTAATTCTTTTTCTTAATTGACTGTATTACTGCTTTATTCATTAGGTGCTGTTTGTCATATGTTTACAAGGCCAAATAATACTCTCATTGACTTTGATTTAATATGAGTTGCATTGATTTAATATGACATGCACTCTCAAACTTCATTAGATGTACTCTGTATTTTCATTGTTGTAACTGAAAAAAGCTTAGTTTGAATAAACCATCTTTAGTTCTTTAAACATTTCACACATGCAAAAATATTAAATAGTTCACAAGATTCTATAGGGAAGCAGAGTCCTAAAGTAAAAGGTAGAGTATGGTTGTGAATTAAACTGATACAGGAGAGAGTGTCTAGAAATTAAATAATTAGTGTTTATCATGACAGTATTAACAGCAAAGTTGTATTTGAGGCCTTCTGTTTAAATATACTTTAAAAGTTGTAGAAAAATGACAGTGTGAAGTGGCAACATTTGCAAATGAGACTTTTATATCAGAGTTATAGATGTTAAGTGATGGTGCAGGTCATTTGAAGGTCTTCTGAAATTTCTGCTCTTAAAATTGTTCCTGCTGCTGCAGAAAAAATCCACTGTTGTTTCTGCTGAGTCTTTTCCATTTAGTGAATTTGTTCCTTGTCTTAGGTAAGCTGAAAATGGAATATTTGGAAATAATGAATAAATTTTTGGCATTCCATACCATTTTCTTGAGTAACCTGGAAAAACGCATTTGAGTCTGTATGGAATTGTGCAGATTAGATGTGCAACTGTTTGGATGTTGTGCTCAGAGTAGCAATCAGCACCTTGATGTCAAACTGGCAGAAGTATTGGGTGTGGTTCCCTGTATATCTGTGCTGGGTCTGGTACTATTCAGTATTTTCACTGATGATTTGGAGGATGGAACTGAGTGTTCCATCCTCCAAATCATTAAACTTGACGATGGTATCAAGCTGAGCAAGGAACCAGCTTGGATTCAAAAAGATCTTCATAAATTGGAAAAAATATCTGAAATAGATCTGATGCAATTCGGTAACATTGAGTGTTAAGTACTGCAGCTAAGACAAAACAATAAAATACACAAAGGCTAAGTAGGGGCCAGCTGTCTAGGCTGTAGAAAAGGACCTGAGGGCCATCGTAGATCATAAACTGAATATAAGTCAACATATTGTTTTGCAAAAGATTAGCAAGCTATTAACAGTTGTATGCAAGTCATAGGAAGCAATTCTACAATTCTTATTTGGCTCTGGTGAGGTTTCACTTGGAGTGTTGTGTCCAGTTTTGGACAAATTGGAGACAGTTCAGAGGAGAGCAACAAAAATGTTTAGAGGTCTAGAAAACAGGACTTGAGGAAATGTTGGAAGAATCCAGATTATTTAATTTAGAGAAGAGAAGACTGTTTGTGTTGGTGATGGTGGGTCTAAGTCTTCAAGTACTAAAAGGATGGTTATAAAGGCAATGGTGAAAAATGATTCTCATTGTCCGTGGGGGTGAAGGGTGGGATAAGAAATAATGGGTTTAAATCGCTACAAAGGAGATTTAGGTTGGACAGCAGGCAGAACTTTCTAGCTATAAGGATAATTAAGCATCAGAACAAATTACCTAGAGAGGCTGTAAGGGTTCTATTGGTGGAAATGTTAATGTTCAGGTTAAATTATGTTTATCAGGGTTGATCCTGCCTTGATCTATGGCATGGGCAGCTTCTGTATGTGGCACACAGCAGATCAAGGAGGGTACAGGCAGCACAGCAACAGATAGAGCTGGAAAAAAAAAGTAGAACATCAGTTATGGTGATCAGTTTGGCACTTGAGGAAGGTATAGGTCTAATTTATAGCACACCTGGTACCCATTGAATGTTATGTTATTTCAAGGTCCTTTCCAGTGTGTGTTTTTTTTGTTTGTTTGTTTGTTTTTTGATTCTGTGGTAGTGCAAGAATACCATTTAACATTGGTTTTATCATATCTGTGATGTGTTTTGATCCCAAGTCCTACATGCATAAGTTTCTCTTAGGCATTTGACCATGGTTATCTGATTTAAAACAATACTACACAGAATTTATTGTACGTATTGAAACTAGTTATTCTTCAAGTAAGTGTAAATGGAATGGAGCACATTGTAGTAGGATTCTACAGGGATCCATTCTTAATTGAATGTCAGCATTTTAATTGGAGATCTGATAGAAATAAAACTTTGCTGGCATAACTCACAGGAATGAAAATTGATGAAGTGTTAATTATTAATGGGGCAGGCCACTTCTGCTGAGCTGCATGGTTTACTTGCTAACATGACCAAAATTTGTGGTAATACAGCCAAGTACAAGATCAAAAAATTAGTAGATCACATTTTAACTAACTGAACCGTACTTGGAGGTCTTGATCCAAGTGCTGGACCCATAAAATAGTTGTTCATGAAATCTCAATGTGGTTTTGTAATTAAGAAAACTAATGGGATCCTTAGAAATATAGGCAAATACATTATCAGTAAGTGTATTTGTAAGGGTGGTATTACTTCTGTATATGTCATTAGGGAGACCTGCTGAAATACTGAACTTTGGTGTTTGCGCTGTAAAGGATGCTAACAAGTAGAAGAAGGCTTTTTGAAGAACTAAATGAAAAAATTGGGATTTAAAAAACGGTCTAATAGAGACCTAGGAAGCCCAATTTATTTAGTTTGTGCAGGAGAAAGTTAAGGAGCAACTTGATCATGGTTTCAGAATATCAGTGTGAGGAAGAGATTTCTGATAGTGACTCTTGAATCCAACAAGATGAGGTGCAGTGGTTGAAAGGTGAACCTTGACAAATTCAGAACAGTCAGAAAACACAAACATTGAGGGTAAATATTAAAACAACCAACAGAGAGAAGTACAGTATTGGGTGCTCTGCCACTTGAAGCCTTAAATCAAGATTGTATACAATTGGAATGCATTGTGGTAGATGAATTTCAACTTCCTTGTTTTAAATGCAAGATAAATTGGCATTTGTTGTAAACATGATACAAGCTAATGTGATCAGTTTTGTATTTAAAAGTTTTTTGTATTATTGTAAAAGAGGACCTGGACTAGCACTTTCAGCATGTTGAGCTTAATATTTTACAGAAAAATCTTTAAAAGATGACATTCTACTAAAACTGGAAAGCTAAGAAGTGAGTTTAAAGCACTGCATTTAGTAATCTAGTGGAAGAAAGTAATGATATACGTTAGGTAAAAATATAATTAACTTGAATTTCTGGTTGAGTGGATATGTACTGTTTGTGAGAGATACGGAAGGAATTCTTGTCACTTATAGACTTCATTTTTTGTGGAGTAATCGGTAGGCGTCACCCGTGAAGGTAGTTTTTGACTTGACAAGCCATCTTATTCATATTTGGTAGATGAAATCTGTATAGTTTATCAGAGAAATAACAAAAATCATTATAGGAAAAATGACTTGAATATATGTTTGGGGAACGTACAGTTTAAAAAACAAAACAAGTCTTTTGCCTCTTGGTATCATTGAGCCAAGTATTGAACAGAAGAGCGTTATGAAATCTGTACTTTTTCAGACGGAGAAAGTTTGCAAGAATGATTATAGCAAGACATGAGTCATGTCTTTTTATTAGACTTAACACTGCCATTGTATAAAATGGCATTGAGCTATGTAGTTATGCAAAGAAAGGAGCAAGAAGATAATATAAAGAATCCCTTAAACTCGCCACTGTTTTATACAACAGTAGTTTTTTTCATTTATAGGGTAAAATTCTGTACAAAGTACGGTGGAAGGGATATACCTCAGATGATGATACATGGGAGCCAGAGGTGCATCTAGAAGACTGTAAAGAAGTGCTGCTTGAATTCAGGAAAAAAATTGTGGATAAGCCTAAACCCATTAAGAAGGACATACAGGTATGTCTGCTATCCCTCTGCATTCCAATAAAGACATCCTTGTTTTCTAGATCTCATTTTCTGAAACAAAAATGTTCTGTAAATTGTATGCCAGCCCTAGAATATAATAAAAACTTCCTTTCAGTGGAAGAACTATGTTTGGTTGGGGTTTACTGTTGTCAACTTGGGTAAATTTAAATTACTTCTTAAATTGTGAAGAATGCCATGGGCATCCTATTATATCTAAATTATTACTGGTTCTCCTTGGTTATCTATTATTGCACTTACATTCTGGTTTGTATTTTCATATTGTTTCTTTCTCTGTTGTTTGATTACTTTAAAATTTTTCTAGCACTTTAGCTTTTGATATATATTTATTCCATCTGAATCATGTACATCTGTTTTTTAAAGTCCCTTATGCCTTTTTTCCTGATGACCTAGATATCCTTCCACTGTAAGATGGGTAGGCAAAATATGGCCCACAAGCTGGATCTGGGCTGCCAAGGGATTTTACCCAGCCTGTGGTGGGTCCCTCAGTCCCACCTGGCCCAGGTGCAGGGTGGGGAGGGGCAGCCCAGGCTGTAACATGTGCAGCCAGTACTGCCACACCTGGGCCCACAGTGGGACTGGGGCAGGGTTGAAACCAGACTGTTTCCCAGTGATGGCAGCTCCTTTAGGCTGGTGCTGCTAGTGTTGTCGCCACGAGTAGACCTGGCATCCTGGCCTGTCTGCTTGCATTCTGCAACGGGTGCCAGTTTCAAGGGCAAAGGTGTGCACGAAGCAAATTGTAGCTGTGCCCCAAGCCCTGGCCTCATGCCACAAGATCCGGGCCCTGCCCACCCATCCTGCTCTGAGGCACTCCCTGCCCGCCTATGGCCTCATCCTAACTTCCCAACTGAGTGGACCCTGCCTGTGTGGTGTCAGGCTGGTCTCCATGAAGACCCTGGAGCTGGGACCGGGATTGTCAGGTGGTGTCAGTGCAGAGCCAGGCCTGGGGCAGACCCACTTAGGGAGTTTGGGTGAGCTGTTGCGGGGGGGTTCTTACCTGGCGTGCAACAGCTCACCCAAATTCCCTAAGTGGCCCTCCAGCCGAACTAATTAGTACCTACCCCTGCTGTAAGACCTCTTAAATGAAAAAAAATAATTTTGTACACTTCTAAATCCTCATTGAGATAAGGGTAACTGGATTTCTGAAATTCTGTGAATTGTTGAAGCAGTCTTCTGAAAGCTAGAATTTTGGGTAGAAACTTTTTCTGGTCAACAGTAATAGTGTTAATGCTATAGCAGTGGAAAATAATAAGCACAAAATGTGAAGTCTGGTGTCAGTCTTACCACAGTTTTTTTGTAGACTAAAATTTAAGGAAGATGGGGTAGAAGAGGAGTAAGGAGAGCACTGTGGTAAATCTTCCATTTAAAGCACTGTTCTTTTATTGATTTATTTAAAAAAAAAAACAAACCCCACAACTAAACCCTGTTGCTGCTCTTTGCCTGAGATGGCTTTTCTGTGTTAGGCAAGGGATTAATTCAGCTTATCCAGACTGATACAAGTTTCTTTGCAAAGCAGAACTAGGACTATGTAAACATTACAGGGCCAGTCTGCTTAATCAGCAGTAAGACAGCAATTAATATTTCACATACCAACTTTTCCACTGTGGGTCCTTTCTTCACTAAATTCCTTTTTTTTGTTTTTTTGTTTTAAAGTACTTTGTTCTTGCTGCTGAGGTTTGCTTGTTTGTTTTTTTTTCAGTATTTTCCCTTATGCCCCTACTTCATGCGAAGTAACAGTAATAGGGGATGAGCACATGGCTCTTGTAGGGTTTTTATGGAGTCTTTCCCTGTCCTCTGGAGGAACAATAGATAATCTTCACAATATGAAGTCAGTTACTATTGCAGAGCCTCCAAATTAGGTTTTGCTCTATTTTGATGCCTATTATAGCCATGCAGACATACCCTGTCTCTGAAGTATTTTTGCTTTTTGTGTCTGTTGTTTTTACTTCAAGTGGTGGCGTAAATTGATTTGAAGAAGTGAGTCTGAGTATGAACCACTGCTACATATTTCAAATGTTGAAAAATAGTTGAAAAATCAGGCTACTTCAAATACAGGCTAGTGTAAGACCTTATGTTATTGATGGGGTTAAATAACTACACTATTTTGGGTACTAAAGGTTTCTTCATTATTTTTTTTCACTTTGGTTTGTTTATAGAAGCTGTCTCTAAACGATGACTTGTTTGAGGCAGAATCTGACAGTGACTGGCAAAGTGAAACAAAAGAGGATTCATCACCTAAGAAAAAAAAGAAAAAGTCAAAAGATGGAGAAGATAGAAGCCCGGATGATCAGAAAAAGAAAAAATTGAAGTCTGCAAAAGTTAAAGACAGACCCAGAATAGAACGTGAAAATTCATCTGACAGTTTGGTTTTAGATTCAAAGCCAAAGAAAAGGACGTCAGAGACTAGGGAAGATTCAAAAGATTCTAAGAAGCAAAAGAAAGAAGATTCTAAAGAATTCAAGAAAAAGAAGGGAGAAAGTAAAGATTCAAAGGCAAAATTTAAAGAGGATTCTAAAGAAAGTAAAAAGCTACGTAAAGAAAAACATGGTGACCTTCAGTTTGATTCTGAGTCAAGTGCTCTAGATGATTCATTTTTTCCAGCAGGTGATAATGAAAATTCAGATTTATGTTCTGAAAGTAAAGAGGAGAAACAAAAGGTAAAAAGTGGAAAAGAGAAATCAGAGCAAGAAATTGTTCAGAAGGACTCCTTTGCTGATAGGCAGCAAGATGGGTCGGCCAGTACCGAGGAGGACAGTATTGAACTTAAGGTTAAGAGAAAAAAGAAAAAACTTAAAAAACATGAAGATTACAAAGAGGAAAGTAGAAAAGTAGAACTGAAGGACACCCCTTTTGAGAAGAAAAGCATACACAAAAAACAAAAAGTTCAGGAAAAAGTCAAAGCTTCTACAGAAGTAGATAAAGTGTCCCCTACGCCTGCTCCAGTGCAGAGAGCTTCAAAATTAAGTACTGATGAGAGAGGGCGCAGGTCTACTGATTCAACCGGAGAGGTAAGCAGTGTTAATAAACTGAAAAACAGTTTGTCAGACTGAGAAAAATACAAATTGGAGAGATGAGGAGAATATGATGAGAGAGACTGACTGACTGCACTGTCTGTAGGTGTGACTTGGAAAAGTTTTCCCCAGATTCTGACCATAATAAAGGAGGGAATATGGTAGGAGAGAATTATGCCTCTAAATGTGATCTAAATACAGAGGACATATGAAAGGAAAGAGGCACCTTCTACCAGCAAATCTAAACTTGTATTTCAGAACTTAGCTTTATGTATAAATTTAACTTGTCTCCTTTATTTAGCGTTCATCAGGGTATGAATTTCTCGACTTTTGTTATTTTCAGTTCAGCAAGGTGGTGGGTAAATTTAATTTTAAGAACTCTTATGTTGCCTGTTTTAGGCACTTACTGCCTACTTTCCATACTTACCTTTAATTTATCACCATTCATATTTCTATGGTAAGACATTCAGCCTTCTACTGATTGGACAATCAACAGTCTGAAATGTTCTTACATGGGATGGCTAATGTGCAGCCCCTCCTAAAGGCTAAGCCAGTGGTTTTCTGCTTTTTTAATTTGAGACCTCTCAGTAGGCTTGAGGTACCCCTCGGAAAATTGTAGCTCTTAGTTTCCCTCATTTTTTCACGACAAAAAAATAATAGAGCAGGTTTTCTGAGAGAGAACTCAGAAAGACGACAACATGTTTGAATGCTTTTGACACAATTCCTCTCTGAAAACTGGGTTCATCTTGTGAATGATGTTTGCACACCCAACAATTCTAACTTTGCATGGCACCACATCACCTTCGAAAAGATCTCAGGGCACCTTGGTTGAAAATCACTGGGCATAGAATACTACTGCTGTAACTTAAGTGTATTGACATCTAACTAGGAATTAAAATCCTAAAATCACTTGTAAAGTGGAGACTCCCTGATAAATGTGCAGTGGCTTTACCTTGCTAGAGTTTTTGTATAATTTTTGAAGTATAGAAAATACAGAATAAAATCTTAAAAATCTTAAAAGTGAGCAGTTAATATACTCATAAACTTCAGATACAAGCTAATCTAAAAACATTTCTGAATCAGTCCATACTCCTTTGCTTTAAAATATTGTTATGTTTAGGGGTGCACTGATAAAGATTTTCTTGGCTGATACCGATAGCTTGTTATTAACCAGCCAGAAGTGGGATGGAGCCACAGGAAGCTTGTTGGGGGAGGGGTGGAAGGGGAGGTGGCTCCCTGCCACTGCGCACACCCCTGGGGGAAGCATGACAGGGCATTCCCCCCCCTTCCCCCCCCCGATTTGTGTATGGGCTAGAGCGGAGTGCCCCAAGCAGGGGTAGCGCTAAGGGGCAGGTGTGGGGAGCTATACCCACTCCAAAATTCCCTATAGAGCCCCCTCCCCACCCCACGCTGCTGCCTGCCTACCTTATGCAGCTGAACCTGCCCTGAGCACCCTGGCTCAGCCCCCCTGGGTAGAAGCTGGCACAGTGTATGTAAAAGTTCTGTTAAGCATAAACATGGTTATTCTAGAGACATGTGGACAGAGCACAGTCTTTTTTTAAGTGTTTTAAATCCTTCTTAGTGTAGAGCAGTTCTTTGACGCTAATAGTTAGACAAGATTCAGGGTCTTCCAGGTTATTTTCATTCGGAAGAGGAAGTTGTAATTGAGTCAGGTGATTCTTTAATGTTCTGTTTATTCATTAAGAAAGTACAGATTTGTTTCCCTGAACACAGGAGAATCTAACAGGTAGTAACAGGGGCTTTTTCTTGTAGCTCCAAGTTGCACTAAGCCCACTATTGACTCCACAACTCAGTGCAGTTTCAGGCCATTTTAAGTTTCCTTGCAACATTTCTCAGCCCCTCTAATTTTTCTGCTTGTTTCTCTCTGATGTGCAAATAAAACTTTTCAGTCTAGTTAGTTCCTTAGCTCCCTATGTTTCCTATATAGTTACCAGCAAAACCTCCTGAGTCATGCAGTTCAGCTTCTGTTCAAGACTGCCGTATGCCAGGATCCATTGTGTTGCTCTTGTTTGTTATCTACCTACTTCATCTCTCTGGCTACATCTGATAGGTCGTGGGCTAGATGAGGGGTGCAGAGCTGGTCTGCAGGCTGGCTTAGGGCCACAGGTTGGCCCCATGTGTCAGAGCCAGCATGTTCCCTGGACTGGCCCTGCATGCCATATATAGTGTATGCACCAGCACCAGCTCCAGCTCTGTGTGCTGCATGCAGTACGTGCTGGCTCTGTCCCTGCGTGCCATATGCATCACGTGTTGGTTGACTCCTTTGCTCACTTCAGTGCATGGAGCGGTCTGTCAGCGCATGGAGCTGGTCTGAAGGCCTCACCCATCCCTGCCCCAGATGCAATACACAGGGCTGGTACAGCATAAACCCCACATGCAGCATGCACTGCGGGCTGACTCTGCATGCAGCATAACCATCCCAGCCCAATGCACGTGCAGTGCATTGCAGATCGGCTCAGCATGCAGGGCTGGTTCAAGACCTACAAGCAGCGCTGTGGGTGGTGCTGGGCAGGGGGGCTACGGAGTGGGCTACAGCCAACCCAGAATTTGTCATAGACCCCGCTCCCAGTGATGCCACCACCCACCCTGCCCCTGTCTGCCTCAAGCACAGCCCTAGCCCAGCCCCCACTGGAAAGAGACTAGTGCAGTCTCTAGCCTGCCCTGGGCAGTCTGCCCTCACCCCACGCAACAATCCAATGAGCACTTCCTTCCTGTCCCCCCATGCCCTCCCACCAGGGATGTGCCCACCGGAGGAGTTGCCTGCGACTCTGCCCTGTGCCTCGCCCTGCCTGGGGTGGGCAGCACCTGCCCCAGTCCTACTCCCTTCCTCACTGTGAGGGCCTTGATCTGCACCCCCAATGCCCCTTCCCCCCTACAGATTTACTGACCAGACACTGCTTTCCAATGGGCTGCATTCCTGGCCACCTGCATGCTGTAGCTGTGTGTATGCAAGTGGCATTAATTAGTGACACTAGCCAATTGTCCATCAAGAATGAGGGGGAGGGGGCGCAACTGGGGACAGAGGCCTGTATCTGGCCCCACCCTCCCACACCTTTGGGGCCAGGCCTGCTCCCACTATCTTACCCCCCCAGTTGCTTCAGAGCTGGGGCCAAGCCATGCCTCCCACTCCATCTGCTGGCCCCGCCCGCCTTTCTGCGCTGTCTCTGGCACCTGCAGGGTCAGGGGTCTGGGACCAGTGGCACTGGCCTTGCTGTAGGGGTAGCGGGGGGAAGAGGGGGCAGCACTACTGGCCCATCTGCTCCGTTGCCACCACCGGGTGGGGCGGGACAGAGGCCCAGGTCTGGGCTCGCTCCCCTCACCCTCATGCCCCGCTGCTTCAGGGCAGGGGCTGCTCCCGCCACCCCCACCCAGGAGGCTGGCAGGGACAGAGCCCAGAATCTGGACCTGCCCCCCTCATCTGGCTCTGCCCCCCCCCCCCCCCCCCCCATTCGGGCCTGAACCCCCTCCCCTGTCATTTCGGGGCCCCTCCCAGCAGTTTGGGTTTGGGGCTCCCCCTGCCCTCCCCTTGCCATGGCAGCCCCAACCCTGTTCCCCACCACCACTGCCTCCTCCACCCCTCTGCTGCCTCCACCAAATTTCCTTTTATCAGTGCTGATATGATATGGACCGATATATCAGTACACCTTTATTTAATAATGCTCCAAATGTAAGCCTTGTTTAACACTTTCAGGAAATAATTTTTAATTTAAGGTGTATTCAGCCAAAAATGATGTTGGCAGGCAGAACTTTTTGTTTACATTAATTTCGAAATAAAAAATCTTTTCTGACCAGTTACTGCTCTTCCTTCCTCCCCCCCGCTCTTCCTGAGCAAGTGTTGCAAATGTAAACCAGGAAGCATAATTGAATCTTGGACAATAGATGTTATCTAATCTAAGTTAGTATATAAACAGTTTTCAGCGGTAGTTAAAGAGAAGACTTGTCAGCAGTCAAGGCTTAATTTATTGTAGCCAAAGTTAGAAATCAGTAAAAATAAATAAAAATTTGCTAGTATCAAGCAAAAATTTTAGAAGCAATGTGGTGTTCTCCAAGTTGAAGGTTAAAGTTATTGGATAGTGAATTATAGTTGCTTACCAAAAAAAAAAAGTTTGGAAAAAGTTTTCATTGCATACTAGCATGATTTTTATTGTTACCCTTAACTTTCCTCACTTCTCCTACTTAAGTATTGTCCTTACTTGTGATGATTGGTCTAAATTGTATCATAAGCTTTTTATGGCAGCAGCTGTTTTTTATTATAAAGAACCTATCCAACTTGGGGCATTGTGAAAATAAAAGGCCAGGGCCTCATTTCTAAATTAAAAATGCTTTCTAGCCTTCTTTATTGTGAAGTTGTAGCATTACAATTTATTGTACTGCCACTGTGTCTCAATTCTGTTCTGTGCAACTTAGAGTAATACTAATACCTGGTGTCTTACTGTGTGAACATGCATTCATTGGAAATTGAACTGTAGGTACGGACATCTCATATGTGTGTGGTCATCTCAGTTGGTGATAACTTACTGTCGGTTTGGTCTTGGTTTTGAATCTGTAAATGGGACTGAATGGCTGTATCTCATTACTGATCTCTTGGTCAGTGCACTCGGTTTTCTACCTCAGACTGTTTTTTCTTAGTGATTGTTGTAGCAGAAGAAATGTGGAACGCTATGCTTGGATGCGGGCTGGTGAAAATGCCTTTCATTTTTTACCTATAGTACTTATCTTTTGTCTTCAATACCAGGAAAAGGAAGCAAAGAAAAGTGAAGCAAAAGAGAAACCCCAGAAAAGATATGATTCTGAAAAGGAAGAAAAAGGCAGAAAAGAACACAAGGGACTGAAAAGTAAGTGAAAAACACTGGATCATAACAGAGGAAGTTAAAAAAAAACTTTTAGAACTTTCCTTTCATTTAACTAGGGCAGGATATAGTTCTATTATATTATAATGCACATCAGAAATTTAGTTGATGCTAAATTTGCCTTGTAGTTCATTCTGGTAGCCCTTCAAAAAGGGAAAGAAAATTTGTAAATTATATTTAGGAGTCTTGATCCTTTATAATTTCAGAATCCTTCTATTTTATAATGTGAGTCTTAGAACACCAACATCATTCTTTCTTCTCCACTATGACTTGCCTGTGCAGATTCTTGTCCCCTCCGCCATGATGGTGTCACTGTGCTCTCATATTATTGTTACAGCAGCAAACTTTGTGCTCATATCCATTTTTAACACTTAATATTTCAGGAGCTGTTGTAATGATACAGTGGATATATGCTTTGAATGTTAAGAGAATATTCACTTACTTCTGAAATATTTTTGGTCCATTTCAGTCCTGTCAGCTATCAAGAGGCTGAACAGTCTCCACAGTTGTAGCCAAGGTTGGCTGTTGCAGCCCTGAGAATAAGTGAATTGAAGGCTAATAGACTGCATTTCACAAAGACAAAAAGGCTTGGAAATAAATTTTTTGCTTGGTATAGTAGTGATAGATTTTCTTTTTAAGCAGTATTATAGGGCAACAGTGTTATTGCCTCTGTTTAGCTTAGTTAATTGTAAAACAGATGTATACATTTTACTAATGTTTTTATAACTAAGGGAGCCTGCCATAACTTCTGTTTCCAGCAGGGTCCAGGAGATCCTTTCTTCAAAAGGATTAGCATATTTACTCATTCAAGACCAACCCTCTTCTCTGCAACACCTTCCCCCCCCACCCCCCAGCCCAACGTGGAAGCCCCATATCTTTGATCCGAGTGCAAGGTGGGGTGGCAGGCAACTGCTGCAGCTCTGGCCTCCCTGACCTGGGGCCAGAGCCACTAATTAGATTCTATATTTGGAAAATTATAACCAATCTACAGATTTCCCATGTGTAGAATCGAATTGTTTATGGGGATGAGTTGTTTTAAATTCAGTCCTCTTGGATTTGGGGGAATATGGTATGGTTCTGTTCAGATCTTACAGTTAGGAATATTATGATTATTTGTGTTCATTTCCAACCCAGATCAAACATATTGTAAAATATTCATGTCTGCATTCATAAACAAGCAGTTTATGAAGCAAATGTTGGGATGCATTGAATATAGAGCACTCATTTTCAAACTGCCTTTTTGTGTCACTTCTGCTGCTGCAGAACCCCTGCCCCCTGATCCTGAAGACTGCGGAGCCAGGCAACCTGCTCTGACAGTGACACACGGCCTCTCAGACTGCTCTGCCATTATCCCCAATCTCTTTGTGGAACCCCTTGCAACCTATTATGGAACGCCAGGGTCCCAACAGTTTGAAAACCACTGCCCTGGAGTATGTGTTGAAGCTTACTTCACTTTTGTCATTGTTTACAACAGGAACAGCAAAGCATTGAAGTTACTTGGTCATTAACTTTCTTTGTGCAATTGTGCATATTTATTTCACTCTAGATGTTTGCAATACACCAGACGAGCTTTCTGCAGTAGTATGTGTTATGGCAGTTTGCATCCCATGTGTTATTCTGCTGCCCTTTTCAGTTCCTTCTGACCACCCTTGGCTGAGGTGTGGAGCTCTAATGTGCTCTCAATTTTTTTTTTTCCAATGAGCAACTTTATTTTAACTATTCTGTCATAAGAGAGAACGTATTGCTTTAAAAAAAATCCTGAAAGAATCTGTGTTGCTCAGGGCTTGAGGCACTTGGCACTGTCTCTAGAATACAGAAGTGCATGTGCTTCGAGTATTAGATTTTCTTTTATGCTTAGCCCTACACCCTTTCTTACTGCTTATTGTGTCTCAGTGCTCACTTCCAAGAAACCTCCAAGTACTGTGTTCAATGTGAGATCGGTATCCATGTCAGCAATGCCTTTGGTACTGAGGTGTCTTGCTTCTGCCTCATCCATGCTAATGGGTTATGCTTTATCCTTTCATTTGGCTTTCAACAAAGATACTGCAACTGGAGCAGTGGCTAGGCAGGGGCCTAGGGGCTACAATTTAGCCCCTCATGGCTGCTAGTTAGCCCTGTTCTAATGGTTAATTTTGCCAACAGTGGATTTATTCAGCCTTTGGTCTGCTATATTCCCCCAGATTTTTTTCTACAATACTGCAGCCTAACCAGTCATTCTCTGCTTTTTTTATTTTATATTTACATCAGACTGCAACAAGGGCTTAGACTTGTATATGTTAATTGGTCATGAACAGTTTTCACTAAATCTGGTTTTTGTGTTTGCATGTGTGACCTGATATCATATCTGGCTCCGGGGCTTCTTTCTTGATAACTTGTAAACTCAGTGTAAATTTATTTATGCTCAGCCAGTCACCAGGACCATCTCACGCAACAGTCTTTCCAGCAGCTCATATATATAATTTTCATAACGTTTCAACTATATTTTAGGTTTAAAGGACATCAAAAGTGCATTTGATTTATTTAATATGGCTTCAGAAGAAAAAAATGAGTATCCTGAGAATAATCGCAAAAGAGAAGAGTCTACTCTGGACTATAAGTTCATGGATGAATTCAAATCAAAAGAAAATAGAGTATACAAGGAAAGGAGGAGCATAAGAGATGAAACAGATACCTGGACTTATATCGCTTCAGAAGGTGATCGGGAAGTACTGGATGCATGTCAAATGGAAGAGAACTCTGGTAAGTGTTGAAAACCAATCTAATTATAATTGGTAGGGGTGCACCAATAAAGGTTTTCTTGGTTGATACTGATAGCTGATAATTAATGGGCCATATTGGCTGATACAGATCTGATAACTGATTTACAGGAATGCAGCTGGGCAGTGTGGAGAGCAGCACCCTGCAGGTAAGTCTGGAGGGGAAGGGATGTGTTGTGGGGGCGGCAGATTGAGGCCTCCATGGTGAGGGAGGGAGGGAGTGGGTCTGGGGTTGAGGGCACTGCCCAGCTAGGGTGGTGAAAAGGATCTGGGGCAGAGTGGGATGGAACCACAGGCAGCTCATTTAAGAGATCAGCATCCTGGTGCTTAAAAATGACAGTGGGGTGTTTGAACTAAAGCTCATTCGTCAAATGAGCTTTAGTTCAAGTGCTGCTGCCACCATTTTTTAAGTGCAGGGACACTTAACCGAAGCCAAGCAGGACAAGGGCAGATGCGGACTGCCCTCTGGGGGCTCGGGGCTCTCTGCTCTGCTGCCTTTTTCCTGGAGGCTCCACATTGCCAGGCAGGCAGGGGACACACAGCCAACGGTGGGGGTGGTGAATTGTGCTTTCTGCTGCTGGGTGAGCAGGGGACATGTGGGCAATGCCGGGCCCCTGGGGCAGAGGCAGCTGAGTGGAGAGCCCCAAGCCCACAATGGGCAGCCTGGATCTGCTCTGCACATAAATCTGGAGGGGCACATGGCGCCCCACTCTGTACCCCCCCAGATGAACTGCCTGTAGCTCTGCTCTGCTCCCTGCCCTGGCCCTGGGGTCCTGTTCACTGGCTGGGCTGTGCCCCCTGCCCCACTTCCTCTCTCACAGTGGGGGCTTTGATTTGCCCCTTTCCCTTCCACAGACTTACTTGCAGGGTGCTGCTCTTTACGCTGCCCAGATGCATGCATATGTGCTGCTGTGTGCATGCATGTGGCATCTGGGGGCCCCAGCCAGAAGGAATATTATATTTATCAGTGACATTATCAGCTACACTGGCCAAAAAAAAGCCAATAGTCGATAATGTTAATTTTCCTTTCATCAGTGTCGATACGATATAGCATCACTATATTGGTGAACCTTTAATAATAGGGCCCTCAAATGAGTCTTTTTCTTCCCTGTATTTGTCTTGTATTGCTCCAGCTCTTCCCTGGGTGATGGCTAGAATAATGTCCCTTTAAGACTTGTTTTCTCTTCTGAAGAATTAATAACATGTCCATCTAGAAAAATGAGGCTTCTCCTGAATGAGGATTATCTTTCTCTACTTATGCCCAGTATTCAAGTCTTGTCACTTTCTTGATAAAGCTTCTGAATTTCTAGGGTCCTGAATTGCCTTGAATGGGGAGTGAAACATCTTCATCTTAGACCAGTGCTTCTCCTTCAAAGACAAGAGCCTTTCAGGGCTACTGCAACACAGGCAGTGCCACCTTGCCGCAGTCAGGTAAAAAGTGCTCCATGTGCTTCATGCACAGCCAGACCAGGAAGGGCTACAGCATGTGTGCATGATCCTGCCTGCACTGGTAAGTGTAAAGCAGGCAAGAACAGGCCCTGTCCCTGCTGTCCTTCCCAGTCTGACCCTGCATGTTCCCTCTGGAGCCCTGAAAGGCTCTTGTAGCACCTGGATGGAGAACCACTGAGGTAAATGGGGGCAGCATGGTGATGGTTCTGAGCTGGGGTGCCCCAAATTTTAAAGAAGTTGTGGAGGGGTGCCAGAATCTAAAAAGGTTGAGAACCACTGATCTAGGCTTATACCTACAACATTTATGTTCTGTTTACTTCCAGTTCTAAGAAATTTGAAATTTGAGTATAATGAATATCTTCAGAGTAATTACTTCATTATTAACCATCACCACCACCATCTCTTCCCTCACAAGGGATAAAACCAGAGATGTGGGGCGGAAAATTTTTCCAGTGCTTTATTTTTCCATGGGAAATTTTCCATTTCTAAAAATTCATTGTTTTATAAAATTTATTAGTAACAATGAATGGATGCCAATACAGTATTAGGCAAGCTTGGCAGTTTCAAAATTGTAAATACTACCAGTTTCAATGGCTATCAAGAAACTTGAAGGAGATGCACCAGGCCTTTCAAATAGTCCAGAGATATTCAGACAACTGAAGGAAAATCTAACTGAGCTTTTATCTTCTTCACCGCTGTCCAAAAAAGTAGTAGTAGTAAAACAAATGTTTACTAAGAGATCTGAGTTTTGCTCTCATCCAGTTCACCTGGTAGCAGACCTTTTGGATCCTCAACACAGAGGACAACATTTATCAGATTAATGATCTACTGCTCTCAGTACAATTACGGAATTAGCTAAGAATGTCTCTGACATTGACGAAATAGCCGTGATGACAGACTGATGAGTACTGCGTAAAAAACCCAAAACTTTAGAGCAAAGACATCATTTGGCGGGCAGCAGAGAATGTCTCCTTTCGCATGGTGGCAGGGATACTGTAACACCCGACTGCTGTGCAGGATTGCTGTAAGGATCCTAAGTGTTCCACCAACAGCAGCTTCTTCTGAACGGAACTGGAAGGCTTTCAGCTCAATTAAGACAAAAAAGAGGGATAGACTAGCAAATGAATGCACCACTAAGCCTGTTTCTTTTTCTCAAAATCTCTTGCTTCTGGAGAATCAGAAGCACAATTAATGAAGAAGATGTAGTGTGATGATAAGCTGCCCTTGCCCATAGACTCATTGGTAAAACCATCCTTTAGCAAAAGAGAATGTGGTTCAAGTAGTTCTGAATCAGATTTGCCTCAGTCTGATTCAGAAATGGAACTAATAATCAGTGCAAGTGATTCTACAGATAGTGACAGTGAAACTGGAGGTGCTGCAATGACCTCAGTGGAAGAGTTAAACTCTGTTGAAGTAGATGAGTGGACAACCACGGCATATCATCTACAGTTCTTTGGGTGTGCTAAAGTTAGTGTGTCAACAGTTTTCAGTGCCTTTGTTTTTTTTCTTAAATTTAAACCAACAATGTAAGAGAAGTACATGCTATTGTGTACTGTCTTTACATTTTTACAAGTATTTCAATTAAAATAATTTATTTCCAAATAAAGCTTTGAATTTGTTTGAATATAACATTAAGCCACATTAAGTGTGTTGTATTTAATGTTTTTCCTAATCAAATATTTTGGTTCAAATACTTGTGGCTATTGGAACATAAAATTAACATGGGGTACTTTTTAGTTTTATTTACTAAATATAAGTCAAATAAACGTGCTAAATCAGATCACGCTCTATTTAGGGCATTGGAAATTCTTTCCGGAAATTTTTTTCCAATTCAAAATTTTCTGGAAAACCCACATCTCTGGATAAAACGACCTTGTCTTTTTTAAAACTTATCTAAAGTAATGGAGTGTTTGCATTAATGGTGGTTAAAATCAGGAAAATTTGGGACATTTTAGACACCATCTTGAAATCTCATGCCGTCCTGTAGTTGAGGGATGTAGTTACCTTTTGTGGTTATGTTCTTGGACAAAACATGGTTCCTGCCAAATAATCATTGTTCATTAATCTGAATGGATAAAAGAGGAATCAGTCAATTGCCAAATACAATTTTGTGTTAATTTATATGATAACAGATGTTTGGAGTGATGTTGAACTGAATCATTCACTCCTAATTTTGTTCTGAAAATGCATTGAGGCCACACAATACAGTGTGCCACTGGTCAGTACAGAAAGAGTAGTTGATGATTATGATGTAGTCAACTTGTCTTTTGTGTGTCTTATTCTTTCCTAAAAATAAAATGTGATAGATGGCAGGCAGCAGGTCTTGAGTTTGGGTATGGACATGCAGCTGGAATGGCTGACATTAGAAGACTTTCAAAAGCATCTTAATGGAGATGATGAGAATCATACATCAACAGAACCAATATCAAGTGGTAAGTAATTATTGTGAAGTGGGGAACTTCTTATTTGCTGTTTCAAGGTGACTGTTTCAACTGAACTAATCATCTCATTTTAGCTCTGCTGAGGGATGCTGTTAAAAATGGAGACTATGTTACAGTAAAGATGGCTCTTAATTCGAATGAAGAATATAATCTGGATCAAGAGGTAATATTTCTGTTTCTGTATTCGAAGGGCATTGTACAGATCCAGTATACTGATGAAAAGGTTTTGTAAAATTCTAAGTTAAACCATTTAGTTTAACTTGGGTAAGAAGATCTGCTTAGAGTTAAATATAAAAATGCTTTTAAACACTCCAGTCTCATAAGTGGGCAGGTAGGTAAAGCAAAAATGGATTTTCAAGTGTTTTGTTTTTAAAATCAATTGTATGCATAAATTAGTTTGAAATAGTTGAGGTATCTTTCTTCATTCACCTGTAAATGGAAAGTCAGTTCATCTAATGGGTCTTGATTCTGTAACAGTTGTTCATAATGGAAAAATTTTAACTTCTGTAGCAAACAGGGCTGAAGTGTTGGTGTAGCTGTGGTGGTCTGGGAAATATATTTCTTGTGATATCTTTTATTGGAATGACTACATGGTTGGGAGAGCCATTGAACCAAGCTTTTGAGCAAGTGATGAGGAAGCGCATGTGATGCCCAAAGGCTTGTTCAACAACTTGACCAACTATACAGTTGGTCCAATAAAAGTTGTCATAAATGGGAACATTCAAGGCAAAATCATAGATGCCTTGTCCCTGTTGGTGTATGTTTGGTTCTGTTGTTTGCTTATTTTTTTACATTATCACTTCTCAGCTAGTAGAAAGCAGTTCAAGTTTACAAAAAAACCAAATTTTCTTCTCTAAAGGGTGTTTTTGCCACAATCTGAAAACAGCAAGATGACAGGTGATGGGGCAGATATGGGGAGGAAAGCTACAGAAGAAGAGAGGAAAGATTTAACATTGCTAGTGCCATCTTGAAATATATACACTTCTAATTTTGAACATTATTTGGTGGGCACGCAGATGTCAGCAAGTGTTATGGGTGATCTTAATGGTAGATGATGAGAGAAGCAGTCATCAGTAACCATAAGCCTAACTATAATTTATGGCAGACAGCAGAAAAATTTCTGGTAGACAGCACGTTGATGAGATAAGGGAGGGTGGGGGACAGCATGAAGGAATAGTCACCTTGCAGCATTTGTGCCTCCCAATAACAGAAACTAAAAATGAATGAAGTAGACCAGATAGCTGCACAGTTTTAATGTTTTCAGTGGGATGAGTCCAACAGCAGGTCTATGATTGTGGTAGTCATGGAGCCTGTTAAGCTGAGTGCAGTCTCTTTTCTGTACTTCAAGATCTAGAATAACCAAATAATATCCAACACTTTTTTTAAACCAGAATTTGTATCTTAAGTGCTAGGTTAGGGAATAAATATCCCCTCATGCCTTGGGCTCATATTTGCCCGTCTCTGTGCTGTTTACTACCACTCTTGTTTATTCTCATTTCCTTGTTACTTATGTATTTTGTTGACTTTTTTCCCTCTCTCCTTCCCTTTGTAGTTCTGATCTTCTTCACTTTTCCTCTACTCAAAGATACTAAGTGCTACTGGGGTGGGGGACTGTCAACCGGGGCCATGAAAGAAGAAAAGAAAAATGTTGGGCTGACTTATCCTGCCAAAACATCTTGCAGCCCTGTATGAACTCCTCCTGTAGGAGGAAGGGAAGATATTTTTCCTGCAAATGTGATGGCAGATTTGCAGTTTCTGTGGTGTGATTAGTATCCTCAAGTTTGGTTCAGTACATGCTGTGCCCTGTCTCCCTCCCTTAGAGTGAAGCCTTGGAGAGTAGAACATTGCCTTAATCTGTAATCGTGAATTTATTAAAGCAAGGTCCACGCTGAGGAATTTTCTGGTATGATACAAAGACCAAGTGCTTCTAGATGCAATTTATACCAGCAAATCTGTTCTGTTGATGGTACAGTGAGTGTGTCCATATTCTGCTTCAAGGAAAGTAAGCTATGCCAATAAAAGTTCAGTTTTGCTGATATAAATGGTCTGCCCTAGGTTTCTTGCTGGCTCACTCTGATCATTCCCCTGACAAATATATAGAAGTGGTTAGCTGAAGTCAGGCAAAAGATGAGGAAGAGTGGCACCTTTAGTGAGCTCCTTGTTTTTACTTTATTTTTTTGTAGTCAAAGAGCACAACGGAAAGACCACAGCAGATCAGAATGTTTATAATGCTATGAATTTCTACTTGAAATACCTTGTGAATCATGTATTCATACCTAACAGTGCTAAGCTAATGTAGTGTGGCATGCTGTGGCACCCTTAAAAAGGACCTCAAGACATCTCAAAGTGCCTTGGGACCCTGGTTGAGATTCACTACCTTAGACCAGCTGATTCGGAGAGGCATGAGATTTCATAGACAACATCCTGCATTGTCAGTTGCTGATGAAGTAGATTGTTGCCTATGAAAGCCCATACATCTGAACCAGCTAGTTCCTAAGGTGTTGTTGCCTGGCCCTATCTTCTGACTGGTATAGCTATGTTGACAGTAGGATGCAATATAGATGGCATACAAGCCTGTTGGCACTACCCTTTTGGAGGTTATCTTGCTTTGAGTACAGCTGTTCCCAAATCCATTTACACCTGTTTCTCTAATGTAAAGAAGATCATGATTCCACCTCTGAATTGTACTGTTCAAGATTGTAGCAAGTGTCAGGGACAGTATAGTCTTTCCTGCCTGTGGATGATGCAAGCTTGTAAATGGGTCTAGAAGCAACCATGTTGTAAGGGGGCCTAGTTAGTTATATCTGTAGTGTTAGATTTCTTTTTTTTTAATCATATGGAAGAGAATGGTTATAACTGAGGAGTATGTAACTTGTTGCAGGATTCAAGTGGAATGACTTTAGTGATGCTGGCTGCTGCAGGAGGGCATGATGACCTTCTCCGGCTCCTTATTAGGAAAGGAGCCAAAGTTAACAGTAGACAGAAAAATGGAACAACTGCATTGATACATGCTGCTGAAAAGGTTGGTTTTCTTTAATGACTTGTATATTCATCTTGCCCATTTTACTTTGGATTTCATATTGCTAAATACAGCAGTCGGGGTCGTAAAAAGATCTGAAGTATTCCCTTCCAAATTTGCATCTGTGCCAGCCACACAGTTTGGTTGATTCTTAACTGCTTAAGTGGTATCAGTTGAAGACAATCTGCAGTTTAGATGGCTTTACAGTGTATGAAAAAAAAATGTTAAACTGATACACAAAGACTTATTGTCAAAACTAGCACTGACCCTTTTGACAGAAGCTCATGCAAACTTATTTCATTTGAGAAATAAACAGGCTCATTTGCTTTGTTCTGTATTAAAAACTTCAAATTTGTACTATTTTAACTTCTATTATGTATTAGTCTTTCATTTGAAGTTAAGATAACATATTTCTATGCATAAAAGTCCAGAACTGATTAATTGGAGATTCAGGGGCGTGGGGAGTAGGGTTCAGGGTATCAATCTTCAGGGTCTTAAACTACTTTTTGTGATGCTTTATGTTGGTATCTTTTGGCCTTGCACTGTAAAATATCAAGAGAGCACATACCTTGTTTTGTATTTTATTTAATTTGACAATATTTTAAATTTAACTGTCCTTTGTGTTTTTCTAAGAACTTCTTAACTACAGTGGCCATTCTTTTGGAGGCTGGGGCTTATGTGAACATCCAGCAGAGCAATGGAGAAACTGCTTTAATGAAGGTAAATGCAGCTTTGTCTTAACACAGTTTGGTATCTAGCATCTAGTGTACACTAAAAACATAGGACCATGTAGCTATTTCTGTGGCCAGGGCATATGTTTCCAGGGGTGGCTTTTTCAGAAACCATTTTTTAGGTTTTAAATGTTGAGCAAAGATCTTCTCTGCGTGCAGCCCTCAGACCACTGTTATTTAGTGCAGTTACAACTTCCTGAGGGGTATATTAGGTTTTGGCTGCAGCCAAAGCTGGGGATTATGGCTAGGGTGTGCCAGTGCTCCTGGCACTGGCAGGAGCTTTAAAGCTGAAGGGTCTTGGTTAGTATATTTTGCCCCTCTGCTTGGGGTCAGACTGATTGCTTTATTTGGGGTCAGGAAGGAATTTTATGCCATGGTCAAATTGGTGCAGACAGTCAGGGTTCTGCTTTACTTTGTAGCATGGGGCGTGTCCCTCTACTTGGGATCCCTTGAGCCTATATTTACAGCGTTTTACAGAAGCAGGGTCCTGGCTGCTGTGGTCTCCCTTTGGATTCCCTGTGGAACCCTGAAAGAACCACTGCCATTCAATGCTGATCTTTCAGTTGTTTCTACATTCATTGACCATGCCCTTGTTAATCAGAAGATGAAGTGCTTAAACACCATACAGAAGTCTCTTAGATATGTATTTACTTTTTAGCAATCAAAAATTAAATCAGTCCTGCTTTTCTTACTTCTGTTATTTTAGCCTTATTATTCTCTAGTACCCCAAGGTGTAATACCTTATTTTCTCAGTTCCAAGATGAGGGTTTTTCCCTATTCATCATGGGGAAAACAAAACCTTGTCTTTAGAATCAATTACAGTATGTTCCAGCTGGAAGCTATGGGGGGAGTTGTGCAGGGAGCCTGGGGGCGGGGGGAGAAGGCCAGGCTTCCGTTCTCCATGCCGCTTGTCTGTCCCCCATCTCTGCATCTTCCCCTTGGCTTTTTTTATCTGCTGGGAGAAAAATGTAAGACAATCCTCCAATAATTGGATTCTGGACATATTATATATTTTTAATAAATTTTCTATGTCCATATCTAGAATGTAATTACTAGGAGTAGGAGCTTATCTTAAATTCAAAGTAGTCTTGGATTCAGGTAAACACAAATAGCAGCTGAGTCAGTGGCTTCTGCAGCATGAGTCTCTGCTGGAGAAGGCTTCAGCCAGAAGCTGGGGAGCCCTAAAAGCTCATTGCTGCCCCTGTGCAGTATATGCAGGATTATTTTCTTGCCTTCCCTTAACAACCTGCTTCCCAGCAGAGGCCTGAGCTACAGAAGCTATTACCATATTTCATCATTTAAAGCTTGCACCCTGATTTCCAGCAGACGATTTTTGGAAAAAAGGTACAAACTGTATGTGGAAAAAATACAGTAGTTCTGTTTGTTAAAAATCTTAATTCTCTCCTGTCAGTGATGGTAAATCAGAAAATGTTTAAAATATAAGAAAATTATTATTGAAGATGGCAGTCCACTTCATTGTGACTTCTAAATGGTGGATCCAGTATAGCCTTTTTAAGTAGGCTTGTGGTTTTGCTGCTTTCTCTTTTTTTTCTTATCCTTCTGTGCACCATACTCAGTCTGATGAGCAGCTGGTATCTGTTTTTATTGGTGTTATCTTCAGTGTTCATAACCTGAATTTCCTTTAACAAATGAACAAACCCAAAGCTTGATTTTTTTTTTCTCCTGTTTAGTCCATCTGACTGAGGGAAGCACTTCTGTGAGAGCATTAAGTAATAGTTAAAGAATTACTAGCATTTTAGTAACTCATTCTGTAGTCTCTCCCATCCCTGCCACTGGCCTGATGAGGTTCCCTCCCACCTAGGAATTGGAGAATTCTTTGGCTTTTATTACAGTTGCTTCCTTTGCAGATGCATTTGAGTTGTTACATTGGTGCTTAAGCCCTCTTTCTGCCTGTGCTGCCAATCAGACAGTGCTCTCCCTGAAGGTTTTTCTAGTTCAAATAGGATTTTAAGTCTTTTTGTCACTCTTCCTTGGATGTTAAAGCAGTTCTTATAGGAGGAGGTTATGTTCTAGGATTGGTGTAAGGCCAACAGTTTCTTTAATTCCTTAATACTCAAGTCTTCCCAGACCTTAACTGCTCCCGAAACACTGACTTTTAAGCTTCGAACCACAAATAACCTTCAGGCATAGTGTAAAACTGTGTGCTTTCTCTAATGGATTGTATATGATGGTTTGCTCCAGTTATTTAATTAATTGGCAGGCAAACTCTTGCCTTTTGTCAAGCTGCAGGCACATGTTCTCCCTGGTTCATGTATTAAGTGGGACCTAGGCACCTGTCTGTGTATAAATAGCATTCTCTTGCAGATGTTCTTTGCTGAAGAGCATGGAGGGAAACTCAAATGAAAAATCAGTTCTAAAAGAAATGTCTCATTAATTTCTGAGAGGAACTTTGAGTTTGCAGTGCCTTGCTGTTCTTCCCTAGGATTCTTCTTGTTGTCCAGAAAATAACATGCACTCAGGTAACATAGTGACTTCTTGATAGGAACAAATACCTGCCTGGGACAAAGGTGGAAACCTTATCACTTGTTTACTAGAAGTCCTACTTTAAATCCAAAGCAAAACATCAGTTTATTAACCCTGTGCACAGCAGATGCTTTGAAATGATACCACAATATCTTTTCTCAGTAAGTTCAAGTGTCTAATAATAAGGCTATAAGGAAAAGAAGAGGTCCCATAATGCAGTAGAATACAGTTCACTTTAGAAAGGTGCCCTGATTGGGTCTGTTAACATCTTAATGGAAATGATGTGCTCTTCTTTGGAATTAGTTGTCATATTTTTTGAGTTACAAGATTTCTGAAATTCAAGGTTTCATTAGCTTTTAAAATGTAAATATTTATTGCAGGCAAATGCATAAATGCAGGCAGAGTATTGGATCACATAACTTCATTCTGAATTGCAATTATATAATTAAGGTTTTAGTAATGTTTGACAGTCCTCATGTTGGTGTGTTGTGGTTGCTTTCATAAGTGCATTTTTTTCCTCCGTGTGTAGGCTTGTAAGAGAGGAAACTCTGACATTGTACGACTAATGATTGAAAGTGGAGCAGACTGCAACATTTTGTCAAAGCATCAGAACAGTGCACTTCATTTTGCTAAACAGTGCAATAATGTACTAGTGTATGACCAGCTCAAGAGTCACTTAGAAACGTAAGTTGTCTTTTTGACATTTGTGTATGTTGTTCTGTAGTGTTGAAAGCATTGTGTGTGTGTCATGATTGTGACTGAAGTACCGTATTTTCTTGCATTCATATACATCTTTCCCCCAAAATTCAGATGCTGGAAATCTGGGTGTGCACTATAAGCCAGGAAATACAGTAATAGCCATTTTGGCCTCTGCTGGTGAAGAGGGGAGCTGGGAACAGAAGCAAAGCTGCATATGTTGCACAAGGTGCAGTGCTTTACATAGATTCATAAATTGTAAGGGCTGGAAGGGATCTTGCAAGATCATCGGGTCCAGCCACTCTACACTAGGCAGGAAAGACAACTGGGGTCAGGTGACCCCAGCAAGGTGACCATCCAGTCTCTTGAAGATTTCCAGGGTAGGTGATTGCACCACCTCCTGGAAGGAGCCTGTTCCACAATCTAGACACCCTAGCTGTGAAGTAGTTTTTCCTAGTGTTAAGCCTGAAACAGTCTTCCAGGAGTTTGTGGTTATTACACCTGGTTTTCCCCAAGGGTGCTCTGGTGAACAGTTGTTCACCAAGCCCTTGATGCGCTCTCCTGATGTAGCGGTAAGCTGCTACCAGGTCCTCTCTCAGCCTTCTCTTTTTTTAGGCTTAAGAGTCAAAGGTCCCTCAGCCTGTCCATGTATGGCTTGCCATGCAAGTCTCTGATCATATGGGTGGCTCTTCTCTGGACTCTCTCAAACTTTCCCACATCCTTGTTGAAGTGCAGCACCCAGAATTGGATGCAGTACTCCAGCTGTGGTCCCACCAATGCTGAGTAAAGTGGAAGAATCACTTTCTTTGTTTTGCCTGAGATACATTGGTTGATGCCTGCCTAGTGTCCCTCATTCTCAGTTTTTATTTAAAAAAAAAAATCCAGGAATTTTGGGGGGCTTTATCTTTGAAACATAAAAAATGGGGTGAAATCAGCATAAAAGGAAGAGAAGGAAAAAAATTGGTTTAAATCAGGGAGGGGGGTGGAAATCAGTGTTGAGGGAGAGAGGGAGTAAGGCTGGGGCTAGGGAAGGGGCAGTGGGAGGAGTGTAGTGCAGTCCATTGGCTGCTCCTGGAGCTACAGCAGGGAACAAAGTGGCGAGGGCTGTCAGTGGGTACGGCGGGGGGGTGCGGCTCTTGCTGCTACGGGTGCCTTGGGTAACCGGCACAGTGGCACTTTTAGCTTACTGGCATCACCCACTTTTCACTTCAAATCCCTATTAACCAGCATGAGTGGAGAACGGGTGATTCCCCACTTGTGCCAGTTAACAGGGATTTGAACTGAAAAACAGTTGTAAATCAGTAAAAATCGAATTACTTAAGGAAAAAATCAGGGAATTGCTCAGTGAAAATCGGTAAAAACTGAGAATGCGGAACACCATGCATGCCAGAGTATTGTTTGCCCTTCTGGCTACAGCATTGCACTGATGGGTCATGTTCATACTATAGTCTGTTATTACCCCTAGGTCCCTTTCAGTCATGGTGCTAGTCAGTATGGCACCACTTTGGCACAGGCTCATGCTGCAGAAGCTACTAATCAAGTATATGTTGCTACTTACCTGTGTTATCTGTATTATCAAGGAGAGACTCTTTTTTTCTTCATCCTCCCCTCCCCCTTTTGAAAACAAGCTACACATCTTATTCTGGGACATGTTGTATGCAAGAACCATGGTAACTTAGAAGAAAATGAGGTGCCAAAAAGACAGTCTTCCCAGGGGCAGCAAACTGATAGCTAAGTGAAATCAAAGTCAGGTGGGCTTGAGGTACAAGCCAGCTGTCAGTGACCCACTGCTCAGATGTGCAGGAGGAAAAGTCAGTGGACAAGTGGTGTGGACTAGTGTGCCTTCTTTGGCTTATGAAAATGTGCCTCAAGTGTTCCAGGGACATTAAAGCACCCACAGTGTGCTAGACTCTCTTCTAACACATTAAGGGTAGTACTTGCCTACAAAAGCTTTCTGTGTAAGAAGAGCATCCTCCTACAAAGGGTAAAAGAGTATTAAAATGTACCCAAGGGGGGCTGGGGGTGTGCATATACAAGCTTGAGTAGCAGAGGACTACCTTTCTGCCAGTTTTCACTGAGGCCAAAGACAGGCACAAGAAAAAACACCCAAACAAGCACTTTACCTGAAGAGGCATCGCTTGCCCAACGTCTGTATAGATCACACGCTTCAGCGGGGCTTTTTGGTGCTTTTATCTAATAGCTGTTTTAATCAGCTATTAGATAAACACCAAAAAGCCCTGCTGAAGCACACAATCTGTACAGACATTTGGGCAAGCTACGTCAGACTAATGTGATGCCTCTTCTGGGCATGCGCTGTACTTAGCACAGGGATACAACAAGCTGAAAGTCAGGTGCTAGCTTTGTTTGTTCTTTTCCATGTCTGTAAACTGCTTAAGTGGCTAATATCCAGTACTGACTGCGTAGAGTAGTAGAAGCAATTAAAATTAAATGTTAGACCAGTATCATCAAACAAACTGGTCCTTTCCAAATGCTCAAAACCTTTTACATCCAGAGCTGTTTTTCTTCTAGACTCACGATCAAACTAGGTTAAATGCTGGAGGTTAACTTCAGTTACCACAAAGGGGAGAAGGTGGTCACTGAGTAGGACCTCAGACAAACCTATAAGGCTGAAAGCCAGGAACTCATGGATTCTTACTTAAATTCTGATGTTGGCTAAGCCATTTAATACTCGCTTGTCAGAAAAAAATGGCTATTTAGCATCCTACTTATAAAAGTCTAAAATTCCAATTACTGATGGATACTGTCTTTCCCTTTGAAGGCTTAGTTCCTGGCTGCTGGCAGAAAGCAACTAGAGTCCCTTGCATACATTGCACATTCTGTCTTTCAGTTCTGGGCTGTTTGGGGAGTTCCCTGTGCAGCCTAGGGCTGACTGGGACCTGTCCCAGAACAAGACAGTTCCTGGCTAGCCCTGGGTTATGTGGGGAAGCAGAAAGCTCCCGAGCCCCAGCACTGCTTGGCTCCCAGCTCCTGTGGGGAGGTGGAAGCTGAGCACTGCTGGGACGGGGGTGGGGACAGAAAGCCACCCCATCCAGGTGCAGCTTGTCTTCCAGCTCCTGGAGGGAGCTGGGAGTTGGATAGTGCCAGGACCAGGAGAGTTCCCCATCCCCTGTGGCCCTCTAGTGTAGGGGCTGACTGGGAGTAAATTTGCTGACAGCCAGCATCTATGCATGTACTACTGGTCAGTATCTACCATGTATTTAGTTTAGTATCTGTATTTATGGATAGTAACTAACTGCCCAATAAACTAATTCATGGAACAGTAAATGTGCACATGTGTAGCTGGTGATGCTTTACCGCACAGTAGATTAGCCTACTGCACAGTAAAGTAAAGCATCTTGTGTAGACACTTCTTTATCCTTGAAGATTGACATGGGTTGTATTTAGAAGCCTTTTGTGCTTTATTTCCTATGGCCAGAGTGTGTGGCACTCTTTGCTTGGTGATAGTATTCCTGTCTAGGAGGAAATACAGTCCTAGCCCAATTACTATAAACATCATTTGTTTTCTTACACAGACTCTCAAGAGTGGCAGAGGATACAATCAGAGATTACTTTGAAGCACGGCTTGCCTTGCTGGAGCCTGTCTTTCCTATTGCATGTCATCGTCTCTGTGAAGGACCAGACTTTTCTACAGATTTCAATTATAAACCACCACAAAATGTGCCAGAAGGTGAATTTTATAACCTGCTTCTGTTCTATAGTGACGCAGTTTCAATATTTTACCAACCCCACCCCCCCAAAAAAATTAAAATAATGAACATATAATTCAACATAAAATGTAGAAGCATGTAATTTCATTGTGATTTAAAGAAAGCAGATGCATCACAGTTGAGTGAGGTTCTATCTTGGGGATGGTGTTTCTAGGCATTAGATCATCTTTGCAGATGTCAGGTGTGCAACTGTTTTGTAAATAGCAGAACTCTTCGTTTCTGTTTCATATGATTTGTCTCTTCCCCTTTTAGGATCTGGAATTCTTCTGTTTATTTTCCATTCAAACTTCTTTGGGAAAGAAGTCATCGCTCGACTCTGTGGACCATGCAGTGTACAAGCTGTAGTTTTAAATGATAAATTCCAGCTTCCTGTATTTTTGGTAAAACTTACTTATTTTAGTCAGATGTAAAATGATGATTTGGAAAAATGAACTTGGGAAATTTTGTACCTTTGTAAATTCAAGAGATTTGATATCTACTTATAGATAGACATTTGTATGTCCTAAGCTTTTTCACATACGCAGAACAAAATATTGTTTACTAAGGAGGCCTGAACAGTCTAGGTATTTTGCAGTAGAGGTGGCTGTTAAAATATTCCCATCAAAGGCCATTATTAAATGGCCATCACCTGAGTGTGTCTTCCTTTAGCATCAGAAGGGATGCTTTATTGATGACCTGAGTGGGGGATCGTAAACTCTGAGAGCTTCATCGATAACTCAAGAGCTTGAGTCCCTCTCCTACAAATCAGCAAACTCGATTTAAATTTAAGTACCTAACATATTTAAGTAGAGTAGGGGTGGCCAGCCTGTGGCATGGATGCAGGTGGTGCGGGCAGCCTGTGTGTGGCACATGGCATCTGAGGGAAACGACAGGCATCACAGTGGCAGATACAATGGAGAGCACAAAGCAGAATGGCAGCTTGGTCAGGGAGCACAGGGCAGAGAACAGAAGGCTGAGCAGCAGATTGGGTAGGGAGAGGGATTGGAGTGGTACTGGAGAGGGATTGGAGGGAGAGCGCAGGGCTGAAGTAAAGCATCTTGACATTTGTAATAATTAAATCTGTATTTCTAGATTACCTTTAATTACATGCTTCAGTGTGATCAGCTCTTCAGATTAGCATGCTTTCAACCAAGGGCTTGATTTTTGTGTCTTGGAAAAATCTTTCCGAAAAACCTTTCCAAAAAAGACTTGTAGCTACAAGTGAGAGATTCTTAATTCCAATCTTTCAGTGCTTGTCTTGCAACTTAGGGGTAAATGCAGACATGTCTTCCACACACCAATGCTAACTTTTTCATGTTTTTTTTTCCCTTTCAGGACAGTCACTTTATTTATTCCTTTGGTCCTGTTACAGGCCTTAATAAGCTTTTTATACGGTTAACAGAAGCTCCAACTGCCAAGGTGAGAGATCTTTGCTGCTTATATGATACTGATATGCTAAGAGCAGATGTTGAAATTATTTAGAGTCGCCACTGTAATAAACTTTCCTCTAGGAACTGAAGTATCGTAGGCCTTGCCTATAAATGTAAAGCTACTTAAAGCAGTTTTCAGCTGTCATCCCGTAAACAATAGTCCCTGTCTTACCCTGTTCACCAAGAGCCTGTACTGAAGTCCAGTCACATAAATAAGCAGTTTGTTCACTCTCAATGGAAATATTTTCTATAGTAGTTGGCATAATTCACATCAGAGCAAAGTGACTGTATTATAGCAGGATATTTTCCTCTGTTAGCGCACTGGTAAGGATAACCAGCAGATATATGAGTAATATCAGCTGTCCATTGCATGGAACCACCATCAAAAACCAGCTGTTTTTTCTTTCTTTTGTGCAACTGAATCAGCATAAGGAAAAATTTAGAAGCATTCACTAAAGGCCTGCACCGAAGGCTACGTATCATAAAAGTTCAGGTACCCTGCTCTGTGCTGCCAGAAGACTGCAGCACTCATAAGAGCAATCACAAACAAAGTGATTGGTTGTTCCTAAGCTAGTAACAGCTTCCTCCCAGAGATGTTTTTCACATATGAACCAATTACTGCCTGATGCATTTAAAAGGAAATCTATTTCTGAAACCAGTTTAGAAATTTTTTAAATATAATCTGTACATACAGCAAAGTTCTTGGGAAAATGCTTACTATTACTTTTGCTGAATCATGGTTTTCAAACTGTTCTTGTTAGAAAATGGGACCAATAAAATATTGTTTCACCAAATGCTAGATTATAAGCCCCATGCTCTTCATACTGATAAGATTCCTAAACTTCCCCTTTAGATGAAATATACATGGACACTCATCTGAAGCTTTGTTTTTCCTTTTACAGGTAAAGTTGCTAATAGGGGCCTACAGAGTGCAGTTGCAGTGACCTCATGGAAGTTACAAGGTGGTTGCTATGACTTCTTTTTATTTTTTGTTTGGATGTTCTTCTCCCTCCATTTTGACTGACAAAGCAGTTTGGAACTTTTAGCACCTCCATCATTCAGACCATGTTCCCACCTTAATGTTGTTCGTTGGCCAGTCTCCTGTTGGGAGGTGCATGTTGGGTAGCCAGTGAATATGTTCCTCAGGTGGGACAGGGCTATTAGGTTCATTCTGTGGAGACACGGATGTAAGTATTTGTGCCATTGGCTGTAATTCCATTTTTCTTTGTGGAGTCCAGACTGGATATCTCTGCTTTTCCACAATGTGGAATGGTGCATTTAAGAAGTATTTAAGAAAACTAGATAAAATGTGTCTTTTTTTTTTCTAATAGCAAAGTTCTTTTTCACTTGTAAACTAAAATTTTCTACTTGTTCAAACTAACATTTCTACAGGAAATGCAGATCCGTTACATTCTCAGAGCAGTGGGCAGAGTTATGCTTCACAGTTGCTGCATTAAAGACTTCACTTTTGAATTGCCAAGTGTTGCACTCTTGGTCATTGAATGGGATCTCTCAGGAGCAGGATCTTTGCATCAGGACTAAGAGAGGAGTTATGTTTAAACATTGGTTACTATAGATCATGGCTAAATCTGTTGGCAAGCATGAATAAAGAATTTCTGAGTAAGCCTAAGGCATAATGGATGCTTAAGTTACAAGTTTAGATCAGATCTTAAAAGCTACTTTTGTACTGGAGGAAGGACTGATAGTTTGACAGAAATTTTAAACTTTCAAGTCTCTCACTTTTTGTGATGTACAAGAAAAATACCTAGCTGGACAACAATAAACTAGAAACACTGTATCCATGCACAGTATGTAGGTAAAGCCTTCTGTAGACGTAAGGATGTAAACAGGGTTTCAAGCATTTCCCAGCCTTTCAGGTGGGATTTCATGTATTGACCTCTAATCTAAACATTCAGTTCCTTAATGCAAAGAGCTGTTATCTTTTATTGAAATGACCCTTTCTGTCAGATGACAGCAGTCTTGTAACGGTTCTGTGCTGTTAAATGCAAATGTAAACCTTCTGCATGAAACAGAACAATATTTTTGTTTGTAAATTAAAATAAGTTTGAAAGGTAAAAAGAAATCCAGATTGTGCCTTTGCTGTTCTGGTTGCTCTGTGTAACTTACATGCCGCGATGTGCCTATATTGTTACCAAAACTATTGTGGATAAGTGCTTATTGTACTAGAGTGATCACCATTAAAATGGTGCAAATGTATTATGTATCCTTTAAGAACTGTGATTTTTATATAAGCAACAAACAGATTTTTAAGTTGTAGTTTCACAAAAGTTCATTGGTCTTCAGAATACAAAGCAGGAGGTTTTAGATGCCAAATTACAGTAACTGAACATACTTTCAGTCTCTCAGAATGTTTCATGGAGCAAAATAAAACTAGAACAGCAACACAGCCCCCTTACATACCTGCATTTTTACTTTGGATTGAAGAACCTGTCTCTTCCTCTTCTTTCTATTTAAACATTATTGTGTTGGAAATGTTAAGTCTGCCCTAAGATCTTTTAAAGTTTGGGTGTTTTTAATAAGCATGTCAAATGTGTCATTTCATAATCTGTCAACCTAATGTTTCAGCTGCAAAGCAAGCATCAGTTGAGGATAGAGTACTCTGGAGATCTTGCACAATTGCACTTGTACCCAGTCCCTGTTGTTAAACTCATCTTCAGCCTTTTATAAAATAACCTTGAGTTTCAGGCAAAACTTGCACTGGTTTGTGGCCATGGCAAACAGGAGCAGGATCTGTTCTCAAATCATTGCCCAGGGCCCAGGCTTCAGCATGAGGCTTGGCTGAGCCATCTCTTTCAGATACTTGCATGGTTCCAAAGATTGGCCTGGCACTTGGGTGACTCACTTGGGGTGGAGAAGACTTCAGGATGCAGGGTTGAGTCACAGGAGGACTCGGAGAAAAGCTCTGTGAGCACAATGTAAAGAGAGACTGCAGTAATAATAACTATGGCCCCATTTGGAAATTGTTATACAGTGCAAGCTGCATAAAAAACACTTCCCCTCTCATTTCTTGCTGCTTTCTAAGCAGTCACGGGTTTGTTGGAAAAGTGCGTTGAGAAATAAAAGTGAATACATGGTGCTTTTGTCAGTGTTGTCCTTCTCTCCCATCTTAAGAATTTGCTGCCCCCTGACATCAGAATCCCAGTTGCATTAGCAGACCAGTAGGATGGTGGTTTCCAGCTGCTCTAAGTTCCTGCTGTGCTTTGTCTTGTCTTCTGGAAGCACAGAGCCTACTCTGGCTCCTTCAGCATGTTTACCTCCTAATGCTTCTGTGGTTGAAAAGGAAGAAGAAAATCAAGAGGCAGAGAGTGCTGAGGCAGAAAAAGCCCAGTAAGCAGCTATGTTCAATTTAGGTTGCATCTGCCACAGTCATCGTGAAACCTCCAAATCTAAGTGCTGCCTCAACAAAATATCAGCAGTTGGGTCCTGGCTGCTTTTCTTGCTAGAAATTAGTTTAAGTCAACCCCTTGTTGACTGCCCAGCTCTGCCACAGGCCCAGCTCTCACTTGGTGCTTTGTGCTGTCACTGGGGAACAATGAATTGCATCTGCTTCCACATTTTTTTCATCACAACTGTCAATAGTTCCAAATTCAGTTAATTGTCCTCATAAATATATATAAGTGGAAGGGGAGCCTACCTTCTCCCAATAGTCTGCTGTGGTGGCTCTTGGAGTTCTTAAAATGGACTTCTGCTTTTTGAGCAAGAATTTCCAGGGATTGGTTGTACTCTAGGTTGTCGGGGAGGGACTCTGCCTTTGCCTTTACATGCTTTCTGCTCTTGTTTCTCTCCCAGCAGTTGCCAAAGGCTTGAATTTGCTTGGTGCTATTACAAAACTGAAAGCTTCCGCTTACCTCTTGATGAATGTTGCTACATTTGCCTGGGGATGGAAGAAAATGAGCCATTCTACAACTTGTTTTGTAAATTGATGTGCAAGGCTGAGCTTCCCTTTGTAAAAGGCTCTTTTGACACAAGGTTTTATTTCACTGTGCAGCTGATAGTCTACATTTTAATCCAAGTAAAAAGGGTGCATGAGTACAGTTTAGCATAGCAGTCATTAAAATTTTGCCTAATCCTACTCTCCTAGTTAGTGCACTGCAATAACCAGAAGGGCACAGGCTTAGCTCTGCCTCCTCATGGAAAGATGACAGAATCCCTTTGGGGCTGAGAGAAATAGAAAGCAAAAGGGATAAACTAGCTGTTTGAACTGCAGAGTTTAATGTTTTCTACTGTCTCACGTTCAGGATCTGAAAACATCGCTCTTATAGGTGAACCGTCTGTAATCACTTCCATATTATCTTTGTACACTAGTGCTTGTAGAGCAAAGGGTGAGATGCTACTTAGTCTGGTGTAACAGCCTACCCTTGAAGAAATTGCTGAGCACTAATTTTCTAAATGGGCTAGCAGTGTGACTGTGACCAGTGTTCCCTCTAAGGAGTAGTGTGGTCTGTGAGTGCACTGCCTCAGTCTGGCGTGGAAAACTTACTGAAGGGGGCCAGAGGATGGAGCTGAGCAGACAGGGGACAGGGGCTGGACCCAAAGGCTGATGCAGGCTCTGCCAGCTCTGGGGAAGTGCTCTGCTCACACGCACCAGGGCTGGGGAGTGGAGCACTTCCTCAGAGCTGGCGGAGCCCGCACTAGCTCCAGCCTCCTTCCCTGCCTTGCCTCACCTCGGGGAGGAGCTGCTGCCTGCCCTGAGTGAGGCTCTGCCAGCTCTGGGACACTGTGGGACATGCCCAATGAGGCCATGCAGGGGAGCAGAGCAGTGTCCCAGAGCTGGCGGAGCCTCACTCAGGGCAGGCAGCAGCTCCTCCCCAAGGTGAGGCAAGGCAGGGATGGAGGCTGGGGCAGGGGGCTGGCATGGGCTCTGGGGAAATGCTCTACTCCTTGGCCCTGATGCAGAGGAGTAGAGCACTTCCCCAGAGCCAGCAGAACCCCTGCCAAGGTCCTGCCTCAGCCTTTCCTGGTGTGCGGCCTTGAAAAGGCTACGTGGAGCCACACTCTTAATTGTGCACGGCCGTACATGCCCACACCTTAGAGGGAACCTTGACTCTGACTGGGGACAAGATGCTCTGAAACCCAGGCAAATGAAGGAAAACCCACTTTGGGATTCTGTAGAGAAAGAACAGGAATGAAGTTTCCAGTCAGCATGATTTGGAAAGCTAATCTGGGCAAACTTTATTTTCATTTGTGAGGTTAGAAAAAGGTCCATTTATACTTTCAAGCAGGCATGACATTCTGATTAAGGCCATTAATATTAAGCAAGGCTTTGAAAAAAGCACAGATTATATCGGGAGTGGGCAAAATCCAGCCCATGAGACCATTCCATCTGGCTGGCAGGGCTGCTTAAAAATTTAGAAAACTAGTATTTATCTGTTCCTGGCTGCCTATCAAAGATGACAGGAGCTAGGGGCAGTAGGACCCAGCAGCAAAGCTTGCCTGCACACCTCCTTCCAACCTGGGACCCTGAGCCTCCCTGCACCAGAAAAGGAAACTCAGATAAGAACTGGGAGGGGAAGCAAGGCAGTTGCCCCAGTTGTGGGGCTGGGCCAGGCCAGCTCCTGCTGAGTCCTGCAGTTGTAGCCTGGGAACCAGCAGAAAGTGAGCGAGCCAGCAGAGAGGGGACTGTGTGTGTGTCTGTGTGCACACCTGTGTTCAGGGAGGGAGGGAGGGACAGAGGCAGTGTGTGTGTGTGTTCATAGGGTGAGTCCCACCCACCCACCCACACACTCTCCCTCACCATACACATGCATCCCTACCTTACATTGCCATACATTCAGACCCCACACTCCCTTATGCACCCCAGCCACCATCTCCCCCACAAACCCCATACCCCACATATCCACACCTACGACACTCTACAAACCTATACCCACCCCCATGGCCCCCAAAATATAATAGTAAGGTTTCTTTTTAAGCTATTGTGCAATCACTTCTATGTACACTACACAAACATGTAAATCAGGACAAAAATGTTTTTTGAAACCAAATTAATGTTGGAGATGTTTGATTTTTAGAATATAATTTGGTATTTTTCTGGTTCAGAGATTGTAAAACCCCTGGCTGAAAGGAGTACTTCTGGCAACAAAGGTCAGGGGCTGGGGGGAGAGGAACTTCTAGTTGCAAGATGGCAACCAGGAGGTGGGGAACCTGTCAAGAAGGGGCATGGCTACCCATGCAGCCCTCAACAACTTGCCAAAACTCGGTAAGCAGCCCTCCACCCAAAATAATTGCCCACCCCTGGTATTATATGGATAAAGAGTGACATGGCCCAGTAGGTGTCAACGGAGGATCAGTGAAGTGCTAATGGAAGTTACTGTTCAACATTTCATTAAGAAGTTGGACACAACATGCCGCTGAAAATCTCCGGGTGCCCTAAACATCAGTGTACTGGCAAATGATACAGCCTACTCAAACAACATGATTTTAAAGCAACTGAAAGCCAAGATCATACATTTAGGAACAGAACTGAAGACAGTAACTACAGACTAGTCTGGAAAGCAGCACCTAGAGAGGAGTGCCCCTTTACCACCTAGGGGAATCTACATCCCTGTGCTCCGTTCCTTATTCAGTGCGCAAGGAGTTAGGTGCCTTAGAACAGGATCTATGGCAATTAGCATAATCCAACCAAAAGATAAGGTAATGGCATCAGTGATGCTACTCCCTGCAGAATGAGACTGGCTGTTTAATGCTCTCCTGGAGCTTTCTGGAAGATGTGTTTTACATTTGTTCATGCAGGAGACACACAAACCTAAGGGCTGTACTCTAACTAGAAATTCAGTAAGAGTTCACCACTTCCTCCTGGCTTGTATAAAGCCTGAGGTGATGACAGGGAGGGACATACCTGTTAGTGAATGCTAATGGTTAGGTGTGACCATCTTGTGAACTTTACTGACTGAAATCAAGGTGTCTCCCTTATTGTCTTGCATTTCTCCTAAGTGAGTGGCAGCCAAGCAGGGACCACGAGGACCTGCATTTTAGACATAGGCACCTCCTTTTATGTCTCTTGCCTTTCGGTGAGTGCAGTGGACAAGTCAGCCTCCTAAGCCCTGCTATAGCTAACAAAATAGTTGCTGCTTGTTAAGGCATCAATATGCTGCAGTGACAGGAAATGTCATCTGAACATGGGGAATGTTGCTATTAAAAAGTGGTTACTCTTTTTCACCAGCTACTGCAAACAAGGGCCAGCTGTTCCAGACTATAGACATGGGTCAAGTGTACCACTGATGAGTTTCTACTGAAGGGGGCGGTGGCAGTATAGTAATAGTGTAAAAAACTATTTTAAAAAAAGCTGGAGAAAGTTTTACGCTAACAGACAATAAGTCCCATTAGTTTAATAGAGACTGAAAGTGACTTTCAGTATGTTAGTAGCGACATGGGCAGAACATGCTGTGTCCTAATTGTGATTTGTACACTGCCCTATTTCTTTGCAGTGGTGAAGTCTGCTCTGTAGAACTAATTCTGGTGGATGAGGCTCAACATGGAGCCTTCTCTCAAGAATTACTAGGTCTTTCACACGTTGTACCAAGAGAAATGAAGAGGTATAATCCCTTTTAGCAGGAGTCAGAAAATAGCTGCATTCTTGCAGCCAGCTCTTTCTATTTCCCCTCTAAGTAAAGTTAAGTTTGGAAAGGCCCTTGGAAAGACTATTGAAATGTGAGCAGAAACAAAAAGAGACTTCTCCCTTGGCTAGTAATTATCACCAGTCTTCTTAAATCAGTGATTCCTAACCAGGGTGCCATATAGGATTCTTTTAAGGTTGCCACAGGGTGCCCATCAATAGGAGCAGTTGAGTGTGTAGACACCTACATGTGATTCACAAGATAAGCCCAAAACTTTCAAATAGGAGCCCAGAGTGTCAAAACCATTCTGACTTGTTGGGATCTTTGAGTTCTTTGCAACAGAAGAACTGCTTCTATACAGGGGCAGGGCAATTATTTCAGGTGGAGGGCCACTTACCAAGTTTTGGGAAACTGTTGAGAGCTGCATGGGTAATCCCACCCCTTGACAGATGCCCCACCACTTGGTCACCATTATGTGACTGAAAGTCCTGTCCCCAAACCCCTGACCTTTGCCACCAGAAGTCCCTCCCTCTGCTCTTGGAAGGACTCCTTTCAGCAAGAGATTTTGCCATCTTGGAGCCAGAAAAACACCAAATTATATTCTGAAAAGCAAACATCTAAAACATTTATTAATTTTATTTCAAAAAATATTTTTGTCCTGGTTTACATGCGTTTGTGTAGTGTATATAGAGGTGATTGTATATAATAGCTGAAAATGAAGTCTTACTCTTGTATTTTGTGGGGCAGGGTATAGGTTAGTGGGGGACTGTGAGTGTGTAAGTGGCAAATGAGTAGGTGGGGTGAGGGAGCATGTGGGTGTGGATATGTGGGGTATGGGTAGGTAGGTATGGGGTTTGTGGGGGGGCTGTGAGGGAGTGTGGTGTGGGGGTCTGCATGTACAACAGTGTGAGGGTGGGTATGGGTGCATGTGTATGGTGGGGTGCATGTGGGACTCACCCTATGAACACCCCTCCCCCCCCCGGGGAACCCTGTACCCTATGGTCCCACAATGCAGCTTGGAGCCACATGGTGCTGGAGCAGGGAAATGGCTGGGGGTGGGGCCAGGCTGGGCTTGGCCACTGGGTCTTGCTGACAACTTCCCCTGGGTCTTTCTGCCCTTGGCTCCTGTCATCTTTGACAGGCAGCCAGGGGCAGATAAATATTTTCTATAAATTTTTTAGGGGCCCCGTGGGCTGGATAGAATGGCCTGGCGGACAAAATCCAGCCCATGGGCTGTATTTTGCCTGCCCCTGCTCTAGTTCTTTTCCTGCTGGGGCACCAGATGGCTTCTCTTCCCTGCCTTCCCTGCCAGACTGTCTGCCCGGAACTAAAGGAAAACAGGTAAGCTAACCAGTTATCATTGCACTTACCAGTTTTACATTGTAAATCTAGGGATGTGGAAGGTTATCTACTGGGATGAAAACAGTGAGCCTGGTTACAATGAGTATGCCAGATCTGGACACATCTAGTCTCGTTTCTTTTGGGACCAGAGTGCTTGTATGATTGGATCTTTATGTCATGAACTTCTTAGATGAGCACTGGTCTATCCCACTTTCATTTAACACACAACCACAATACCAAACTTTGGATTTAGGCCAAAGTGGAGCTACCCATGACAAACTCATCCTACCATATACTATGAATAATCTTCAAGCATGTTCATCAGTGTCAGCTTGTCGCTCTCTGCTCTTTGTCAACTCATCACTCTAGCCAGGGCAACAAAGCAGAAACTTCTGCCACTGCCTACTGATATGATGCATGTCTTTATTGCAACTTAAAGTTTGCCACGCTATGAAACCAACTCCTTTTCCTGATCTGAAAACTGGACTGTCTTATCTTATGTAGCTGTCATTCATTCTTTAATCCACGATTAAAATGAAACACCACTATAAAGGTATCAGTTGAACACAACATTTTATTGATATATTTACAATTTTAAAGCAATTTGGAAGACTACCAGGGCCTCAATCACTATAATAAAATACATTCTAAATACCTATAAGCTTTGGTATTTGGGTTTATCATGGAAAAATCAGAGCTCTCCCTATCCACTCTGCTCACCAAAACATCAGTCCAAATGCAGCTTTCCACCCCCCTCCTTGTGCCCCCCACCCCCCAACTGCTTTGTAGCACTGAGCAGCCATGACATGCTGGTGCCATGCCCATGCCCTTGCCCCTCATTTGACCCCCAGACCTGCTGGTGCCCCTCACTCCTCACCTGCAGTCCCCTGGCCTCCCAGGGCTATGGAGTCTGGGATCCACGTCTACAGCCCACTGTATACCCAACAGTAGCACCCAAATCCCAGCTGCCACCCACAGGAGGTGCCAGTTTCTGCAGCAGAGCAGAGCCTTGCTTTTCCTTCCTCTTCCCCACAGGTGGGGGGGGCAGGTTGCCCACTACAGGCTCAGGCTGTCCATCCTGCTGCCCCCCCCCGTTTCTGCAGCTCAGCAGGCAGGATCTAGTGTGGCAGGGGAGAGTGGGGAGGTTCATGCTGCTGCCAGGTGCCCCACACTGCCATGATAACATGCTTCCTGACTATCTGGCAGCAGCAAGGGGCACAATATGCTGCTGCCCCTATAGTTGCTGGCAGGCAGGGGATGCCTCACCATAGTAGTGACTCCCAGCAGTCAGACAAGCCTTCTTACCCTGCTGCACCAGGTCCTGCTCCCCTGGGCTGTGGAGGCCCCAGGGAAGGGCAGTAGGGCAGCCCACACCCACCCCATGCACAGATCTGGGGGGTATATGCTCCCCCCTGGGAGTGCATGCAGAAGCAGGGAGCGCCTCCTTCCCCTTCCAAAGCAACCCACAGCCCTGTTCTGTTCCTCGCCCAGATTCTGTGACCATGCATGGCCCCAAGTCCCACGCACTACTCAGCTCCCTCCCTCACTATGGGAGCTTCAATTCTCCTCCACCCCCACCAGACTTACCCATGGGACCTGCTGTCCATGCTGCTGTATGCACACATACATACACACATGCACATGGCAACCTCTGCCTGACTTCCCTCCTCCCACTCCCCACAGCCCCTTGCAGGCTAGATCTCTGCCAGTCTGCTAGGGGAAACCCCCATTTCCTGCATTTTTCTATTTTAAAGGAGGAAATCCATGCTTTTCTCCTTAAAATGAGAAAATCTGTTTTATCACATTTTTCTGTGGTGAACTGAAAACCCAGATCTCTGTTAATAACACGTACCCTCCTCCACCTTAAACCCAAAGGTGAGCTTTCAGTTAGACTTCAAAATTTTATTTAAATAAATGCCATCTTTTTCCATGGTTGGTTGTGTATTAGTGGTATCACACATGCTCCGGTTCCATTTTCATTACACTAAAAAAAAAAAGTATGTAAAAGCAGGAAATATTTTTTCCCTTAAATAATGGCTCAAATATTTCTCAGGCTGAAGATTAACTGCATTTCACTACTTCCTTTTTTTCCAACCTGAAAAAAAAATACATATTTTCAGTATGTGTAATCATCATACCAAGTACGGTTATTATCTGGCTCTCCAGCCATTTTACAAATACACTATCTGCTCTCCAACATGTACAGCCATATTAGAAGGACATTTCAAGCATGGTTATTAATTCTATTGAAAACTGAGGGCAAACATTTTTGTGGCCACTGATTTCTTTACAAAGCCTTTCATGACAAATCAATTTCAGCTGGCTTGAAAGTAGAGGTTGGACTAGATGACCTCATGAGGTCCTTTCCAACCCGAATTTTCTATGATCCTATGGGTAGCTTTCAGTCTAAGGGCATGAAAAAGATGACGAGAACAAGTAGTTTGTAGTATAAGAGTTAAGCTCGCAGGTGATGCCACCCAAGTAGTGCAAAGGGACAAGGATGGACTGTTAGTTCCCCGTCAGACAGCCACAATGCAATACCCACCTGGAAACAATCCTAAAGTGAACAGGACTGGATAGGCAGAGAAACTATCTTTCCACCCCTTGCTGGGCCTTTTAATCCATCTGTGGGGTACTGGCATGGCAGAGGGTAGCACATCATTATTCATGATACATGTAAGGAGCTTCACTTCTGTTTTCAAGACTGTAAATCCAGCTTTCAGCAGCACCTAGTTCAGAGAGTAAAACCACATACACACTCAGAAAAATTAATGATATTTAACCAGAAAAGCTGCAAACTAGAAAACTCAAAAGACTCAGACAAGAGGGCAAATGCCTGGAAAAGAAGTTTATTGAAACAGTGCTGGATAGTAAATAGCGAACTACAGAGAAGCCTAATGTGTTCTGGCAATAAAACCCCAAAGCATCAGTTCTTTCCCAATGACACAGGCAAGAGCAAACCTAAAATTTTGTACTAGGTCTTAGGGACTTACAACACTGACAAACCAGAAGGAATAATCCATGAGAAAGGAGTAAGAGTGGCTCTGTTGTTTTTGAGGCAGATGCAATAAACGTTGTGAGAGGTGGAGATAATGGCACCATGCCAACAGCACTGGCTCACTCCTGCAATATTATGCTCTCCCTCTATTAAACCAGCACAAAGCACTGATTTTCCTCTGGTCTATATTGGCTTAAATTGATAAGGAATCAGCAGTTTTAGAACAGAATGCAGCCCTTCCGTATGGTCTGCTTCCATAGGAACGCAGCATTCTGCCACTTGAGCCCTCTACTCCTGGGGATGCAAAAGGTTATTCAAATTCAACATGGAAACTAAACCTGGGAAACATTCCAGGTTTAATGTTCTGAAATATCCAGAACTGTCATAATGTTGAAAAACTAAAGCTAGCCAAGGAAGACCATTTCAAACCAGAACTGAGTGCCAAGGCTCCCTATGCAATCAGTAGGGTGAGCTGTCTCCAGAGGATATTTAAGAGTCTAGATATTGACTAGGGAGCTGCCTAGAGCCAACCTAAAGAAAATCACTTAGCACAGGGTTGTGTCTGAATTCTTGTCCCCAGTCTGCACATTAAGTGCCCCTGTTCACATAACACCAAGTCTTCCTTGGACATGAGCAGGCGGGGGTACCAAGAACTGCATGACCAGAACATGTAGCGAAAGACTTCGGTTTAGGCCCCCTTCAGCCCGACAGGATGCATAATCCCATGTCCCACTGCACAGGAATGTGGAGGGGCTGGACACGTTTAAATCAGTAGGTCCAGATGCTCTTCACCCAAAGGTGAGGAAATTGGCTGGGGTCAATTGCCTGGCACAGCTTTATGAGTGCTTATGGTGCTCAGGACAGGTACCAGAGGATTGAAAAGGGGCCAGTGTGGTCAAGAGAAGGGGAGAAAGGAGGACCCCAGCAATTATAGGCTGGTTAGGCTTACCTCAGTCCTTGGAAGGACTTTGAGAAAATTATCAAGCAACACATCTGTGGGAGCCCAGCAGGGGAGGTAATGCTCAGAGGCAACCAACATGGGTTCAGAGGTCAGGTCCTGCCTGACTAACCTGGTTTCCTTTTATGACCAGGTCACCAAGTCCTTGGATGTGGGTGCTGAAGTAGATGTCATCTACCTGGACTTCAAGGCCTTTGACACTGTTTCTCACTCCATTCACATAAACAAAAACTAGATGACTACGGGATTGATGCCTACAGAGTCAGATGGGTGGCAAATTGGCTACATGGTCGCACCCAGAGAGTGGTGGTGGACAGGTTTGTTTTCAACCTGGAGGGATGTGGGCAGTGGAGTCCCCCAGGGCTCAGTCCTGGAGCCTGTACTGTTCAAGATATTTATCAGCAAACTGGATGTCAGTGTGGAATGCACATTGTCCAAATTCACTGTTGACACCAAATTGTGAGGCGAGGTGGGCACGCTGGAGGGGAGAGACAGAATCTAGCTAGATCTAGACAGGTTACAGAGGTGAGCGGATGAGAAGAGGATCGAATTCAACACAGACAGGTGCAACATCTGTGGGCATGGGCAGGGTAAGCAATTATTTTGGACAGAGGACAGCTTACTGAGTTTTGGCAAGCCATCGAGGGCCACATGACAGGCAGCCCAAGGCAGATTCATATTAATCTTCTAAATTTTTTAGGGGTCCCACAGGCCAGATAGAATGGTTTGGCAGGCTGCATTTGGCCCACAGACCATGTTTTGCCCACCCCTGATCTAGGGAGGAACCAGCAACACACCTATAGGCTGGGGAACACCCTTCTTGTCAACACAGCAGCAGAAAGGGATCTTGGAGTCATTGCTGACCCCAGGATGAACATGAGCTGCCAATGCAAGCAAGTGGTCAGTAAGGCTAACCGCACCTTGTTGTGCATCTGCAGATGCATCACAAGCAGATCCAGGGAGGTGATCCTCCCCCTCTATGCAGTATTGGTCAGGCCACAGTTGGACTACTGCCCTAATGCCTGCTGCACCAAAGTTCCTGCCCTGCAGAACCTTAACAACAGGTACACACCTCTTGCTGCTCCAGCAGAGCCTGCTGAGTTGCCAGCTCCCACAGGTAACACAGGCTCAACTGCAGCTACCATCCCCGCTCTCCCCAGGACAAAACGTAAGGTATTTGCTGTGGGAGACTCCATCCTGAGGGGGACTGAGGGGGCAATCTGCCGCCCCGACCCCTTAGCCTGGGAAGTCTGCTGCTTCCCAGGGGCCCGCATCCAGGACATTGCGAAGAAGATCCCTAAGCTCCTCCAGCCCACAGACTACTATCCTATGCTCCTTATTCATGTGGGCAACAATGACACAGCTTGAAGCACTCCCAGCTGGGTCATGAGGCACTACAGCGATTTGTTAGCAGGGCTAAAGGGTCTGGGGGCACAGGTGGTGTTCTTGTCGATACTCCCAGTCTCGGGCTATGGGCTGAGGAGGGAGAGGAGGATCCACATGGTCAACCAAAGACTACGGCGCTGGTGTCATCGGGCTTTCGCTTCCATGACCACAGCCAGCTCTTTGGTGAGAGAGGCAGCGAGCTGCTAGAAAGAGATGGCCTCCACCTCTCTTCTCTGGGGAGGAGGCTCTTCTCAGCCAGACTGGCTGACCCGCTCCACTGGGCTTTAAACTAAGCCCACTGGGTGATGGGGGGACTACCGCCGCTGCTGGCCCGCTGAGCAACCCTTGCAAAGCCAGCAGGCCAAGGCACTTAAAGGAGCCCACCCTTGCGCCAGCCCTGGTACAATCTGCGGGCAAGGCAAGAGCCCCCAAGGGAACACTTGCCTGCCTATACACAAATGCCAGGAGCCTGGGGAATAAGTAGGAGGAGTTCGTCCTCTTGCTCAATGCAAATAATTATGATGTCACTGGGATAACAGAGACCTGGTGAGACTCCACCCATGACTGAACTTCAGGTATAGATGGCTATACCCTGTACAGGAGGGATCGTGTAGATAAAAGGGGCGGGGGTGTAGCTCTCTATGTTAAGGAAAGCTACATGTCGCTGCAAGCTGATATTGGTGACTAGGATGGGCGACTGGAGACCCTCTGGGTTAAAATTCGTGGGGAAGACAGCACGGCACAATGGTGGGAGTCTATTACAGACCTCCCACCCAAAGTCCTGAGCTTAACCATGAGTTCGCTGGGGAACTGGTTGAGGCCACATGCTCCAGGACCACAGTTGTCATAGGTGACTTCAATTACCTGGACATCTCGCGGGAGGATCACTCAGCAAAATCCGAGCAGTCGCAAAGCTTCCTCTCACGCGTGGATGGCCTCTACCTGACTCAAGAAGTCTATGGGCCAACAAGAGGCAAAGCGCTGCTTGACCTGGTACTGGCTACTGGGGACGACCTAATTGGCGACCTAGTGATCGATGGGAAGCTGGGTGACAGCGACCACGAGCTGATCACCTTCACCATCCGCCGTAAAGCCGCCAAGTCAGTCAGCAACGCAGAAGTCCTTGACTTCAGAAAAGCCGACTTTGACAAGCTCAGGAGGCTCGTCAGTCAAGACCTAAGGGACCATGACCCCAGAGGGACGGGAGTTCAAGAAGAGTGGTTGCTCCTCAAGGGAGTGATCCTCAATGCACAAGCTAAGTCTATTCCATCTCAGAGGAAAGGCAGCAGGAGGGCACAGCAGCCCCCCTGGCTCTCCAGGGACCTAGCAGACCTCCTAAGGATAAAAAGAAAAGCCTACAAAGGATGAAGGATGGGATTCATCTCCAAGGAGGATTATTCTGCACTGGTCCGGTCCTGCAGGGAGCAAACCAGGAAAGCCAAGGCTGCAACTGAACTCCAACTAGCTTCGAGCATCAAGGACAATAAAAAGTCCTTTTTCAGATATGTGAGGAGCCAGAGGAAAAGCAAGGGCAACGTTGGACACCTGCTGAACCAGATGGGGCAACTGACAACTGATGCTCAGGAAAAAGCCAACCTATTAAATGGGTACTTTGCATCGGTCTTTCATCAGTCCCATGGGATGCCCATGCCCGCTACGGGACAGGGAGGTCTGGGTGGGGGAGATCCCCTGCCCTCTATTAATGCTGACCTCATGAAGGAACTTCTTGAGAAGCTGGACACCTTCAAGACAGCCGGCTCTGACAATCTGCACCCCAGGGTACTCAAGGAGCTGGCGAGCATCATAGCCCAGCCCCTGACATGGATCCTTGAAAACTCCTGGTGCTCTAGTGTAGTGCCCAAAGACCGGAAGAAGGCCAATGTGGTGCCGATCTTCAAGAAAGGGGGGAAAGTGGATCCAGCTAACTATAGGCCCTTCAGCCTGACTTCTATTGTGGGGAAGATCTTTAAAAAGTTTATTAAAGATGCCATCCTAAGGGACTGGCCGACGCCAACATCCTAAGGGATAGCCAGCATGGGTTTGTTGTGGGTAGGTCTTGCCAGAAGACAGGCGGGTGATCCACGCTGACCTGGACAAGCTCAGCAAATGGGCGGATAAGAACCTGGTGGTGTTTAACACTGAAAAATGCAAGGTTCTCCACCTTGGAAAGAAAAACCTGCAGCACCCTTATAGGTGCAACGTTTGTTCACCAGAGCGCCCCAAGGGATGACGAGGTCAAATGGTCATAAACTACTGCGAGACCGTTTCAGGCTGGACATAAGGAAGAATTTCTTTACTGTCCGAGTCCCCAAGGTCTGGAACAGCCTGCCATCGGAGGTGGTTCATGCACCTACATTGAACACCTTCAAGAGCAAATTGGATGCTTATGTTGCTGGGATCCTATGACCCCAGCTGACTTCCCACCCTTTGGGTGGGGGGCTGGACTCAATCTTCCAAAGTCCCTTCCAGCCATAATGTCTATGAAATCTAGTTCTGGGTGCCGCGCTTCAAGAGTCATTGAGAGGGTCCAGAGGAGGGCCACTTGCATGGTCAAGGGGCAGCAGATCAGGCCCTACAAAGAGAGGCTAAAGGGCCCGAACGTATTCAGCCTTCGCAAGAGAAGGCTGAGAGGGGATCTGGTGGCTGTTTACAAACTCACCAGGGGGGAGCAGCAGAAATTGGGGGAGGCTCTGTTCCCTCAGGCACCACCAGGGGTTACTAGGAATAACGGCCACAAATTGTTAGAGAGAAGGTTCAGGCTGGACATCAGGAGACAGTACTTTACAGTTAGGGCCGTCAGGCTCTGGAATGGACTCCCAAGGGAGGTGGTGCTCTCTCTTACCTTGGGGGTCTTCAAGAGGACGCTGGATAGGTATTTGGCTGGGGTGTTAGGACCCCAGCACCCATTCCTGCCCAAGGCAGGCAGTTGGACCTGATGATCTGTTTAGGTCCCTTCCAACCCTAAGCACTATCACTATGTGTCCTAAACATCAGCCTCTCAACAAGTTTGGGGTTGTGGCACTCGGGGACGACAGCCTGGATCCCAATCCCTGCTCTCAAGGTTATTTTCATTTTTATCCAAAGACAGAATGAGCACACAGTCCTAAAAGCAGGAAATTCCATCTCGGGGCTCCTGTTCCAGCTTAGTGCCCTATTCACTTTCCTGCAGGTCAGGTTCCCTCTTGCTTGCTCTCTCCCTGGGTTTATGACTTGCATTCTTTACTGCACAGGGAAAGAGAAGTGGAGGATGGTCCTAACGGACTCCTTCCTGCTTTGCGTTCCATCACAATCCCCAAGGTCAGGTGAAAACAACCTCCTGCAAGTTCCATCTCTGTGCCATATTCCTTTAGTGAGAGTACACAGGAGGCTATTCTCCAAACAGCTCCCCTGTTTTGGAAATCCCTTCCCCTTAAGGCCACTAGAGTCTGAGCCTGGACATCCTCCAGAAGTGTCATAAGACCTTCTCATGTGAGAAGCCTTTTTGCAGGTGGAATTAAGTTCTGGGACACTGCTGGAGAGTTGTTCCATTACCTATTATTTTAATATTTTATCTGATTAAAGTATCTTATTTTTACTGTAAGCCACCCAGAGTCTTTTTTGGGGAAGGCAGCATGAAGATCAAGCAAGCAAAACAGCAAGCTGCTCAGCCTGGGGGGCCCTACATGCATCATGGAAGAGAAGCTAAGCTTAGATGCCTGCTACACGGAGATCTCCTGGAATGTTCCATTTGGACTTAAACACCTACAACTGTATGTGTGCACTGCTTAGACACCTATGTGTTTTTCTGGATCTTGCTTTTTCATCTTCTAAGGTTAACTAAATAAAAGGCAAAATGTACAAATAAATACCTGAAAGTATGACTCTTGACTCTTCGTAATCTTAAGACAGAGCAGAATGAGTTTTTAACTCAATCTTCATCTGCACATTAACATTTTTATATTACCCTGTAAAAAATAAAAATGTTATAGTCAATTAAATCATAAAGGCATTTTAAGAAAATATCAAAGATTTGGGCCCTGCATTTTCCAAAGTGTAATAGCAACCTCCTTTCTACCACATGCCTTTTGGAAAGGTGTAATTATGCTTGATCATGTCTGACAAATCAATATTAGTTTCTAAACATTCCTATTCTGTTGTTTCTTCCACTTTGTGCCAGTTTCTCTGCTCTTAATTACTTAAAACCTGCTCTTATATGAGCCAAAAGGTGATGGAATCTTTTGAAGTCCTACTTTTTTGTATTGCTGTGAGTATTTCAGCTCAGTGAATAGTTCTACTTTCACCTTCACTGCCACTGGACGATCTCCAGAGAAACATGCTCAATTGCAAAGATGTGTTTTCTACTAACTCCCTGCAGACTGCTGAGAGCAAAGCTGGGTTCCTTCCTTCTTGTGTCATCACCAGGGAAAAGTTCTACCAAATCAGGCATCTAGTAACATCTATACAGCCCCAAAGCCTTTGTGGGACTGGCCTGAGTGTAACCAATTGATATGTAACCAACACCAGTGGTGATTAACACATAGAAATAGAATGCAGCTCTCCCCCTCCTGCCTATACAGACAGAACATAGCTTTTACTGCTTTTCCAGCTAGCTAAAATTAGCAAACAACAGAATTATGCATGAGGCAAATCCACCATAAAACATCACCGTCTTTTACAGTCATTTCAGAGCAGAATGGTATTTTAAGTACATTTAACCCACACAGCAACTCAGTATCTTTCTAAAGTTTCCATTATTAATGCTCAAGTTTAAGACTTTTTGTTGTTCAGGATCTTTTAAAGAAAGACTTTTTCAATGTAAATATGAAATTTAACTACACTGCAGCCATCAATGTAAATCACAATTCAGTAAATAAGAGAAATTTACTTCTGTTATATGTACTGATTCATATGGTATTACAATGCCTCTTACTGTAAAGCACTCAAAGCCCCACAGTATTTACTGAAGAGCCAAAAAGAAAATCATTCAGAACTCTGGGTATCCCTAATAAAGCTCACCATTTAGGATAATAAATCCATGGCATTTAAATGATGCCAAAAATAACCCTCTATTTAACTCTCATTTCTCCTTTTTGCAAACTCTTGAAGATTTGACCAAAAATAAACATTGCAGTCCATGCAACTGAACCCTAGGACTGGTAGAGCAGGAAGGTGAAAGAAAGTAAACATGCTGTAGAGTGAGGGAGCACAAATGAAACACTTTCATGTAGAAGGAACTCTAGTTTGGGGATCTCTGGTCACTACAACTAAGTACAACAGATGTGTACTTTCAGGCATTGGCTTTTTAACAGACCATTTAAAAAAAACCTGGAAAGCCAACCTTACAGACAACTAATTCATCTCAGAATACTCCTGCTAGATGTAAAACTATAGAAAAGTAGGGCTGAAAGGTACCTCCAGAGGTCAACTAGCCCAACCTCCTGCCTAAGGCAAGATTATGTGCATCTAAACCAGTTATCTAACCTAACAAAACTACACAGTCAGCCCTGACACAGCCACAAAACATAATACCCTAACCTGCCACAGGTTAAAGTACAGGGGGAACATGGCAGCCAACATCCTCCTACTGCAAAAGTTGTTAAAAATGCACCGAGACACCCAAGGAAGAGGCCTCCCCCCTCCACCAACTTTCCCCCTCTCCACACTATAGAGAAAGGCAAAAACTCCCACAGTCCATAACAATTTGACCATGGAGTAAAATTCCTTCCTGACCCCAAATACGGCAAGACTAGTCTGACCCTGACTGAAGGAGCAAGACGCTCTGGCCAGGAATCACCACAGTTAAATCACAGCAGGAGCACTGGCACACCCCAGTCAAAATCCCCAGCCTTGGCTGCTGCCAACACCAAATGTTTCTGAGAAAGGCAAAAACAAAAATAGGGCAGTTTTGAAGCAGCAGGAGGAGAAAAAAAAAAATCTCCTTCTTTTGCTTGAACCTCCAAAGCAAATCTCCACATAGTTGGACTAAAGCATTCTGATGAATAGACTCAGAATGTAGCATATATACAATGTTGTATACAGAGGAAATTACAAAAGTATCCACATAAGTCCACATCCAAAATAAGATGTCACACATGCTTTAACAGGTAAAACTGAAACAGCTGCCACAGATCATTAGATGCTTTGGGTCTGATGAAGTTCAATACACACTTCACAATAGTCTTAATTCAATTAAAATTGCTAATAGAACTTCAACTAATTCTTCCAGTTACTTCCCCTAATCTAGAGACTTTGCCATACTAAGGAGCACAGCTTTGTCAACTTTAAGTCAGTATCAAGTCTTCAGTAACTAGTCAGAAGGTAGACCAACACAGCTAGGCTGGCTTCTATCCCATCTCCCAAACTCCAGGCTGACATGGTCAAAGAACGTAAACAGTGCCATATTTATTTCTAAAAAAAATTCAGTAAGTTTTCCATAAATATGAGATTTCCCAGCATCCTATTGTTGACTGATGCAATAAGGAACAAGGACAGATTTCCCTTTTCAATTGAAGGTTCAACTCTACACTAAATTAAAAGAAGTAACCAAGTGCCATTAACAAAGCAAGCCATTTCACTACTAGCTTTCACTGTCCAGAAGGGACAATAGTTCAATGAGCAGTTTGTGTTTTTTAAGTACTTCTAGTATTTCAGTGAGTAGCATTAGCCAAATCAAAGAGGGCACCAATACTGGTGTGTGAATACAGAGACACTATATACCAGAAACAAAGACTCCATGTGCATGCAGGTTGTTTCATCTATAATGCAGTAAACAAACACATGAAACAATTCTAACCATTAAAATGAAAATCATGAAGCTTCAAGTGTAACCTGGCTATACGTACCTTTGCAGGTTGATGGTACAATCAAAGAAACTGTTGCCAGTGCAGCAGTATATGTAAAAACTCAAGAATTTTAAACCATCACAATTAGTTCATCATGGTAGATATCTTCTCTGATGTCTTGTGAGTGAAAACACCAGAAGCCCAGAATGACCATGCCTATGTTGGCAAAACTATGGGAGAAGGTATTTAGGAGCTTTCTAGAAATGGTCACAAACTTCTTCAACAGAACTGCCTTCTGAAAAACTACCCATTTTTAGTTAACGTCCGTGGGAATACTACCAAAAATGTATGGAATATAGATATATTATGTATGGTGTGTCTCTAGCTATAATATGTACAACTAAAAAATACACAGGACAGTACTAAAAACAGTCATACCTATACATTTGTGTATCCATCTAGAATTGGATCAATACTGACATCTATGAGCACTATCACCATTTATTACATTCTCCAACAGCAGTGTGCAGTGGAGGCAAATTCAGGCAGACAGCGGAGGAAGACCAGGATTCACATAGAGCCAATAGTTTATGTCTGATAGTCTCCATCAATGAAAATAACGAAAACAGAAACTACTGTAACATACTTGAATATAGGATGACTCTAAGTATAGAGCCTGCCAATAATTAGATTCTATACAAGGAAAAATTATAAATGTTAGTACTGAAATCTAATTACTGAAGATCTACCTTGAATTCATCCCCCTCCTACTGCTACAGCAAGGAAATTAAATGTGTGTGTGTGTTGGGGAGGGGGGGTGTCAGGTAGCTCTTGTCCTCTGACACCCACCCCCACAACTTCCTCCTCCTGAAGCCCTTTCCCTGCTGTCAGACCCAGATCTCCCCAAGCACATGAAGTGAGGAGCAAATTGGGAAACACTAACGTTGAAATAAACATACCTGTAAGTAACTTGCATATAGGGAAATTACTACAACTATCCATAGACATCTAGTTCATGACCCACATAGTTCATTCAGAATTCAGTTTACTTTTTTTGCAAATTCTGCAAGTTTCAGCACAGGTATTCCATAAACACACTACTAAACATCACTACTGTACCTACTTATACATAGCCCCTGAAGTGGCAACAGTGTTTAGTAATGATAACCCCAGAATCCAGCAGCACTCAGTATGTTGGTACATGCCAGATACCCCTCACAAACAAGCCATGTGCTAGTTAGCCCCCCCACTGATGACTAAGACCAACTGTTTTTGTCAGGAGTCCTGGGGTCTTCCAAAAATTTACAGGCAGATAAGGCACAGGGAAGTCTGGCCCAATTCCATCTCCTGGAGAGTGGGGCCACGCTAATCATGTGTGACAGGCTGAGTGAGGGGGCAACAGAGGGATTCTGGGTAAGTAGTTTGGGCCCCATTTAGTTACGGTTGGTTAAAAAACAGGACCCATTTAAAATGGGAAAGAGTGATGCAGAGTTCAGCTGTGGAAGAAGAGGAATTAAAAATGTATTCAATGTAGTGGCTCATCATGACTAACCAGTATGGGGGACTGAGCATAATGGACACTATTCAGATGAGTTATACTAACCTATTCTTTGGTAAGTTTTTATAAGTATGTTTGCCCAGTATGGTAATGCATTTTATACTCACGGTCAGTGTTGGTTGCATTTAACTTTTATAGTTGGTTTCCATTACTGAGCACATGATGCTTGGGCAGCAGGTTAATGATAGGCAATGTATTTAATGAGGTTTCTTTGTATGCAAGTTAGACTGGATGCTTTTTTTCTCCATGTTGATGGGGGAGGAACCTCATCTTGTATTGAAGTAAGTATGGTAAATGTAGTAAAGCTTGTCAGACAGTGTGATTGTATCTTTGCTATTTCCTGATGCCCCTTCCCTGCACACCTTCACAAAGACTAAGGAACCCAAAACATGTATTCAATGGATCTCTTCCATTTCCAACACCATTCTAGGATAGAGTAGCTCTGTTCTCACTTTCTTGGCCACTCTCAAGCAGTTATGGAATGGATAAAGTTGTTGGAATTAGGCTTCCAAATCAAATTTCCTGGTCACAGCTCAAGCAGTGAGAGTACTGAGATACCACTATGCTAGTGATTCACTGCAACCTGTTAATCCAATATATTCACATGGCTGGGCAGTTCTCTTAGTAATCCATGAATATTCCGCTCTGCTCTGACTGGGGGTCTCTTAAGAGAACAACCTTTACAATTAATAAGATACGGCCATCTCTGCTTCTGACTTCACTGTCAATCTACACCAAATAGACTGGTGTAGACTGCATCATCCAGTTCAGGGTGTATAATCAATGGCTCAATGTCTAATTGGCAACTGGTATCGAGTGCCCCAGGTATTGGTCCTTAGGCCAGTTTTGTTCAATACCTTCATCAATGACCTGAAAGATGGGATGGAGTGCATCCTCAGCAAATCTGCAGATGACACCAAGAAGAAGGGAGAGGGAGTAGTAGGTACACTGGAAGGTAGGGCTAGGATTCAGAGAGACCTAGACAAATTGGAGGACTGGACCAACAGACATTTCATGAGGTTCAGTAAGCAGAAATGCAGAAGTTCTGCACATACGACAGAACAATCCCATGCACCTGTTCTGGCTGGGGATCAACTGGCTAAGCAGCAACTCTGCAGAAAAGGACATAGGGACTTATAGTAGACAATAAGCAGAATTGAGCCAACAGCATGCTCTTGTTGCAACAAAGACTAACAGCAAACTGGGCTGCATTAGTAGGAGCATTTCCAGTGAACTGAAGTGATTATTCCTCTATTCAGCACTGGTGAAGCCACAACAGAAGTACAGTTGGGCCATCCACTACAAAAAGGATGTGGACAAAATTGGGGAAAAAAAGTCCAGCAGAAAGCAATGAAAATGGTAAGGGGATTGGGGCACATGACTTTGGAAGAGAGGCTGAGGGAACTGAGCTTACTTAGTCTGGAGAAGAGAAGACTGTGGGGGAATTTAATAAGTTTCAGCTACCTCAAGGGTGGTTCCAAAGAGGATGGAGCTGGACTGTTCTCAGTGGTGGCAGATCACAGAATAAGGAGCAGTGGTCTCAAGGTGCAGCAAAGGTTAGGTTAGATATTAGGAAGAACTTTGTCACTAGGAGGGTAGTAAAGCACTGGAACAAGTTATTAATCGGGGTTGTCTTGCTCTAGGGGAGCAGATTGGACTAGATGACCTCCCAAGGTCCCTTCCAGCCCTTATTTTCTGTAACTCTATGAAGTTGAATACAATTAGAAAGGTATGGTTTGGTTGCACATAAACAATGTCACTAGAATGTTTCATGAGACTGATGGGCAATATGGACAATTTGAAGATATCAAATGAATGTAAAATGTAAACACCTTGGACACTTTGTGAGCACACAAAACATAACATGATACTACTCCTAAAACGTGAACACCTTGAACGCATCAATAATGACCTCCAACCCTTCCTGGAAAATGAGGACCATCTCAAATGGCCCTCATCTCAAATTAGTCCTGAAAAACAAGCTTGTTTTGGATTACTAACAGCTCCCAACTTCAAATGATGTCTTTCCAGCAACAGACAATTTAACTCCGAAGTTCAACCACAGCCACCATGGTCTTGCTACAGACCCAGATGCCAGTTGCAGTCCCTCATTTACACAGACATCATCAGATCAAATCACACAGATTATAATACCCAGCAGTTCATTCACCTACTCCTCTACTACCACCATATACACTACCCCTCCCCCTCCACCCGCTTAATGCCTTTGCCATCTACACTGGACAGACAGGATGATTGGCATGTGAAAGACTGAATGAACACTTACTTATCTGACAAATCCCACAAATACAAAACCCAGTGGCAGAACATTAACCTCCCTAGATTTTCCATCACTGACTTCAGAATTTGTGTCCAACAAAAATTTTAAAAACCATCTTGAACACAACTATGGAACCATCAGTCATCCACAGACTGGACTGTGTTAAATTACAGTCCCTATACTATGAATTATCACCACCTAGACTAGTTTTTATACCCCATTTCCTGCAATGGGTTAACTGCCTTATTACTACTGATCTATTCAACTCACACACCTCTCAGCAGTGCTCCTTCCCCCTATCCTTTGTATTTAAAACCCCTGCTTTCTGCTAATCTGTTCACAGCATCTGACCAAATAGGTTTCCTAGGAGCGATTATGTATCTCTGAACCAGTAAATCTGTAAGGTGCCCTCCCTGTCTGAATTCAGACAATGCAACTCTCTCTCTCTCTAAAGCTTTCCATGACTTAAGAGCTGTTAGCTTTCATGAGCAAGAGCTCATCACAAGTGAGCTGTTGCTCACAAAGCTTTATTCATCTCAATTCAGTTAGTCTGTAAGGTGCATCTCTACCCTACCTTCTGCTTCTCTTTAAAGCTTGTGTTTACATTGTCATCCTCTCTAAATAGCTTAATGAAATTATTAGCTCTTTAATACATGGGACATCAAGATTTACAAGTCAATCATATGCCTTGAATTTAAAAATAACGTTCAGATACCATTCCCTGAAAACCAAACATATTTTGGATAGTAAGTTTTTAACCCTCCCATCTTAAAATCACCAATACATCTCAGAATTGAGCCAATTTTATACTATGCCCATCACCAATAACCAAGCACTTCTTGAGTCTTGTATTTCTTCTCAAAATTTACACTGTATGATCTGACAATACCCAAACAACAAATCATCTACACAACTTGATAAACTAGGCTGATTAAATAGGCTGAGACAGCATCCTACTTTTTCCTTACAACTGATGGCAATCGTTTTACCTGGTCTTCCCTCTCTCACCCACACTTGTTTCTATCTGTTTAAAAATGTATCTAAAGATATAAACAGCTATTGAAATGGATCCTACAACATTTTGACTTCACCAACAGGAATAGGAAACACTGTTATTCAGTATGTGTACTATCCACCACACAGAAGGAAATAATTCAATTTCTGGGATGCACTCAGGACAACATCCACTCCTTTTTGGCTGTTTAGTTGGCAAAAGCAATGCTATCAAAGAGAATCCCTGAGTCAGATGATCTGCAGAGCTGGGTTCATATTCGCATGTTTTCCTAGCAAAAAGTAACACATAATGACGACCTTCAAAGCAAATGACAAAAGGACGAGATATATTCAGCCATAATTCTGTTTCTTCTTTCCCCCCCATCATTACTTAAGAATCCCTCCTTTCAGAAGCAAATCCAACTCACCTTAAGAGTGGTTCCTGCTAAAGTCAACTGACACACTGGCATGAATAATAGTTTGCTTCATAAGAAGCAATGTACTTTCAAAGAGAGCTGAAATGAGGGACGTTTGAGGGATAATTAAGATTATTACATGGTATAGTTTAAAATCGTTGAAACCTCTCTCCAATACTCTGTTTTGACCTGATAAAAAGCAGTATCAGTGTCACATTTCATTTTCTAATTCTGACTATCATGTGCCCTAATTTAATCATGCAAGCTTTTAAAGCAATTCAATTCTACATTATTCTTTGGACTGAAGTAGCTTGAAAATTTTTTAGGAACCCTGAATTACAGCAACTGCAGAAATTTAAGAAATGCAGTTCAAGTATACTTTAGATCTAAAAACATAATGGAATGTACAAGCACTTGGCACACTTTAGTCAAAATAAAATTCCATGAAAAGTCACACATCTACCTACTTATAACCACATGTTTCTAAACACGTGGCCATAAATTCAGTGGCTAGAGTAAGTAAAAAAAAATCAACAGAAAACATTTCTGTATGTAAAAATTCAACCCAGAAAAGTGAAAGGGAAGATTCCCAGTAACTTCTTTTGGACTTTGGCATCAGATAGTAAAACTAAATAAGGGTATTATTCTGACATTATCTTGTCAAAATAATTTAAAAATCACTTAAGACTAGTAGACTTTTTTTTCCTTTTAAAGAGAAGGCTATCTATGTGGGTCAGATCACAGATACCATTTACCAAGAGGTGTGTAAAAAATTCATAAGATAATATTTGCAGTAAGACCATGTATTTTAAACTGTATTACTATATAAATGAATACATTAAGAGCTATCACTAATGCCTTGAAGAGTGACGTAAACAATGAAACTGAATCTAGTGGAGCTCAAGAAAGGTAGAAATGGAGCCTGAATTACCAGTCTGTTCTTCCAACTCAGTAAAATTCCTTTATCAAACTATTTTACAAAATGAAACCTGTTGCTTTATCAGTAAATGATTTTCTCACACATTAAGTTTCAGTTATCATTATCAGAAAATAGTAGTGTAACTTTGGAAGTCATATACACATCATTACAAAAAAGGGAAATCTTAAACATTTGGTTACGATTTTAATGCTATCAAATTGTATTTAAAAGATATCCTCAAAAGGAATAGGGTGGTTTATTCCATTCAAAAAGGTAACATGCCCTATTAAAAGAACACAAGCACTCTGGAACTTTACATTACTTTTGGTCATTTATGGAGTACAATGTCTCTCAAAGAGAAACAAGACTGTATCTATCTACATGCTCTTATGTATCCCAGTTTTCACCATAAGTTTCTATATGGCCAAGAGTCAGTTATGGTGTTGAAATTAATCTTTTGTCAACCTCATGAGGTTATTTTTAAAAGCATAAGAAAATATCTACAATAGTCTAAATGACTTGGGGGGGGGGTTAATTACAGAAGCCTAGATGAAAGGTTGGTCTACATATAAAAAGTTCCTGACAATTTAAATTTTATTTCGAAAGATATAGTTAAGCCAGTACAGAGTACATGAATAATAATTAAAAAATTTTACTACAGTACATAGGAACCATAGTTGTGAATCTCATTATGTTGGACCCCATACAAAAACACAAACTGATTTCCAGCTGATCCAGGATTACACTTGCAACAACTAACTCATCAATAAAACAGAATGGATATAAACTAGTCATGAAGAGATTAAATGAGTTCAGTTGTAAATGACAAATCAGAGTTTATCTGTAGTTCATAAATCAAAGCTGCATTCCAAGTCAAGCAGCACTTCATATCTTTTTTGAACACTACTCAAATTATTTTAGTACTTTATTAGTTAAAAGAGTATTATTAAAATTTGTTTCTAACAAAATTCCCTACTCCCCATTCCCACCTGTATCTTCCTTACCTGTCGCTTCTGCAGCAGGCACTACAGCCTGTGTCCTAATTTCCTCTTCCCAAATAATGGCAACAGATTTGGAAAGTCTTTGTGGAACTACATCATCTTAAAGTCATGACACGAAAGTGCCAAGGAAAAAGAAAGGGCGGGAAAGTGGTCTTTATAAAGATCAACACAATCAAAACATTTTATTCAAAGAATCCTCATCTTTGAAATTCATTTAAAATCTGTTTTATGCAGTAGAGAGATACCAAGCGAGACATACAGGTACAAAAAGAGAGAAAGATAGGATACACATCCAGTAGTAGGGCTTATAGTAGGTTTGGTAGGTTCACCAAATCGATATATGTAGATAAGGAAAATTAAACCAAATTTTATTTTACAAATGGATCAGTTGGGTGATATGCATTATTTACACTGCAATTAAATCATGTAGATGTATGATCCTATTGTTCCTACTCCTTAGGAATATTTCTCATTGCCATGAAATATAGTTTATATTGTAAAAAAATAGATTTAATTTGAAATGAAAATTAAAAGTGTGTATTTCAAGGTCCCCATTGCAAGTGCAGATGACGTTAATAAGTGGAGTGCATGCTCCAAGATCCACGTTTTCTTGGTCCATCTAAGCAGGACAAACTGTCAGCTTCCAAAAAATATAAAGTAGAATAAATTACGTTTATAAATTAAATGTAATTTAATTTATAAAAAAAACCCCACTCTAATTGAAATACCTATTTTGTAAAAGCCAAAGCGCATATATATATATGTGCAGAAGACATGTACCGTCTTTAAAAGAAGCAAAATTCATAAGGTGCAAAAATCAGGGAGGACTGATACTCAGTCATGGACCATCAGCAAAAAAGGGCAGTAATTGAACAAATAATCTATGATAATTATATGACTTGAATAGTATGAGCTATCAATTAGGATTTAATTAATAACTCATGTAATATCAAGATAGCATCTGCTGGACTTCTACTGTTCAGCACTGTTCATTTACAGCCAGACAAACTGTGAGCTATTTGGCCTGGTCTGCTTTTCTGTACTGTACTGTGCTGTACAGCTCAAAGCAAAAGGGTAAGAATTCATTTCTTGGGGTTCCCAAATCCTATAATGTAAACATATGTTAGGACCAGTGTTCCAACCCTTCATCATCTTGGTTTGACTATTTCAACTTGATATGGCTGGACACTCTAGAACCAAAAACATCTCATTATTTGACATGTTAATGGGTCACAAATACTAGGATTTATAAAAAATAAAAATCTGAGTCTTATTTTGAATTCTAGAAGCTGGCAGTTCAGCTGCTCAATCACGCTGTAACTGAAGATGACAGAAAATCACAAATATAGCAATAAAGCGATATTAAAGTTCTGATATACCAGAAAGTTTTCTAGCACAAAAATTTAGGTTTCTTAAAGGCACAAATAAGGGTGAGTTTAGTGCTTTCCTTCCAAGAGAGGCACAACAGCAGCTCAACTTCAAATGATTAGACTTCATTCATGCAAGAATTACATGCTGAAAACTTAGAGCCATACTATGATATAATGATCCCTTTATAAAGTATGAATCTATGAAAAAGGCTCATATGTCAGCATAGCATGTACTACCACAATTCTCAAGTGTGAAAAGCTGAAACAATAGCCTGTGTCCAACATGACAGCCCGTGACATGGCTAGTGAGAGAAGGCTCTTTACTTCAAAGCTTCAACCACAAACTTATTCTTTATTTAACAGCAGTATACTGAGGTCTAGATGCATCTGAGCGGTCTCCAAGTGGAACAATCTTCCCCCAGCATTGGTCCAAGATATGTAATCTGAAACAGAGGGGGAAATACCTGGACTTCCCCCTAGCACCAAATTATGTACAAGGTTAGATAAGATGAAATCAGATTCAAGATTAAGTAGCTGTGAAGCTCTTTATCAATATTTTAATCAAAGATAAGAAATGCATTTATTCTGTAACGTACATAGCATTAAACAATTTAGTTTTCAAGTTGTGAATTACTATTATAAAGCCCATAGAATAGATTAACAGATTATTTATACAGCATGAACATGTACAAGGCACTCAGGTTACAGTTCAGAAATCAACCAACTATCAAGATACTTAGAAACCAGCAAATGAACTAGCATATGTGAAAGGCATTGATAGCTTTGTAACCTGTGCTGTATAATGCTATCCTCAAAACCAGGAATGCTTTCCAATCATATAATTTATTCTAAATATAATATAAACCAGTATGCATTGCTATTCACCTTAAATACTTAACTACTATGCGGGCACATGGAGCTGACAATACTGAAGTTTCTCTTAGACTGGAGGTCACAAGAAAATATAAAAGTTGTATAATATCCGATACATTGGTTTCTTGGGAAGGTGAACAGAAACTGTACCTACTATCAACCCAGATTATTAAAACAAATCTCCTTTGACAGAATAGTGATTCTGTCATTAAATTCATCAAGTCCTGTTTCTGTTTACTTGCTGGTATTTAAAGGACCTATTTCTACCTACATTTCTTTTTTGGGCAAACAATGTCATGCTAGTTCCCTGCAAAAACCTTATCATACTGTCTTTTATAATAATGATCCCAATTACAATTAATAAAATTACCAAAACCCCCCCAGTATATTTGGAGCACCTGGAATTGTTTTGATGACAGACGATGAGGGCTACTCTCTTCTCAAAGTCTGACCTAGCATTTATGTTGAAACAGTATGGAGACACGCAGAATCAGAAGTGTTTATCTACTAAGGCTTCATTTTAATATCTGTAGGGGTATATTTTAACAGAAAGAACCATACTGACCTAATTAATAGGATTATTTTTATGGCCTCAGCCTCAAAATGGTCTGTGTTTTTTAAATTGATGGCAGTTCTCTTGCTGCCTTCTACTTACCTCTATTTTTGTATGATCAGGACAGTAATCTAGGTAATTTCTATTCTGTGACTGAGTCAATAGAATAATGTATGCTACTAATCGGCAGAAATACTGCAGTCCCAGAGTTCAAGTGCAAGTAAAACCAAATTTTTCTAAAGTTGAAATTCTGAACTAAGTGCTTTTCTACCAAATGTTTTAAAACTATTTCTGGAAACAACTGATCTTTGTTCTAATCCTATTAGTATGTTCTAATCCTATTAGTATATTCACTGAAGTAATATGGAATTTCAAGGAGCCAGGCTCCTAAACTAAAAGTGCAAACAGCAATAACAGGATTATGCAGTGGCTGCTTTTACTTAAAAAAAAAAAGAAAAGAAAAAAAGAAAAAGAAATTCCTTTAATTGTTCAAAAGAAAGGAAATACCTTTGGCTTCACATATTCTGATCCAAGAGCTCTGCTTTGCAGTGTAATCCCGATGCGTCTTTACCCTTCTGTTCATCATCCAGCTTTTCCAGTTTCACTATTATCCACAAACAAAGGCTACAGTGCAAACCAAACATACACACACACACAGCATAGAATGGGTGTGTCAGGTTGTGACCAAAATGATTCTGTTTTGCTAGGTGTTTTGCTTACTGAAAGCAGGAAATCATCACTATATAGGATAATGCTTTGGCACCATGTAACATTACACCAATTTAATTTTTTTAAACAACTAAATAAGTATTTTAAAAATGTAAAATTCCCACCAACATCCCTTGTTTCAAAACCAGGCACTGCTGGGATGGGCAGGCATCATGAGGCATGGGCACAGGGGTGCAGGTGGGAGGGAAGCAGGTAGCAGTGGCACAGGCATGTAGGCATGGGGTGGGGATTAGGTGCAGACAGCCAGGGGAAAGGTCAGACCAGTAACCTCTCTCCCCTCCTCCCCAAACCCTCGACACTGCTTTCCAAATTTAAGACAACCCTCCAAAACTTAGATTCTGGTTTTTTAAATTTAGAATCTAATTACCTGAAATTCAGAGTCCTCTTGATTTGGGTAAATATGGTAATCTCTTATGATTAACTACATTTTTTTCATAATAAAGCATCGGTTCTATCAGGCTCTGGTGTGCCCAGTATCCTAGTTTATGTAACATAAAATTAACTTGTTACATACACTAGATAAAGGTGCATTTTACTATGCAAGTACTGGCTCATAATTTTTTAAAGAACTTTCGACTTTATTAAGATGGTTCAGCCAAGTCTTGCTTCTTGTTTTTATATTCTTTGGTGCCTTTCATCATTTTGGAAGAACAAGAGGAAAGTGGAGAGAGACCAAAAATTCATAGTTGAACCACTGGATGATCTGGATTTTTTTCTCATTGTTATTTGCACAGATCACAAAGGCTGGTGAAGGAAACAACCAATTACTTTTCGATTGGATTCTCATTATTATGTTTTGTAGCTCAGTTTTCATGTATTTTAAGTTGGGAGTTCATCAGTACAACATGATTCAGAACCCTTATAACAAAAGCTAGTGCATGGCTTTTAAAGGATAATAGCACCACAAAAATTCCCACAAGCCTTTTTTAAACCTTAACAGGTTTAAGATACAATATCAAATACTCACATATATATGAAACTATATTACACACAGAGAACATACATGTGGATGTGATGTCTAATGGTTACTAAAATGCGACAGTACTTGCTATACCTTTTTTTCCACTTTTCTCTTCAAAATTTCCGCCAGGTTTATCATGACCATGTAAATAAAATAATATACTTTATTCTTAAAATGCCTTTCATCAGACATCTCTAAAAGCCTTAACAAAGGTCATTATCACAATTTTACAGAGGAGGAAATTAAAGAGGAAAGATTTCCAGCTGAACCAGAGTTCAAACTCAAGTTTCCTAAATCTGGCACGGCTTAAGTAGTAGTCCCAGTCTGTACTACCTCCTTACATAACATTTTTGACATCAGCTTACCAGAAAGTTTCCCTGCTTCCCCCAAACCACTACGTTCTTTTTCTATGTTATTATAGTCATATTGATTCAAGGCACTGGGGCTTCCATATTCAATAGCAGACCACTGAAAAACTGTAGGTTTTGATGCGTCATAAAAAAAAAAAAAATCACTGCGACATTTAAAAAAGAAGACCCCTTATCTTTCCAATGGTTATATACCTCGGTTCCTTTGCCTCAAAAGGCATCCCAGAAATCCATTCTTAAACAAGATAGCATGAAAAGACTATTTTAGTTAGTATCCACAAAGTTTTCTAAAACAAGGTTAATTTATCTGAGGCCTGAACAGTTAGGTATGAATACGTAATTTATACCAAGAAAAAAATACCATAAATTAAGGGCCATGAATCTGCAAATACCATATCCTTTTGCAAACTGACATCCCCAAAGATGACGTGCACCTTATTTTTGAAGGAAGAACATAGAAGAAATTATTTTTCCAGTGACTGACTGACTGCATGCAGCAGCTCACGCATACTCAGCCAGCTCATCGGCTTTTCAGGCACAAAGCTTTCACAAACCCTGCTCAACTGGCAGCAACCTTTGGCTGTTCAGCCAAACGTTGCTGCCAACTTGGCAGTGACTTAGAGAGGTTTAACACTGAAGTCTGCTCCTGCTGCTGGCTGTCCCAGAGAAGTGGCAGCCATTACAGCAGTTTCTCCATGCTTCTGTTCCTCAATGCTTCTATTCCAGCAAAGAAAAATTAGTTTCCCTGTGTAAAACATATAGCCTAGTTTTGGAAGGTTGATTCTTGGGGAAAGGGTGTGTGTTGCATTTGATTTAACATACTTACATTTGTTGTTTATAACGTTCAAGTTAAAGCATTTGTGTGTTTCAAGAATTGAGGTCTAACATGTAGGTGCATAAGTAATTTCAAAGTGAAAAAAATGCCTCAAGTACTTTCAAGAAGCATCAAATGCATGCAATTCAGATTTAAGGTCAAGCTTAAAATAAAGAGAAACCTGCTATGCCCCACACAATTTCACAGAAAAAACACCAAAAACCCCTCCCCCCCCTTATTTCTGCCACTGTAGTGATGCCCCAGGGAAAACAGGAAGAGTCTAAAACATACCTTTAAAATAAATACTATCCAATTTGGAATTAGAAATAACAAATACAGATGAATCAATCTCCAATAGGTGCAAACATCACCTTGCACGTTGTTCTCTGAGGTCTAACATGAGCATCTGATCCATGAGGCTTTTCTCTCTAGCAAAACATGTTTCCCTTGCATTAAGATTATTTAATTCTATTTACTGAGATGTTAACGTTATGAGTTACAACTCTGCTCAGTTGGTTCATGTTCAGGATTAAGAATTCACTTGCATCTTGAGCTATACTCTCCATGCGCTCCATATGGCTAACTATAATAGGTTGGGGGTTTTTTGGTGGGAAAGTGATATTTCCCAATTAAAAAATGGAAACAATCCAAATACTAATGCACATGGCCATTATACTGTCATATAATGAGACAGGTGGAAAAAAAAATTGAAGACGACTACTGTGTCTCAATCTTAACTGGCTTCACGTAAGGGATCATCTTGATTGCATTTACAAATACTTATTTTCACTTCTGTGCTTTATGATGCTACAAAGGAATTCCCAAAGTTCATACGTATTCTAAAGTCACGTTTGTACTTGAGTAAACCGCTGTCTTCATTTCTTACTCATGACCATCAAGAATACAAAATGGCTACACCAAATAGGATTTAGATTCCACCAAAAGACTTTTATAGTTAATATACTGATAAAAGTTAATAGAGAATTTATGGGTGGAATACACTTTATAAATTCCTATGTAAAAATATAATCCAACAGAAAACCTTAACGAAAATTAATTCCACCATCGTTCCCATATTGTCTGCAATAAACAATAGGAACCATTTCTAAACTAAGATAGCCAGCCTTCATATTTTGTCTTTAAACTCCCATCTGAGATGGTTAAGTGACTACATATTTTTAATTCTCTGAGAAAAAAAAGGGGAAAGTTGTGGGTTTTTGTTTTTTTGTTTTTACAGAAAACGTACACAGCAACTACATAGCCACAAACCATGTATAGTGATCATGAAAAAAATTAAGTTTAACAATAAAATTAATTAGACCAGAACAGTAATTTTGGGAGACTGAAATAAATGTACCACCTCTCTCCTCCACACATACACAGACAGAACATTCAACAGCAAAGGGCAATTCAAACAAATGTGCACTGTACAAAGGCAGTTCTGATGGTGCTTCTGACAAAAGACAACTTACCATGCAAAATAGAAAACAATGGATATAACAGGGCTGGAGTTAACCAAGATGGTATGAATTTTATAAAAGTACCTTCACCCTTTATGCCAACATAACATTGAATTTATATTTTCAATTACTGTAAACCAAAAAAGAGAGGAAATTACAATTTGCTAAGACACTGTGGTCCTCCTATTAATTAGATTATTTCTGGACTCTACTGATTTTCTGAAATCTGATAATCGCTTTCCTCAAGCATTAAATCAGAAATATTTTATATATTGCTTGGGACAGTTCTGGGTCATCCGAAGTTCCAGATGCAGAAAAGCTACTGATAAACTTCCTAAAAGTCTAGTAACTAAGACTGCAACAAAACAAAAAATAAGCTACCACTGCTTCACAATATACACAGTAATTCTCCTGTACTTTCACTAAAAGACTTTTGCCTCAAAGTTGATAAAATTGGAGGTACAGTGTACCTCTTATATACTGACTGTACTGCTAAGTTACTATATACATACTGTTTATTTCTTAATAGTACTGTATTTTTTGAAAAATAAATTTTGGCATTTTTTAAAAGTGCAATATTGCCTTGGAAAACAAACTGCATATATTTCCTTCAGACCACTGCAAAGGTATATGTAATCTCTCCACTATTAACGTAAGATTATTTTTTAAGGCAGGGATGGTGGGGGAAGGATGAAAAGCAATTATTCCTAAATTCTTGCTGGCTCTTACGTCATCTTTATTGAACATCATAATTTCATCCCACAACGCGGAACCTCTGTTTTAGAGTAAGAAATTAAATATGCATGCTTTGAACTCTGAGCCTCATTGAGAGGATCGCTTATGATGATTATGCTGTGATGTAGGGCACTTGAATACCAAGAATTGGACTGAAAATCCCAACTCATTTTTTATCCTATTCATTTCCAAGCCACATATTTCCTAACAGTACTGAAAGGCACTTGATTTAAAGAGGCTATGAGAATAAAAATATTTCTCCTTTCAGTGACTACTGCACCTACATGCGGAACCATGGAAGATAAAGTTGCATTTATTCATGAAAATTTATTTACTCTGGCATAAGAAAGGATATTCACACAAACAGATTCTTACCTGTAATACTGAGAACAGTTTTGGTATGGCTTCAGTCATGAATAAACAGATGAATCATTCACCCACAAATATAAGTAACTGAGAAGCAACTAAGTGATTATCTCAACGTTGAATACTACAGTTTTCAGGGTTGCTTAGTAATTTCCAGTTAGCAGAAAAAAATCTTTAACTAAAGCGCACACACTAACATTTTAAGAAGCCACCTACATTTCAGAATCTACTGATATTACATTTCCCCACTGAAATAATTGTTTACTTTTTTTTCATTACCATGATAGACAAAAGTAAGGCTAACCAGAATAATTTATTAAAAGCAAAAGATAAGGGAAGTATCAATATGGATGGGGGATACTAATGTTTTAAGTAAAATAGCAAAGATTTACTCCAAGAGTAACAAGAAACTAAACCAGAAAAACTGTTTGGTAGGAATCTTGTGGATTACTGAACTACCACCAGAATCCAGTTTGAATGAATTTTCCACTTTAAACACCTTTTCAAGGCCAGCATAAGTATAGATTTTTATTAATACAACTAAAAACTGATATGGATACCAAAAAACTCCAAAGAAACATAATGGAGAAGTAACAAATGGCTAAATAATTTATTTTATAAATAAGCACTCAAGCTTCTTTTTTTAAAATCCTCTACCAACTCATTGATTATACGCTTGCTAAACATACGGGTGGCACAAAGTTAAAAGTCTCTTTTACTTCTTTCAAATATTCTCACTTGGAATAGTATCAGTTCCCCTTTTGCCCAACATGTTACACGATTGCTCCTTCTGAAGTGGGGCTGGGCATTAGTGAGCTCTGGCACCAGAATACATCAGTTCTGCGCAGTACCCAAACATAACATTTGTCAACTGCCAAGAGGTCTTACACCCCATTCTGTTCACATATTTCTTTAACTAATAGGTCTGTAAGGACAGTCCTGTATTTGTTGGACAATAAAATAATTCAAGTATTTTATGAAAAAGTAAAATAAAATAATTGTACATACTTTTGTTTTAATTGAATCCAACCACTTGTAAGTTCTACCACTGCTATAAGAAACTGTTGAAGACTGAAAAAAAATCGTATTTTCCAAAGGTAAACTCATTCTATGTTTGGTGCACAGCCAAATGCAACATTTAACCAGTTTAAATTTTCCCAATGAGATGGAAAAACAGGCAGTGCAACAGAAGACTGTACCTAGAACTTGTTTTAATCTGACATTTTTTGACAGTGGATGAAATCAAACTTAAGAGTTTAGGAAAATCAGCCAGTATTTTAGATAACAGGAAAATGTGACCAACATTTTTTACCCACTGCAATGAACTACAATTAGTTCAATTTTTGCTCTAGTTTTCACATATGGCAAACTTGAAAAGCATGTTTTGTATACTGTACGTAAATACAAAATTACACAACAAGTAACAATTATACTACAATAGTGACCAATGATTTCAACTTTGGACATGGCAAGGAAATAAAACAGGTTTTTCTTATTTTTTAAATGAATTCATAAAAAAATTCCAAAATAAAAATAACTTTATTTTTAAGGTTTTGCAGTGTGTATGGAGAACTCCTTTTGCTCATACCACCATTCTCCAGAAACTATTCAACTTTTTTCATGAGGGGATCAAAAGCAACAACTCTCTCCACTTTAAAATTATATCTATAGATATCTAGATAGATACATACACACATAGATAGAATAAGAGATATCTGTATCTATCTGGCTGTACATGTCAAACACTTATGTACAGCTGGATAAATGTAAGCCTAATCAATACAGGAATCAAATTACAGAACTGTGCCAAACTACAAGTTAAATCATAATAATTAGACAATTAAACTATTTAGAAGCTCCACAAAAGTGTGCTAGTACACAATAAAAATATGCTAAAAGATTCATACAAAATGTCACAGTCAAGCTTATCTAGATATTCAGACCTCTAGATATTTAATTGTTCAAGATTTCAAGTGAAATAGCGTATAAAACACATTCATGTAAAAAATACTTCAAGAGTCCAAATCTACCTTTAATTTTGATCTGCTAAAATTGTAGGAAAACTTTTATAATAAATGTTTCCCTCATGCTCAAAATGTGCTAATACTGTTTGTAACATTTTTAAAAACTGGAAATTTTATTTCAGGAATAATGGTAAAAATATCAAATCTCATGTATTGCACAGCAGGGGTGATGTCAAGGTGAGTGAGGATCTGCTACAGGTAACCAGAACATCAGGAAGAGGTGAGTAAAGCATTGCTTTCAACAACTGACAGAAGTTTCCAAAATACATTACCTGGTTCTTATGAGAGACTAATTATCAGTAGTAGCTCTATAGTGATACTGTAACCATGCTGGTCCAGGTTCCATATAGGAGACAAGGATTTTTTGGGTGATTTCTTTTATTGGACCAACTGCATGATTGGGACAAAGTTGGACAAACTTTCAAATGCCTTGCTTTAATGATTAGGCTATCCACTGGATAGCAGAGCAGTGCATATGCAGTCCACCACATTTCTGCAGTGCATCAAGGTATCTTTCTGATACAGATGGTATAGAAGCCAACTAAAAGCTCCTTTTAACTTGTTGCTCACAAACAGGAACTGTTCAAGAATGTGGAAGTGGAGGGTAGCTTAGGTCACTGTTTCTCAATCCATAGGTCACGACCCAAAAGTGGGTCACAAGAATATACAAAAGGGTCACGAACAAACTTTAAAAATGGATTCTCCTGTAAAGGAGAAAAACATGGGAAGTCGTGGCTTTCCCCTTGCAGGCTGTCAGAATTTCAGCCTGAAAGGGGCTGCTTGGGGCCCCCTATATCCCACACACTGTGGGGCTGGGACCTGGGGGCAGCAAGTTGGAACTAAGGGGCACAGGTCAGGACGGGCCATCAATGTTTACAAATGGGTCCTCATACAAAAAAAGATTGAGAACCACTGGCTTAGGTGACAACAATCATGAAATGATGGTTCAAAATATTAAAGGAAGGAAGGAAAGCAGCAGAATAAAAGCACTGGACTTCAGAAAAGCAAACTTCAGTAAACTTAGGGCTTTGGCTTTCAGCATTTTTTCATTTGTGGACACCTACAAAAAATTCTGAATGGCGGTATGAACCACTCTGAATTTTAATTTGGGATATTCACATACTTTTTATTGATCAGTCATACTCCCACAGGCCACAGGGAGTTTTGGGGAGTTGTCAGGGGCTGAGTCAGCCCCTCCCTTCTCACCAACCTTGTGTGGGATGGAGCTGCGAGCAAGCAGGAAGCTGGCATGGATGCAGGCAGCAGCTTCAACAGAAGCAGCTCAGCTGGGGCCCCTCCCACCACCAGTGCCACCTCTGGACCACGCTTCTATGCTGAGGAGAGACTAGAGTCGATACCCTGATACCTAGCGGGAAACTGCTGGCTGTGTCCACAGTTTATGCTGATGCAAGCCCAGTGCTACTTCTGATGCATGGGGCAGGAGCTGATGTAAACTGCAGATGGTGTGTAGCCGCCTACTCAGTACAACACAGCCACTGGCTCCCTGCAGGCTGGATCCCATGACTGTGGCTACCCACCTGCGGGCTGGATCCAGCCCACAGGTCTATTTTGCCCACCCCTGCCTCAGGCAGTCTGCAGACCCCAAGAGTACAGGGACTACAGGGTGAAAACAACTGACTTAGAGAATTGGTGGGCAAGGCCCCATGCAAGGCAAGACCGAGGGGAAAAGGAGCCCAGGAGAGCTGGTTGTACTTTAAAAAGGTTGTATTAAGGATTCAGGAACAAGCTATGTAAATACAATGGAAGAATCAGAAGTGCAACAGAAGTCCAGACTGACTAGACAGCAATTTCTTCAATATGCTGAAACTCAAAAAGGAATCCTAAAAAGAAGTAGAAACTTGGTCATATTCTTACACTCTTCCCGAGTAATATCACATGGGCATGCAGACAGAAAATTTTGTAGTCCATGGTACGATTTAAGATGCAACTGGCAAGGGATATAGAATGCAATAAAGACAAGTATGTCAAAAGTAAAAGACAACCAAAGAAACCATGAGTCCCTTACAGAGAGATGGACATGGTATCCCTGCATTCCAAGCAGACAACATTTGCATAGAATCTTTTCTCTAATATTTAGCTCAACCTGTATCTACTTCTCCTGAAGTTTGTCCAGCTTTCCCAACTCTACTGTCAGACTAAACAAAAAAACAAACAAAAAAAAGGTATCACAAAAATAACCTTGCCCCTTTAAAAAAAACTTACAAGATACTCATGAAGATATGCTGAATTTCTTATAATGTTCTATAAAGAAATGGCAGAAGGGGAAAAAGTTTTAAAAATCTGGCTTCCATTTCAACTTCATCTTGCATCCAACCAGACCTAATTACAGTCAGAAATATAGATATAGCCAATATAAGCAGCATATGATCAGGAATACAATGCTTTTAAGAATTTTTATCCAAATATTTTGCTTAGGTGAGAAAAGAATCTTAGTAAACCAGAACTGCAAACACTAGCTTCCAAGTCAGGTATATGCTTTTTCTAAGAATAAAAAAACTGGACAGGAGGGAATCAAAGTGCACTGAACTCAAATGTAGCATATATCTATAATCCAAATTAAATCAAAATAACTAGCATGGCATGTGTAGGCAGTCACATACCCACATTTATAATAGGAGGGTAAATAAAAACTGAGTCACAGTAATGAATACTATGTACCAGTATTCCCCACAATTTCTAATTCTATGGCCTGTGCATCTTTGTCTGGCTACCAATCATCTGTTTTCTATCAGCTAATGATTTTAAGAAGATTCTGGAAAATGGGTTTCACGTCTCCAATATACAGAATGCTCTAAGTTTGTTTTGCTTTTCTCAAAATGAAAAATAGTTTTCTTTAAGATTTGTCATTTCTTTAAATAGAACATTAATGCTTCCCAGATACTGGAAAGAAATACAGTAAGTGGACACTGTCACTTGTGAAAACTAAGCTACCTTAGACAGAACTAGTGGGAACATCTATTGTGTTCATGATGTAGAAAATTAGGTAACCTAGGACAACTCTCAGTTGTGTTTTTTTTTTTTTTTAAAAGACAGAGATAAGTATTACTGCAGTAAAGAACCAGGGCAGCAAAGATGGTCCCTGCCCCAAAGAGCTTACAGTATAGGCACAGTCTTGTGATGCATTTTAGATAGACGGGGAATACAAGGAAAATGAGAAAATCTGCATCAGCATGACCTGTATACCATTTGAAACTGACCTACATGCCATTTTAACCAAATACTCTTAACATAACAGAATTATAATAGAAGATAACAGTTGTTTACATGTGCTCAGTTTTACATTTTATTATGTGCCCAATGGATTACAGAATAATTATAAACATAGAACCAGTGCATCTAGCCATAAACCTTAGCTAATATAGAATGTGGCAACCTGTTTGTTCAGCAACATCAACTACCACCAGCACAGTACATCTATCCTCTGGCAAGAGCTTCCCATAGAACATGTGAAATCCAGTGTCTCGGCCATTATTTTTCAAACATTCAATGTCTTGGATCAAGGACAACAATCTGAAAAAAAAGGAGGAGAGCAGACAGCAGCTCCACTCCTGATACACAACCCAACAGCAGGATAAAGTTCATTTGCTGAGGAGAGATTTTGGATTTGAGGCTGGTTCAAGACTGCGGCAGAAAATGCCCGTACCACACAAGAACTGCATTTTACTGTAAACCTCCATCAACTAACTGCAAGGCTTTCACACTTTGTGTTCACTTTTGCTCACATAGTGTCATATGTATATACATACTTAAAACAAACCACGAACATTTTCCTTGGGGGAAAAAATAAAGAATAAACCACTTGTGACAGATGCCAAACCCTCCGTTTAATCTATTTTTGCAGGAGATTCATTAACTACAAGGGGTGAGAACCAAACAAAAGGCAGAAGAAAAATACATAAAGATTTGGTCAGCATACTCAAAATGACATCCCATACAAGGGATGAAGGGGGTGGGGGCAGAGAAAGGGGGGGATATGTAATTTATATCATAATTTGTGACTACCTCACATTTTACCTCTAATTGAAATTTTACAGCTACAGGAACCATCAATGTTTAACAAATTACTTGTAAAAGAAAAAAAAAAAAAAGGAAAAAGTGTTTCTCAATCTTAAGGATAGAAGTTCTGGCTCCAAATTAATGTAGCCAGGAAGGATATGATAAAATTAATCTCAAAACACAAGTCCTCCAAATTAGCACATGAAATGCTTCATGTTCAACCAGGAACAGGGATGTGAAATAGAGACTCAAATATTAACCCTGTGCAAAGGCTGAATAGGAGTATTTTATCATCAATACAGAAGTATTAATGCTTTTCCCCATGTTAGTATTAAGGATACAATATTCAATCAACAAGATACTACTTTCTTTTAAGAATGGGTACAGTAGTAGGCTACTAATTGCTGGCAAGGAAAAAAAATTTCATACTTTAAACAAAACCATTTATATTACTTAAATTATAAAACCTTGAAATCTGGCTACTGTACAAAATTTCAGTTCTAACCTAAGAGAAAGGATGTTTTAATAGCTATGACTGCCATAAGTGAAAGACTTGCAAAAAAAGCTGTATTCTAATACTCAGTAAATATCTCTTTAAGTAAATGTAGTATGCTAACAAGGTGCACACAAGCATATTCCAGAAATGCTCCTAACTTGCATTGTTATGCATTTATTTACAAAAGCTCAACAAGATGACTACAATAGTATAAAATAGCTTCTGCACCCGATTCTCAAGTATTTTGCATCTTGAGCCTAACACACTCGAGTTGCACTGATTAACTAAGGGGAAAAGGTACAACTAAACTAGATCAATTTAACATTCACCAACCACCTCAGGAAAAACACTGAAGTTTTAGATGTGGAAAATCAAGTTGTTTTTACTTTAGTAATGCTAGTACAAAATGATCCTTAAATCTAAATGGTAATGTTTTACTGCCAATTTGCATATAGGAACCAAACAACATGAAGGTGCAAGGCAGCATGGAACTAAGTCAACTTTCTTGCCTTTATAGGGGCCTGAATCTAATAGGTCTTGTTCCATCATTAGCTCCCTCCACTCCCAATCATAACAGCCTTTTTAAGTGAAACTGCCATACTACCCAAAACTAATAAAATCTATCTAGGACCTCTATACCCGAAGTATCAAACTTCGAATATCTATTTTTAAAAACAATTTTTCTCTAAAATTTTTTAAAACTGAAATACATTTTAACAAAACCTTAACTAAAAATGTAAAAAATGTGTTTTTATACATTAAAATACTCAGCATTTCAACTTTGGACAAGTACTGAAATCATAAGACCAATAATTGTAAAAACTGAACAAAATTCCTTCCGAAATAAACATGGAGAACTTAGAAATATTAGTTGTCAGTAGTATACATGTGAACAACTGATTATACAGGGAACCCACTTACACAATAATATAGCAAAAGGCTTTAAAACAACCTACACGTAATGCGACATTACTCATTATGAAGGGTACTTTAACAGTAATCATTAATATAACAGTCACGGTACTTCACAAATGCACATGAATAAATGAGTGTTTGTTGGGTTTTTTTAATGCAACTGTTCTCCTGTAAAGCTTCCTTAATACCATTTGCAGCCTTTTATGAATAAAAAGCACAGATAAAGTTTTGTCTTCTGCTTAATAATATTTTTCAAGGTTCAAAACGTTTATTTGAAAAGTTTAACAGAGGATATACTTCATTGACAAACCTATAGTGATTAGATTTGTACAGGAAGAAGAAATAAGTAAACAGCATTTTTACAGCTCAATAAGGATGTATATAAAATTCAATGCTTTTGAAAAGTTGTATTAGCTTCAATCACTTGTCATAACATAAGTATTCATCATATGAATTGCAACTTGCAGCTCTATTTGCACACATTTACAATTAATCAAACATGAAGTTTTTTCACACTTAACGTAAGAATTCTTAAGTATTGAGATGAATGAAAAAGATGCTACTCACAATTTAACAAAAAAAAGTTATTCCAAGCAGTATTTTTAATAACATTTCCAAATTCATTTGATTTGTTTTATATTTTATTGTGATCAAATAACTGCACAAGTTTTACAGCATAGTCACATGTTTATATTTTGCTGAAGTCACAAACACATTGACTTACATAATGTTGCTCATCATTTCTGCTCTACACTACAAAGCCTATTACTGAATACAAAAATGTTTAGGTTTTACAAAAGAAACTGTTTTAAAGACTACATTAACAATAAAACCATTTTCCAGATAACAGCTAAAATTATAAAGGCAGATCACTGGATACCTGTACTAAATTTTCTAAACAGTAAGGAATGAAAGAAAGTTTTAATATCTGCGACGCTTGTTAGGTCCTTCAAAGTTGCCCCCTGGATTTCCTCTACCAAAGCCACCAGGTCCACCACTCACGGCACCCACGCCACTCATTGGCGGCTGAGGAGTTTCAGAGCCCGTTCTACTAACCATAGGTGAACCCATCTGTGATGGACCTCCTTGAGGGAATCTCTCATTATGCTAACATACAATGAATAAAGTCCATTTGGAACATGCCAAATGTAAGTTACAACAAAATTGGCAAAACCCAAGTGATGGTGTCATGAAGTTCAGCAGATAGTCCAGCAGAATCAGGATCCCACATAAAAGGAAGAAAGGAGCAATTAAATTAGTTATTATTTAAAAAGGTGTTGAAAATTAAAGCTTGCTAATACTGTGCTCCAACTTTCTGTAATTAAGACAAAATGTAAAACTGAAATACAAGACCCATCCCCCCCACATAGATCATATCAGCAAACAGCTGGAATCTAATTTTAAACTCAGCTCTACACAAAAATATGTATACTGTCAAGATATGTATCCTATACAAAATATGTATAAATCTAATTATATTTATTTGATGGGTGACAGAATACATATTTTTTAAATCTAGAAGGAAGCTATAAACATCATATATAAATTTTCCTGTACTTTAAACATATATGATAATGCTCTTGTATTCACTAGCTTGAATATGAAGGACCATTAAAGAAAAAATGTAACTTGCAACTTAAGTGCTTCCAAAGGTTAATGACTACTGTCAAAGAAAATGAAATATCAAGGCTTCTTCAGACAGCTGAAGTATTTGTATCCAACTTTAACTGGAACCAGTGCTTTTATTGTCATTTAAAAAAAAAATTACTGACTAAAGCTCAGATGCATTTATTTTCAAGTAAATATTTTGCTTGAATATATCAATGTTTTACTATTTATCAAATGAAGCATAATTATAAACAGCCCAAACTGAAATGCAGATTTAAGATTTAAGATTAAGATCCAACTGTATTCTGCATTATATGGCTTCTTTAGTACTAAAATTAAATATAGGCCATCACAAGTGTACTTAGGTACCATTACTGTTTTCTAAAATTTTCATTAAGGTCCCAATTCTGCAAATACTTACACAGGCCTGAATACTAATAGTTTAACTGCAAACACTGGCCCAAGGTTGTCTCTTATATCACTGTTTAAAAAACTCTCTACCCTTCCTTATATATGATGTGCAATATAAATTCAATATAATACATTAATTATATGGATCCAAAGTATATATTATTACATAGTTTGATCAGATTGTCAAAAGAATTCTGCATGCAATTATCAAAAGTGGTCCCACTTTCAAAAAACATCAGTTCCCATTCAGAAAAACTGGCTGGGTTTTCTCAAATACTTTGAAAACCTGACCACTTTGTGTTTATGAGATCTTCTGAAAATATAGCCTCAAAGTAGGTGTTGAGTTGGGTGCCTCTGAAAATCTGATCACTAGTCATTAATACTGAGTGCAGAATTTTCATTTTTGAAGTTAACTACTCAGGAATGCAACAGCTCCAGATAAAGCTGTTAAATTTAAAAATACTGACCAACTTCAACAAATCTTCTTTCCACTCAATATCAACAAACACTGAATAAGCCCTAGATGTGAAAAAAATGGCTTTTTTATATACCCCAGCAATGTCTCCTTAGATTACTGCTTTAATTCTTGGACAAATCAAGCAAATGAATGGGGGACAGGTATTATTAACTAGATAGTGTAGAAGTTTAAGTAAAAATTCTCATGTTTCATAGTAGCTAGGGTCAGGCGGGACCGGATATCTTAAAGCCATTTGTCCAGGGATAGTCTGGTTCCCAGATTTACTTGTTCATGAAAAAAATATCATCCTACAAAAATATTTGAAAGGTAAAGGAGATATTGATTTTTAAAATGAAATTACTACTACGTCTCCATAAAAAATAAAAATAAAAACTCTCTCTTATGAGTTGTAGTGAAAACCTAGGTGCATGCCCAATCTAAAAATGAAAATGAGAACTGGACTTCTCCTCCCCTTCCTGGCAATCCCATTCTCCATTTCCTGCAATCAAATGGTAAATACGCCAGTTGAGTTCTTTGGGAAATAGCATATAGACAATGCGTCAGTTAAATAGCTATTTCCACAGTTCAGACACAGAAGGGGGGGGGAGGGGGCGGCTAGTGTCTGAGCAATGCCAAAAAAGGTATAGAATTGAGAGCACCAATATAGATTATCATCCATTTAATTTGTTTCTGACATCTGGAAGGGAATGAGTTTCATTTACATTTTCAGCATTAGGCTGGACAAACTGTTGTTCTAATATGTAGCAGTTGTGAAATTTAAATAGGTTCCTCCTGTATATATGAGAAAACTGAAATGACCATTTCCAGATTAACATTGAGACGACCAATATCACATTTTCTCCCCACCCCAGCCCGCACCCCTACCCCCACCTCCACCCCCACCTTCAGTTGCTGATTCAAAGCAACTACCAGGGAATGTTCTAGAGGTGATCTGAGCAAAGCAGCAGGGTTTTTCCACTGTTTCAACAATCTTGCAACACTAACTGATTTCTTCCCTCTCTCATCATTTAGCCTTAAGAAATAAGCTTGAGGGTACTGACTGTAGCAAGTATACTTAAGCCAAAAACCTTTTTAGCCAAAACAGGAGCCAAATCAGATCAGCAGTGCTGTAACTTGCAGCAAGACTTAAGTTGATGGTCGTGTATTCACTCTATACAATGGCTCTTTGGCTAACTTGACTCCTTGCAACACCATTTGTGGGAGATATGAAAGAAATGAGCTGGCTCCCAGAAAATGTGTTAGTAAAAGTCTTGTAACTGAAACAGGTTGCCTTCATTCTCACTAGAAAAAGATCACTCAAGTTAAGGCATATCCTGTAGAAAAAAACTAAAATCTCAATCTCTTGTTCAAGCAAGCAAAGCAATTTCACGAGCACCTATATTGGTTACCATATTGGCTTTTTTCTTTGAAGAAGCAGCCAAAGGAAAAGAGGGATTTGTGTGTTTCAACAGTCCAACAAAGCTACGCTCTTACTTTTCTACTCTTTACATCATCTCACCATCAGAACACCCCGACAGAAGTATATTCACTCAAAGACAGAAAGCATATTCAAAATAATTAAAAATCAGACAACTATTTCTCTACAGAAGACATCATAGCTAGGAAAAGGGGTGTAATGGGTTGGTGGGCATAATCAGTTTGTAACATCTATGCTCAGTATCCCATGGGTTATTATCTATCTATAAGAATTTCATTTCTGATGGTATAGTTACTATTATGACTTGTTTCAATGTGTTTATACACAGAAGTAACTGATTTTTAAAAGAAATAAATTACATGAAGATATCTTCACACTATATGAATTAATGGCATTGCTCCCCTTAATCTATTACATAACTGTTTAACAAATTTAATATAAAAGCAAATATGATTTAATCTGATAATCAACAGCATACCGAATGCCTGATGTAGTGGTGAAATTTAACCATACACAGTACTTCAGTGCCATATTCTATGTAAGTTTTATAACATGATGAAATACCTTTATGATAAAAAATAATCCTTCCTGACAGACTTTACAGACAGTTGCATTTTGAGAGAAATTTTAGTACATGGCTAATTTTTAAAAAACCCAGAAATCTTGGAAGACTTGCACTCACCAAAAGTTATGTTGTGGCATAATTTAAACAAAGGTATCTTTTGTGAGTTGCCTCTAACATACTAATAACTGTTTTCTACTTCCCAAAAATATTTTCCAGTGAGAGTACTTTTTTAAAAATCTAGTAATATACTACCAATTAACTTTTAGTGTGAAGATATCTTTGGTGAAAATAATGTCCCATGAGACATAACTGATAAAAGTAATTAAATTTGATAATGATACATTACCACTGCTCCATTATCTGGCATCATTGGCGTTCCCATATTTGTAGCTCCTTCTGGTCCCATGGAAGGACCAGGACCCATTGCAGGGCCAGGCAAAGTTCCTCTGTTGTTCATATTCATACCCATCATTGGAGGAGGACCTTGGCTACCAGCAGGTGCTGGGCTAAACGCATCTATGCAAAACAATCTATACTTAGAGCTGTCCTAACTGATTTTTACAAGCAAAAAAAAAACAATTTACAATATTTAAGAAACCAACCATTTAAGACCTCCATTACTTAAAATTTAAGTTTTATCTTTTGAGACTGTACATCTGCTGTGACATACTTCTATACTTAAACTTTAAAAAACAAGTTATCACTTAAGTGCATTTTCAGAGCCTTCTTTAAGAATGAAGATATTCTCTTCCCTTCACAAAAGAATATCAAAGTTTGCAATTAAATGTAGCTCCATTATATTTGTATGGAAGATTACTAAATGTTATTCCTAAGTTTTATACGCACAATACATCAATTAAAAAATACTTTCGTCACTATGTAATAACTTGCCAATTGTTATATAATGAACCTATTTTGGATCAATTTAGGTATCTAATTATGTAGGAGTTGAAAGTATTATAAATAATGTAATATCTGAAAAGGCGAAAGTAAAGATGGCACTTTAATCCATATTAAAAAGATCAACTGCTATAAGAACAACTTCATGTTTAAATTATTTTTGAAAAACAGCTGTTACCAAAGTACCAGTTAGCAAACCAAATAGTGGAAGATTAAGAAAAGTTTAATAAAGATCTTTATAGATGGTATTTATAATGTTCAACTGATTCCAAATTAAAAATTGCACTTCACAATGCATCCTTCAAACTTTTGATTTACTGTTGGTACAGTAGAGATATAAAAAACAAATAAAAACAACACAAAAAACACCATCACCACCACCAACCAAAAAAAAAAGAAGAAAGAAATAGCAAGGTGTGGTGGAATGAAAGCTTAGCTATAATAAACGTCAGCTAATCAACACCCATTTCTTAATACATGCTAATAATAGCTGACAAATAAGAAAAACTATGCATTTAAAAATTGTGTCAATAAAAATAGAATTGCACTGATGTTTTCAATTTGTGTCACCAAAATTAGACAGGTGATGGATGGTACAATATTTAGTCATACTGCGAATGTACTATTTCAGCCAAGCATATGCATGTAGTTTCTTCAACAATACATAAATGAGAAGAAAATGTAGTATTTATAATTTTCCAGGGTTTGAAGCCATTTATCACTATAATATGTAGCATTAATCTAGTTTTTGAACACATGCTGCCAAACAGATAGACTAGAATACTTAAGTATGGCTTTCCATCCCTGAGTAACATTCCTCATTAGAATTACCATCTTTCATGTTATGCATAAATTATCAATGCAGAACCAAATACAAGTTAATTAGCATAGCAATTATAGTGCTATTGTTTTATGTCTGCATATGAAACTTCATCTCTGTTACCAGGAATAAGCACTAGTATCACAGCAATCAGCCAGTGAACTGCTGCACCCAAGATTCATATGCATGCCAGGGATACTTGATTAGTGCTGAAATCACACCATCATACTGATCCCTTAATATCAGTTCCACAAGAGGTTTAGGTTTTGCAAAAGATTTGTGGCTGTATGGCAAGGGTAACTGGTACACAGCTTGCTTTTAGAACTTATAGCGGAGAAGGGAGTAAGCCCTTTACTTTTAACAGTTTGAACATCTCAACACATCTTTGAAGAATTATTCCTCTAGGTTGGCTCTGAGCAAAAGCTCCCTTCGCCCATTAGCAGAAGTTCTATTGTAAGTAAGGGCTGGGCTGAGTCCATTTTTGCAAATATGTCATGGATCACCTACTAATTCTGGCCATTCAAAGGAGCAGATACAGGAAGAAAATATTATGGTATAATAAAATAATATATATTTTATAGTAAATATAGCAGGCCACATGCATCTTCAAAAGGTGAAAGTACACTGTCCAAAGTAAAGGAAGTGCACAGTGCTAGTTGAATTTATGAGAAAATGATGCATACACAGCTATCATTGCATGCAAGGTTCTATCCTTAAGTACTGTTTCTTTTCTGTATTGTTATCAAGTTAACAGATCGTGTTTTCCTCTAAAGACAGAGTGGAGTATGTGTGTTGCCATGCAAGTCTTACTTATCCAGTTTTACTCATCTATTAACAGTAGGAAAAAGCCTTCCCACACAGCCCACTTTCTCTTTATAAAACAATTTCTAATTTGATATACATGTTAAAAACCCTTTTAAACAGCTACAGCTGGAAAGGAAATAGATATTAACCTAATGTATAAAACAACTGAAGATTGCTGCTTTATAGCTTTACATTCTTTATTGTAATATAACATGCATCAAAAGAAGGCTAAAAACACATACTGAAGATACCACTGCTACTGTATATTTCTGAATTTGCTGTGAACTAATTGGAACAGTAAAAACTGCTTACAGTAAAAACACGATATGCAATATTGCAGTGGTGCTCAACCCTGAGGCTACAGACCAGATTTGTCCTACAAAGCCGTCTTCCCACAGGTCTAGAAATTAGACAAAAATGTTATCGGGGTGGTTGGAGGGGGGTGTAGCAGCTGGCAGCACTGCCACTGCTCACAGACTGGCATGTGGCTAGAACTGGGTAAGGCCAGTGCTCAGCGAGATCTGGGGACACAAGGATGCTCCATGGCCAGATCGCACCCATGGTGACCCCATGCTGAATCTGTGAATTTGGCTCTACTCCACTCATCTGACCCGCAGTGCCAAACAGACCTAGCACCACTGCAGTAATACATATCATGGAGTTAAGTGCTATAAAACATATTTACAATTTCAAGAAATAAATTACATTTACTTAAGATGATTTTTATTTAGCAAATTTTTTAAATAACAATTCTTCTGGAAAATCCATTCAATTATATTTTCAACATTTTAAAAGTATTCTGCCAAAATTAACTGTTTCCTAGCTCTTTTTTTTAGCTTACATCTTCCTTGATTATCTTATACTAAATTTCTGGATATTTTAGCTTTTTAAATAATATTTTAAAAGACATGCTATGCTAATTCTCTCTTATGTATATATTTTTTCTATTAGTGCAAGTGACAATTTTGGTGGATTACATCTTAGATTAAAACTATTCAATTGTGTTACTGGAAATTAGTATAAACATGCAATGCATACTCCAGTATGTATGAAGCTATTTAATTCTCCAAGCCATTGTTTTGATTTATAAAATGTACCCTATAAACAGACCTGAAATATGTATTTTATTGTAAGAATGAAAAATTTGAGTAGATGCTATTAAGCCATAAAATGAATATACAGCAAAAGTTCTGTTAACCAGCATCTTACAAGCCGGCATGCTCAATTAACCGGCATCCCAGTTTGTAAGATTAAAGTGAAAGTGGAAGTGCCTACTGTGGCACTTTTGGGTTCTCCAAGCCCCCACAGCCCAGGGGCAAAGCAGCTGGCACTGCTGAGCCCCCATGGCCCGGGGGCATAACAGGCTGTGCGGAGCCTGCCTCCTGTCCCACATGGCCTGCAGGCCCCACAGGAGGGGTGGCAGGAAGTTCCAGACACGGCAGGAGAAGTGGCAGCCTGGGTCACTCGATTAACCAGCGTATTTTGTTAACGGGCATCCTGGGGGATGCCGAACAACAGAGCTTTTACTGTAGTCCATTTTTAAGGTTATAATTTAAACCACGGCTAAATTAAAAATAGGGCACAAAATAAATCTTCACAGCTGATAAATTTTAACTGACTACTTTCTAAAAGCTATTCTAATAAACTTTTTAGCTTCTGAATTTTAACATTCTGTAAAAGTAGACACAATTTGGTCAAAACTCATCCATGCTGACTGACTATATAAAAATACCACATTTTCTCACATAAAACACATGTCTATTCCCCAAAAATCACCCTCCAAGTTGGGGTACATCTGTTAAGTAGAGAAGTTAACTTTCCACCCAGGACATAAACACCCTGCGCTTTGATTTCTGCAGCTGTGGTATTACTATTCAGGTAGCTAAGGGAATCAATTCACTTAATGGCTCATTCTCCACTCCACAGGTGTTAAGATTATCTCTTTAACAATCTTGATGTTTCGCTAATCAATCTAATGTCTCTTCAGACAATTTTGCTGTCTGCTACCTGTTCCTGGTTTCTCTCCTATATCACAGCCTAAGCAGGAAAGGAGGGCCAGTCAGGTGAAGGTTAGGTTCTCTCCCTTTCTAAAGAGCCATAACTCTTTCTCCTGCCTTTCAAAAACAAGGTACTTATTATATTCCAGGCTGTGTTGTAAGCAAGAAAATACAGTAAATACTTAAATAGGTTTAGTTTTGTTTTTTAGCTTGAACACTCAGTTAATAAAAGAAGCTTTGTAACAGTGACATACCTCCTTGAGAACAGAAATAGATTTGCAAGACCATTTGCAGCTGACTTGCAACACTATTAAAATCTTCAGGCAAGTATTTTATAATTTTTTATAAAAATAAACACATCACCAAAAATTAACTAAAAACATGAACTAGACGACTGCAAATCTATTTACCTGACTGTACACTGCAGTCCGATTCCTGCATTTAGACAGGATTCTTCCTTTTTCCCTTCCACAAAGAATCATAAATGCTAGAAATGCTTTTCATCATATGTCTTCTATGTTAACATCCTCACTTGCTCTTTTATAATTTAATGACTGTAAATCAGTCCAAGTTTCTCCCACACTCAGATCAATATAATAAAATGCAAGTATGTTAAGTACTTGCAAATATTTTAAGGATCAATTAAAAACCAAATGGGCAGGATGTTATATTGCTCACCACTAAAATGTTTATTCTTTATTACTAGTACTTGCCACTAATATTTAATACCAAGGAGCAACATGTACAGTCCCAAAGAAATTAAATCTTAAATTAAAAAAGCCTTTTTCCTTCAGATCCCTACCTCCCATGTTTATTGCTCCACGAGGACCCATATCACCCATTCTCATTTCCTGTTCTCTCTGAAAGTAAACATAGTTTTCATGGTCAACCTATCATTCTTAGAACTTTAACATTCCCATCTACTAAAAAAGCAAAATGATTTATTTTCAAGTCTAAATGTTAACTTCTTTAGTCATATTTACAAAAAACCAAAAGGAATATAATTATAATCTCCAATTTATGGTTTGGAATTATTTGGTAAGAATTCAAACAGGAAAACGCATAACCATTTTGTATTAGGTTTAAGGGCATTTCAAATCTTACAGAAAAGTTTCATGCATCAGATGCAGTGGTCTAACATTGCTAATTTTATTTTTAGATGGACACTTTATTCTCACCAGTTTGCTCAAATATAAAAACAAACTTTTTCACTTTTCATTTTTAAATAGGATACGAGAACTCCTGCTGCCTTGCAGCCTGACATACCCAAAAAATTCAAACTGAAAGACATTACCAAAAAGAATGTCAAAAAATCACTAATGGAAAAGACACAAGCATGTCTTTCAAAGATAATTTAAATTTAAAAATAAATTACTACTTATATCTGAATAAAAGAAAGTGTTGAAAAATAGACTTCAGAATTTAGTAGGAAACAATGCAATGAATTGACAAGAGAAGAAAACACATCGAGTAAAAGACAAAGTCTGCCTTCCCCCCACCACGCAACTTCCATAAATTTAGAAGCATACTGTACACTTGGTAGACATATACCACTTGGGCATTAGCAAATGCTATACAAAAAGGGGGAAATTTATAAAAATAAAATACAGAGGACAAACACTTTACAGTGTAATTTTATCTCCTAAACAATCACTTCACTTATAAATATTTAGGAATAAAAAATTTAGCACTCATTTTATAAATACTTCAATCAAGAGATTAAAGGTGCAATTGTCCTAACACTGCTGAACCACTGAGTCTTTTACATACTGGATGTGAATTTTAAATAGTAATTATTACAATTTAGGCTAACAAGTGCATACTTCTGAGTCTTGCAGAAATGTTTTCATGCAACTTAACCATGATCTAATTATATAACAATGCTGAAGATATCTGCATCAGTGTGTCTGAAGCCAGCAACTCTTGAAAAATTATCAGTATAGAACAATCTTTTGTAATGTTGTCCAAATACAGTAACTTGTCATAGGTAGAAAACTGAACCAATTTATAGCTAAGGCAACTGATGGTAGTTCACACTAACTTGGAAAACACAAGGTATATATACTCTGAAGGCTTCAGTTAACAGTACCTGGTCGTTGATTTTGGATAAATCATGATTCAGTAAGGAGAGGAAGCGTTAAGACACTCCCCATCATTGAAGGCTGAAGATTGATATTGTTAATTGAAATTAAGAATTTTTGGCAATTTGGTCAAAAATGTATTATTCCCCCTACTCCCTTCTTTTCGTGCCCAAAACAACACTAAGATTCCTAAAAGGTGTTAATTCATAACCATGAATGATACTTTCAACCATTTATCCATGGATTCAATACAGGACAATTTTCTCCATGTTGTTTTTCCAATATGGCTCAACCCTGACCCAAAAAGAACTTAAAGGAAGAAGAGAGTAGTTCATTCTGGATGCCCATTCACTCTTTAGTAAGGGGAAATACAAAAGGAAGTAAACCTGATTTTTTTTTGCGAATATAAGAGCTAGACATACCATGAATACATTTCACAGTCATAAAACACAGATTCTAGATCTTAATTTTAACTGAGGTGCCCCAGACTGGATTCAAATCGGTGACCTAGAGATGGAATTGTCCAAATCTCATTACCATCTCTCTGCAACACCTAACTTGCTCTGCATATACCTACCTTGAAGAAATCAGCAGCATTCAAGTAAATTACTGAAAATAACCTAGTCTGGGGCACTGCCAATTCCCACAGCACAAAAAACCCACAATTGGTATAATCTCAGAACTACTGCACATAAGTCTCTTAGAGACTACAGTCACCTGCAGACCCAGTTTAATAAATGTAAGCTGTATCATACCAAACTGGGAGTTGCTTTAAAAAATGGTAAAGAATATATGAACCCCCTTTAATTTGAAAGATGGAAACATACAACAAACTTACGCTGCAATTCGTCACTAAAGACACCCCTGAACAATCAATGAGTGCTGAATTTATACTACTGAGCTTCAAATAATTTTCATTTTTAGAGTCCCTACTCAAAGAGAAAAAGTAGCATTTCAGGTGGCTAACTCAAGAGCCACCTAAGTTTTCCTTGCAAGCTGCTGGCTATCTATTAGTTAACCACTATTCCTACAGTACCCCCACTCTCTGGTTTTAACCCTTTTTTCTCAGTATTTCATTGTAATTTTTTACATGCTTCAGAAAACAGTTATTCTCTTATTTTGTGAAGCAACTGTACGCTTTGGGTACTCAAACATAACAATTCACCTGATAAAAAGAGAAAGCATGGCAACTTCAAAGGAGGCAATTATTTTCAAAAAGTTTTAATTGTTACTATATGCTTTAACGCGATTTAATTCTTAAAAAGATATACCACTGATAATATCATATATTCACATTAAATCCACCTATTGAGTTATAAGGCTGCTAGCAGTCCCAGCTCTGGACAAGAGTTGAACTCCATTCCATGCAAATGGAAACCTATGTATTATCAAAGGGTAGTGTGGCAGCAAGACTAAGTTGCTCCTCTCCTAGGAAAAGCTCACTTACCCCGCTTCTCAATTTTACTGCTCAATTGTTCATCAGCAGCCAGTTTCAGCCTCTTCTCTACAACCACCTCTGGCAATTGAATTGAAGCCACTTGAGGTGGGGTGGAATTTTGTGAAATTTTACACAACTAAAATTCCTGAAGCATGTAAGAAATACCTATCGTCTTACATGACAAAAAGAACTCTAGGTACAAGTTATCCATTTTCACTTCAATGCAAAAGAGCAGAGACCTGAATGAATCTCAATACCACAGGTCCAAACACATTAACAATCTTCAAAATATTATTCCATTGATTTTTTTATACTTAAATAAACACATATTCTTTACGTCCACTTCTCAACTTCCTAAAATTATGGTTTAGAAAAAGGTTTCCATGGATGAGAAATGGAAAATTCTCCATTATTAGATATACTTTGCCCTGTCATATTAAAAGAAATCACAGTTTAAAAATACTAAAGTTGAAAAAAAAACAACAAAGCAATCACCACATTTTTTTTACCAGAGAACTTGGCCTTGCACTTCTAGCAAGCCAAAGCAGCAAAAATATTCTACTATATATACTGCACTATTCGTTGTAATAAACTTTTTAAATAAATAGATCGAAAGGGAATATATACTGGCAAATAACTGTAAATGGCAAAAATAAGCATATCTATTATTTATATTCAGTTTCTATCAGATTGTAGCCCACAGGGTTCTCTTCAACACTTTGTAGCAGAGGGTTCAATTCCTGATCCATGTAGTGCTGTTCACTCACCTTGTAAGCTGAAAATTAGCAGTCACAAATGTGGCAATGGGAAAAGCATGAAATTAGAGAAGAAACTGTACACCCTGGTAAAATATAACACTTGCTTAAAAATTACTTCACATCTTTGAAATTAGGATTTCCATTTCTTAAAACATGGCATTGAAACCAAAAGCCCATTTTAATTTTGTCAAGCAAAAACAAGACTCCTATTATCTAATGTTTTCCCCTTACCCCCCTAAAAAGTATGAGGCATTAAAAAGGCAATAAGATTTATGGTATGTCCCAGGAGATTATGCTCGACTAAAAGGTCAGAAAAGACCAGAGCCCAGCACATCAGTTTATTTAAATATTTCTTTACAAGCATTAGATTATATAACCCTCTGCACTAGCATTTATACCTTAGTAGGAATGTAACAGGTTCAAAAAAGATGCATTATATTGGATATATATTTTAAGGAGTATTGAAAATATTAACTCAATTTCCAAGTTCAGATAGCACAAATTCCATTTTTAGGATTTATTGCTCCAGAAATTAAATGGACCCCTCCTTCTCTGCCCCCCCAATACTGGAGATAGAAGAGCAAACATTTGTCACTGAACCATACCAAATGTTGATTAAAGTCAGCTACTGGATCCAAACAATCAAGTGTCCTTCTAAATGTTATAAACAACTGCAAATCAGTGCAGATGAAGTGTTTTAAAGAAAGAATTTTCATTTAAATTGAACTTTAGTTTAAATTAAAATTTTCTAATTTAAAAGTAAACCAATTTAAGATTAAATTGCAATTACAATAAGCATATACTAATGACTAGACTATACTAAGTGTAGACACGTAATTTACATTAAATAAATAATATTAAAATTAAATACATTTTTAACTCCAAGAGTCTAGACCAGGGGTCAGCAACCTACATCCCATGGGCCAGATTCTTTTAAACCTACAATGTAAAGCAGAGACTGCAGAATGTCCTAAAGCAATGAAGTAGAAGGGGCCTCCATCCTTTGCACACCCCCATCCTCCTAACACACACACACACACCTAATCACAACCTGCCTGAGTCCTACCACACAGAGCTCAGTTGTGTGGAACTAAGTATAGGCACAAGCTGTGCAGATGAGGCATGTAGGGAAACTAAGACATGGGCTATATGTTGGTTGGAGAGCAACCAAGATCCCATCCTAGATCTTCCTCTCCCTCAGGGGGAATCCTGGAGAAACTCTGGGCACTGACCCCTGGAAGGCAAGATGGTCCGACTATTCTACCACCCCCAGTGGTATTTTGACTGCAAAGCAATCCCCAAAAAGGTGAATTTTAAGGAGGGAGGGAGAGAGGGAGTCCAGTGTTATGTCTGTCCATATCCTCTGTGTCTTGCTCTGAAGGAATAGAGATTACCTTCTGCAGTTTATTTAACATGAGCTCAATTACTAATTTATTCAAATCTAAGAAACCACCTTGAAGTTAAAAAAAGGCAGGAAAGCCTGCTACCCTCTTTCAACCTATAAATAATTACAGAAGAGACTTGTTTCTGAAACCCTGAAAGGCAGGTTAACCAGAAAATAATTTGCTCAATTTTCTTACACCAGATACTACTTTGTTAAATGAAACATTTAGACAAATGGGTAGATCCAGCAGCCAAGGCAGTTCTATGCAAGTACTGCATTCCTCTGAATCTAAGATATGCTTTTTAAAACCAACATTTTTTAAATTTCCTGAGTTTTAAATCTGATTAAATAAACAAGTTTGTATAGGCACAATTGATTTTTATCCTTGTACATGTGGCTTTATCTGACTTTTTTTTTTCTTAAAGTGAGAATGAGATCTCAGTAGCTCTGAAATTGAAGGGCATCTTATATTCAAAATAAAAACTGTAATAAATAATTTATGTTGTGCATTTTAATGGAATTCCAATCTCCCTCCAAACAGTCTGACAACAGATCTTGAACAAAGCATTATAATCTAATAGAAAAGCAATGTGCCCTTCAGATTTTCTATAGTTAAACCTATAAAATTTAGGAGTCTGCATAAATTACTATTTAAATCAATGTACCTATAGTTTATTTTCTCTAGTAGACAAAAAAAAAAAAATCAAATTTAATGCAAACACTATTTGTATTAAGCTTATGTTAGTGGTTACCAACCAACCAACCAGAGAATCAAGATACATACAAAAATTCAAAACAAGTTATTTAAATCAAGGCTTCCTTTTGCTGACTGTAATGATTATTTAACTGAGTCCTCAGCTACTAATACTGATTCTACAAGGATCAAACTATGAAAGATAAAACCAACCATTTCTATTTTTTTCTGTTTATAAAATATACACATACAAACACTACATTTTGATGTTTAAAATTTTTCTAATGGTAGCAAGAAGGATGAAGGTAGCTGTTGACAAAACAAATATAACAATCACTGTAATGGAAGATAAGAATAATAGTAACCTATCCTAAATGTTTCATACTTGAATAATCCCACTGCTTCAGTAAAACAACTATATTTTTTAGAGAGCTAAACTACAGGTTTCTTTTAAAACATGTGAGTAATGAGCAGCGCTACTAGAACTAGTTGTTTCAACCTGTACTTTTACAGGTTTAGCAATCACATAAGAATTTCCGTCCTGAACTCCTGTGACTTGCGTTTTGTTTTGGGAGGTGTACGGGCAGTACCACTCACTTTCACAGAAGCTCCCTCATTTCCCAATCTAGACAACACATGGAACCCGCTGTAGCTAGAAGAGGTCCTCAATCATTCAATCTCAAAGAAAAAATTTTTGCAGTTAAAGTCTAAAATCTTTAGCATTCACTGATCTTGACCTATTTGTAAAATAAAATTCATACAAAGATATTTTCTTCAGCAGAGAGAATACAACATATTTCAAAAAACATTTCACAACAGAAAACTTCTAGGAAGTCACACTGCTAGGCAAAATACATATTGATTTGACTCTAATACCCTTGCATACAAGTAAAATAGTGTTGCACAAAAATAGGTAGTACCGGATAATGTACAGGCATTAAACATATTAAGGTATTATACACGTACATAGTATTTTTGGCCACAGCCAACATAAAAGCTGACTAACAGATAATTCAATTGTACAACTGTTCATAAATATACTTTAATATTTCATCCAGCAACATAATTAAAGCTTAAACAGGATACAATTTAATGTAAAGAAATGTATTAACTTATGGATTTGATTGTGTAATTAGAAGGGATCCAGGTTTTCCATCTCCCATGGGGGGGTGAGAGGGGGAACAACACTTTCACTTTTAACAAAGAAAAACATGGATTTCTCATTTTAACAGAGAAACATGCAAATTTTCCACTTTTGCAAAGAGCTCTCTACAGGCTGCCAGAGTTCCAGCCGCCAAGGGGCTGGAGGGAACGGAAGGAGAGCAGTCGGGCAAGGGGTCCCATGGTCATGTGCACAAGTACGCATGCACATAGCCACCAGGCACCCTGGAGAGCAGCTCCCACAGGTAAGTCTGGCTGGGGGGGGGAGGTAGAATTGAAAGCCCCATAGGAAGGGAGGAAGGGAGTTGGGCAACACGAGGACTGCTGCCACTCCCCAACCGGGGTGGTGCGTGGGGCTTGGAGCCTCGGGCCATGCTCAGCCACAGTGGAGTGGGACAGTCACAAATGGCATGTCCAGGCAATGGGGGCTGGCTCCCCACCACTGCTCATACTCCTGAAGGGCAGGAGGTGGCATGTGCCCTCCAGATTTGTGCATCTGGCAGAGGCAGGTTGCCCACTCCAGGCTCCTTGCCCTGCTGCTACCAGGGCCTGTGCAGTTCAGCAGGTGGGATCCAGCACAGCAAGGCAGAGCAGGGCAGGGTGGGAAAGCTTCTTACTGCTGCAAGTCCCATGCCACCCTTGCAAAGTACTCCCTGACCATCCAAAAGCAGTGCGGGCAGCGGCGCAGAGTCCTACCCCTTGCTGCTACCAGGCAGGCAGCAGGTGCATCGCCAGAGTGGCACAGGGCTTGCAGCAGCAAGAAGCTTCCCTGTCCAGCCCCACTGGGTGCCACCTGCTGGGCTGCAGAGGCCCCAGGGGGAAGGAAGCAGGGTGGGAAGCCTGAGCCCACAGCAGGCTGTGGCTTGGGAGCAAGGGGCCTGGACCTGCGCCCTGGTAAGCAAAGGGCAGAGAGAGTTCGGATATTCCATGATAAAAAAACCCAAAATCAAATGCCAAAAGTTATAGGTATTTAGAATGTATTTTAGGCACTGATGGGGTTCCAAATTGCTTTAAAAATAGTAAATATATCAATAAAACATTACATTCAACTGACACATGCACACACATATTAGTGTGTTTAATTTTAATTGCAGATTGGGGGTGGGAGGATTGTGTTTTTTTAATCAGAGAATTTGTGATTTTTAAACAGAGAAAAAAACAGGATCCCTGGCAATTAGCTATTTGTGATAACACCCTCCACTTAAAAATTCACCGTTTTAAAATCCTGCTTTTTGACTCCCCTCCCGCCCCAACCTACTGGAACTACTTCAGATGGGGGGCGGGGGAACGAGAGAAAAAGGAGGCAGGGGAAGATACTTGAATAAGACTAGCTCTTTAACATAAAAAATGTTAAATACTCCAAATTAATACAGAACTTACAAATATCTTCCCTTAACTCTAGAGGATTCCAATATTTTTAAAATTCTGTAATAAAACCTGCAACTAAGGCTGTGAGTTACTTGTTTGGGGAGATACTGCCCGGCTTTCAGGCATGTAACATTTCTCTACTGCATGGCTCTCTAACCTACCCTAAGTTCTAGAAGAAACCGGGGAACAAGGTATTTTGAAAAAGAGCTAGCTGACTTAAACAGCTTCTACTTTAAAGATTTAATAAAGAATCAACTGAAATTAACATATATACTCACTTACTCCCCTTGGAAAACACCAACTCTTAGCTGTCTCTTTTCTGACTACAGAAAAATAAAAGAGCCATTTTTCCATTACAAAGAATTCTGAAAATCCACAAGTGAGAATGCGTTTTTAACACTATGAAAACCTGGATGAAATCTCTAGGATTATTTTATCTGTCATGTAAGGCTACTAATAATGCATGGCATTCTGTGATACCCTCAAGAGGGATGCCAAGGTGCCTTGGTTGAGAATTAGTGTTTTATATAGTCTTACTGTATTTGTTGTATTAGTATTTAAACTAAAACAGTTCCCATAGCCCTTTATAGCTTCTATAGCAGTGCTGGGCTGATGATGAAAGAGAAACATCACTGCATGTTTATTATCTATATGCGCACACTTGTCCATGACACTTTAAAGTTGTAACTTCCCTTGTGTTGTAAATCCTAATGTAACATTAACTTTAAGCCCTAATCTTGATTATTTAAGCCTCAACTATGCTAGGGATATTTTCAAAAAAATAATTACCATTGCTTCTAACATGGTTTCAGTTCCATTAATGTTAGCAATGTTAACAGCCCCAACTTAAACACTGTCATAGAACCCCGGTTAGAGCAAACTTAATCAATAGTGTATAAAACAAGCAGCAAGCAGTAGCTCAAACATTACACTTATTTTGAATAAACAAACAGTACAAGCTTGATTGTTAGCTGCCATATTACCATTATAATGAAGTTCTTCATATGAACAGTGCTTTAATCAATTAGAAAAAGGCTGAATCCAATTACCTGACATAAGAGTCTCATGTCTTCCTGTTAATTTAGGGCTTGCCCAACTGGTGGCCCCCTCAACTGTTAATATGTGGCCTGTGGCTTCTGTCCCACTACAACTGTCCCCCACCTTCTCCCCAGCCATTGCTCCTGCCATAGCAGCCAGTTTTTCTGGGTTCCCTCCAGCTTCTAATTCCTGTCCTCCCTCCTGAGGGCTGGGCAGCGCAGCACAGTGCAATGGGTAGATGGCTGGGGTGCCTGTGCTGTACATGCAGGGCAAGGGGAACCAGGCTGTCCACTGCATTCATATCCAGGATGGAGGGGTTGCCAGGTTGTATGCAGTCAGGGAGGTAGAGCTGGGAGAGCCCCCGCCCACAGGGCAAATAGTCTTTGGCACTACAGCCTGTATGGGAGGTGGGGTGGTCACCAGTTGCCCACAAGCTGCACAACCCTGCATCAGTTAGCTACTAGAGCACACTGGCTTGTTTTTCATGTTGGTCAATAACATGGCCCATAAAGGCCCACCTAGATACTAAGTACGTTGCTCAACTTTCTCATGAACCCCACATTCACAGTTGGAAGAAAGTAAGCTTCCTGGGAAGCCCTGACATTTTGAGGCATCTCCTCTCTGGAAAAAGTTCCACTTGTTTCCAAAATTCTCTAAGAGACTCTTCAGTGTCTCCAGAATGAAAAACAAGCAGCACCAGAATTTCTACTGTTCCTATGAAAAGAATATTTACTTGAATAGGAGCCTAATAAACTGTGAACAAAAAGTGTTCTCAGACAATACATCACATACTAATACTTCCTGGTACGTTCAGTAAGCAAAAAAAGAAGAAAAAAAGTTATTTTGCCCCCATGAATGCTGAACCTATGAAGTATGAGGTCTCTATCTATTACAGGAACTGCCACAAGTCCACTGCTTTCTTGGGGACAGCTTCTCTGCAACTTAAAACACATTCAGACTGTTTATTTCTGCTACAGATCGAGAAATAAAATTTCAAGCACTGATAATTTCCACTGAACAAGCTGAAGTTTCTTGAAGATAACAGGAAAAAACTGCATGAAGCAACCAGTTTAGAAGACAGTACACTGGAATACCTGACTGAGCAAAAGACAAATGCTTCTAGAGCTGGTCACAATTTTTCACCTTTCATTTGGATGGTGTCAATTCCTTGAAACTGTAACTGTGGGCAGGGATCAGTTTGAAGAATTTCCTGCTTCAAAAAAAACTGAAAGGGTCAAAATGTCCTGTTTTGGCACCCAAAACTAAGTTAATTTATGCTTAGGAAACAAAGGGGAAAATAGACAAAATACAATAGAAAAGAATTTTTAAAAGCGCAAATTCTCCTGGGACTGAAAAATCATTACCCAGTCCTAGTATGGAACATACCTCACTTAATTAAGGAGAAGCAGTCAGTTTTAAGCTACAGCAGCAATGCTCTGCAACTTCCCTAAAGAGGCATCTAAGGAAAATTTAATGAGGGCACCTAAAAATTCAGTCACTGACTACTATGCATGAGGGATTCCTCAATTTACAGAGATAAGCTTGTATCTGGTCCTAAATGGTAATCACCATTCCTCATACTTGTGCCATAAGCCTTTTTGAATTCTTAATTTTAGAGGCTCCTTTGACAAACTGTACAATGGCTCTGGTGGCTAAACTACCGTAGCTCTGGTGGCTAAAATTGACACCTGTTGCTAATTTGAGGTGGGCAGCACTCAATCATCTGTATTGGAGGCACATTAATAAGGACCTACCAAATTCAAGGCAGAAGTGGGGTGAACTGCAGCTTCTTTAATCTTACAGGTTCCCCCACATGCCTCTCCACTGCTGACTGGTGAAGGGGCTGTGCTTCCAGCTCACTTCTGATTGGTGGGGATGCAAAAACTGCTGTTTTAAATATGGTGACATTTTTTGCATCCTGCTGCTGACTGGCTTAGGGGCGACTGGCGGGAAGGCAAAAGTGACATGTTTAAAACCATGTTTTTCACTTCCCTGATCATCAGGAGGGAGCAGTGTCACCCCCCCCCACACACACACACACACACTTCTGCTGTGAATTTGGTAGGTCCCGAACACATTAATAAACAAAAAACAAAAACCCTTAAAAGCTTTCTATAGTTCTTACTCAGCTATACAACGGCCTTTTAAAAGTAAGGATGCAACACAGAATAATGCTGACTTTACTGAAACACCATCCTATATTTAAGATCATATGTGGTGTACTCTATTGTAAAATAAAGATAATGGATGGGGTGGAAAAAGCTTCTTTTCCTCTTAATTCAAGAAAATGTAGATTCTGTAATGTAAGGCAAAGATTAATTTTATAGCAAGTATTCTGTTGAGTTAATACAGAACTTCATTCCAGATTGAGGGATTAGTATATTCTTTGTTTTTATATTTCAGTCTTCCCCCTGTTCATTGCTTTTCTGTACCATGAACCATTTGTGAATAATGTATTTCTAATTTCGGCACTTCCCAGAATGCTTCTCCCACTTACTCTTCTTTTAGTACAATAGTATTTTGCTCTCACAGTACCTTCCATAACAGGCTAAGATGAAGTCATTGTCTTTGAAGTCACTGTCTATCATTTTTAATCACAGAATGAGGGACTAATGTAGGTAAGTAAAGTGGGCAGAATCCAATCTCAAATGACCTTGCCTGTGACCATCCATTAGTCAGGAACAGCATCCTAGCTTTCCCAATTTTTTTTTGCTTTGATCTCACTGCATCCCTGTCATCAGAAATAAATTGATTTATAAATGAGGGACTTTGGACAGACTGTCTTATTTTCCTACAGGACTTTATAGACTTGTTTGCTCAGGGGGAAAATGTATTCTGTGAAATCATAAGAGTTTCATTTTGCTTTTCAAACAAGGATCCTATATTTTTTACTTTTCTAGTTTTATACCCTGAATTATACTTATTATTATATATTTCAAAACCATTTTTAATATAGTAGGTATCACTTTTTAATAAAAGATGCATTTCCACAATTTCAAACTACCAAATTACACATTATAATCTTATTTCTTAGTGTAAGCCTTTTGAAACAGCAACTGTGTTTTCCTCTCTCTCAAGAATGCACCCAGAATATTTTTATTCCTATCAAAATATTAACAATACAAAGCTCAACTACACACAAAGATATTAATGTTGGTCTATTTTTTCAAAATTTCATGGAGTAAAAACACATCAATGCAGTTAAAAAGAATATCGCAACAAACTTCATGTACTATCAAAGTAGTTGAAAAATACTTACTTTTCTTCCAATTTATATGTAAAAAATAGTGCAATAAATTCTTGAAAAAGGTGCAAACAGGGCAATAATGCATCACTACCTGCATAAACATGCTCACAATAATGAATAAAATTTGTATTATCATTTAACATATTTACTTATATAATTGTCATTCTTGTAACAGAAACTCTTGAATACTGCCGTGACATTTAAAAAAAAATAAAACAATGTAATAGCTGTGCCCAAATTTCTAAAAAACAGATTAAGAAAATATTGTTCTTAAAAAGATGCAATTTCTTGAAGAAAGGAACACACACATCACATGTTATATTATTCTCCACATCTTTCCTGTTTGCAAGATTCTGCAAGATGGGAAGATTTATTCAAGCACAACATTAGAGATTTCCTTTAGCAATAAGTGTCTCCCACTCTTGCCCTAGTACATCCATCTAAGGGCTGCACCCTAGTTTCTGGCAACAAAATTTCAGGAAAACACACAGCTATTACATGAGTGAATACAAGATATAGAAATGCAGATGATTTGCAGCTCTCCCTCAAAGAAAACTTTATATTACCCTGAGCTTCATCTGACATTAAGAATGTCTATAAAGTATGTAAGAGTAAACACACTGTCTTTAGGAACACCTTTGCTTTCAAAGCAAGGGTTTGTTGCAGGAACAGGACTGTTGTTAGCCTCCAGCTTCTAATGTTATACTCCATAGAATTATCACTTATACTTCTGTAAGTCCCTTTACTGTTATTGAATGCAATGTCTAACTTGGTTTCTGCACCAGACAAGGTTAGCTCACCCAAACTACAAAACAGCTTGCGCTGACTGCCTCTGGCTTGGTACCTCAAAACTACAATTAACCTACAGAGAAAAACATGTGGGTTGTATCCTTTCTTACTCCTGTACAGTTAACATGGCAAGGCTACAGAGTTTATTACAGTAAAAACTTGTTATCTGGCATCCCCCTAAAATGGGGGATGCCAGTTAATGAACTATTTCAGTTAATGAAATGAGCACCATCTGGTGCACTCCCCAGGGTCAGTGTGCCGGGGGACAGAGAGGGGGGCCCTGTGCAAGCTGCTTTTTCCCTGTGCAGGCTGCTTTGCTCTGGGCTGTGGGCTAAAAAAGCAGTGAAGAAAAACTCAGCTTGCAGCAGTGAAACGGAAAGTGCCCTGGAAGTGGTTTCGCTTTTGCTGCGTTACTCAGATGCCGGTTAATTGCCTTTTCCAGCTAATAAAAAGTGCCAATTAACACAGCTTTTACTGTACAAACATTTACATTAAAATTTCATGGTGCACGTAGAAGGAATCTGGAAGTGTTACTAAAATGAAAACTTCATGAGAACCCAAGAGAACAGAAGTTAAATTACAGAAGTTGAATTATTTGAGTGATGATTTGTCAAAGACAAATTTAAAAGACTAATATTAAAAGTAAACATTTCTCTCCTTTCTGGATCCAAAGCAGCTGTCAAAAACTGACTCACAAGTCAAAGAAACAGGATGTTATCATCTAGCTTCATGTTCCTTTCTTCATTTCTATTGCCCCAAAGTTTTAATTCATGAAAAATAAATGCAACAACAATAACCCATCTTACCATATATTTTGCTACTTGAACACCGAATAAATATCATGCACCAAATAATTTCTCATTTGTAAAAATTATTCTTGACAATTTACTAATTAACAAATAAATTTGAAAAAGGTTAAGTTACTTACCTGTAAAAAAAAATAGTTCTCTGAAAGCAATATCCACCATATATCCAAGCACATCATCCATCGTGAAGTTCAAATTTTCAGGATTAAATATTACAGGATTTTATACTGTAAACTAACCTCCAGTCGCTTTCTCTGCTTTCTGATTTAACCAAAGATTTAGTCTAAGTACCTGAATATAAACACAGACTAGAGGACTCAAGTGGAAATATGGAGGATGTATGACTTTCACAGAACCTTAGTCACAAACTTTTCCATTAAAGCCATACTCCACAAATCCCCACTCTTGGAGGCTGCAGAGGTGAAGAGCTGTCATACCCGGTAAGAGAGAAAGCTGGACTAACTGTACCACCTGTACGTACAGAAATACAGTAAAAATTTCTTAACTTTCAAACAATGCAATATTGTATACATAAAACAATTTCCACTATCCTTGACAAAGGATTGAGCTAAATCTTCAGATTCAAACAAAGGAAACACTAGATCTGGTCAAGTCTGAGATGCAGTGATAGGATAATAAGGTTTATTTTGAAAATATGCAATAGATTGGGAGCTCAATGGGACAAGAAAGTCACCTCTGACTAAAAATGCAACAGACGTGTAAAAATGCAACTCTGGCACTATCAGGAGTCAGCAACGTATGGCTCATGAGTGAAATCCATCCTACAAACATGTTGATTCTCCACAGGGGACCAGTGCCACATAAGCCATCCATTCTATATCATACGACTTTGCTATAGAGCCTGTTGCTCTACCATGTCTGGACCTACTCTCACTGTAGAGGGGATGGGGTTCAGTGGTAAAGCAGGCAGCTGGCAGCTCCAAGTAATGGGGAGTGGGTCACAAAGGGCTGCCTGAACTGACAAAAGATTGCCAATGCCTAGTCTAGATAATATCACATTCAAAGAGTACTTAAAATGGGACAATTAATGAAACCACCCACCCCTCAGATAATTTTACAAACCTAATCTGCGTTTCTTTTCGGAATAAAACAGCAGTAATCTTTCACTCAAAAATTAAAACTACGAGAAAAAACCCATTCAGGAACTACTACATGTATTGTTTAGATTTTGTTTTCTATTATCTTTTACAATATTATTTATTATGCAACCAATTTTAAGTTGCGAAGCAGTACAATTTTTAATGCCAACATATAGTTGAAAGCCAAACTTCTAAACAAAGGTAGCAACACATTTTTGTCACTACAATTAAGTACATTACTACCCAGCCCTGCCTTCTACAATTAAGTCCTTAAGCAATAATTTCAGCATAAATAGCAACCTTTACCTTAAAAAGGGTAATTTGTACATAAAATATTGTAGCAGACCAAAGTGTTTAGTACAAATGTAGTAAAATATAATTTTACTTATAAATAGCATTTTAACAAGAATACAGTCAGTCCACACATACAGAACTTTATCTACACCTATTATATATGGATCATACCAATGGTGAAACAAATATTCCTGCTAGGAAGTCAGATACCAACCCATCTCTCCATCCCTTTCGACCCTGACAGATGAAAAATTATATTTTAAAAGGTTTATAAAACAAATCCCTAATGAAAAAGCAAGCTAATTAAAATAATAAAATGGCAATGCATCTTAATTTAAGATATAATGCATTACACAGGAGAACCAACTGTACAAGTAAAAACTATATAAAAGTACAGGTTAGTAGAAACATATGGGTCAAGCTCAGGATTTGGATTAATCCAAATGAAGAAAAAAATATCATTTGCTACTGAAAGAGTACATCCTCTCTTACTCACACCAATCCATACAAAACTTCAAGGTATAAAACCTTATTTTTAATCCAAACATTAAAGTTGCTTTGCAAAAAGTAAGTGTGATTATAATCACATACCGTAAAAGCCACATTAACCAGCACTTCATTAACCAACATGCTTTTTTAATTGGCATGCTGGTCAACACCGGTCAACATGGCAAAAGGGAACCCAGATGCAGGGCTTCTGGTTTTGTCAAACCCCACAGCCTGGGGGAAAGCAGCCTGCACGGAGCCCACTGTCCCTTTTCCCCAGCACAATGACACCAGCCGAGAGGCAGGAGGGGGCAGCACAGTTAATCTGGGACGTGGATGCGCCAGGAGGGACATCTTTGCCCAACCAGGCAACACCTCTCAGATGACTAGCACATTTAGTTATCCAGCACCCACATTTCCCATGGGTGCTAGATAATGTAGCTTTTGCTGTATATGGAAGTAGCATCCAGCAATCAACATCACCTTCAAGAGTCTCACTGACAGGAATTACATGGCAATGTGGCTGCTGCTCTAGAATTTACAATTTAACGTAATTAAAGACTGAGCACTAGGGATGTGCGAAGCTTCGGCCACGGATCAGATTTGGCAGAGGTCTGGCCCAATTTGATGGCCAAATATCCGACTCCTAATCAAATCAGGAGACCCTTTAATCTCACTGAATTGAACTGGAACCGTCTGAATTGATTAGGAGAGATTTGGAAAGATTTGATGATTCAGACACAGACACAGCTTTAAATGTTTTTTCTACATACCTCAAGGTATCAGGTGGCTTGTGAATGCTGAGATGTTGGGGCAGATGGAACGTCCCACAGGAACACAATGGGGCAGATAGGGGGCCCCCACTGTGCTCAGCAGTGGACCAGAAGCATTTCCAGGTCTGCTGGGGAGCATGCAGGGGACCACTCCCCTGGTGCCATCGAAATGTTCACAGGCCACACCTGGTACCTCAAGGTATGCAGAAAAAACATTTAAAGCTGTGTCTATGGCTGAATCACAACCACTAGGGCTGTGTGAAGCTTTGGTCACCGATTTGATTCAGCCGGATTCTGTGGCTGAATCTCCGAATCGAATCAGAAGACCCTTTAATCTCTCTGAATTGAAACAGAACCCTCTGAATCGATTCAGAGAGATTCAGAAAGATTTGATGATTCACACAGAGACACAGCTTTAAATGTTTTTTCTACGTACCTCAAGGTACCAAGCAGCTCATGAATGCCAAGATGGTGGGGCAGATGGAACATTCCACAGGAGCAGACCTGGAAGTGAACCAGAAGCACTTCCAGGTCCGCCAGGGAGTGCATGGGGGGCCACCCCCCTCAGCTTGGTGACTGGCGCCTCCTAGGTCTGGGGCAGCACCCAGGATCCCCCCAAGACTGATCACTGAGTGGGGGAGGGGAAGGGGGTGCCTGGTCAGGGTCCCCACAAGCTTGGCAGCTGACCCGGAAGTGGACCAGACGTACTTCCCCTCCACTTTTAGGTTTGCCCTGCGCTTCTGTGGGATGCTCCATCTGCCCCACCAGCACAACATTCACAGGCTGCGCCTGGTACCTCAAGGTATGTAGAAAGAACATTTAAAGGTGTGTTTATGGCTGAATTGCTGATTCTCCAAATTAGCACCGAATCCAATTGGGACAATGATTCAAATCAACTAATCAAATTGCTGTCCCCGATTTGGGCCAAATCTGAATCAAATACAGCCCATTTCACACACCCCTGCTGAGTACAGTGAGTGGTTCATAACAATAGGGAAGGGCATATATATAATCTCAAACTAAGAACAGGATTCTAAAACCTCTAACAGCACACACTTAGGACCAAAATGCAGCTCCGAAAAGAATTATCAGGCAGATGTCATCTCTTTCAATTTGTCTTGGTTAAAAAAAATCTTAAAATACATCCAGCAATACTTAAGTTAGAAAAGGCAATGCTGAACAAGACTTGTTCTGATCTACACTGATTACCTAGTGGCATTTAGCAGCAGCTAAGGGCTCCCAAATGTGTTCAAGCATAAGATTTTATACTGCAGAAACACAATTTCAGATTCCAGGACAGAGACCAATCTGAACTAGTAACCTTGTATCCTCTTGTTGGGCAAGCCTAACTTTCAGAAATCAGCCTCCCCCCCCCCCGAGAGCAAATTTTAATACATTTGGTTGACAGTTGTGGAACCTTTAAAACAATTTGGCAATTCTATCAAGAAAAAGAATCAGATCATCTTAACACTTAGAACAAACAGTCCTCACCAAAATGTTTTTGTTAGAGGAGTCATGTAAAAAGGTTTTTAAATAAAAAAAACAGCTAGCTCACTTAGGACAAAGATAACCAGAATTAAAATCCTAAAGAAAATTTTAAAAAGTAAAACATATAGGCTCCAATGGAAGATTAAACACAGATTTCTAAGAATTAAAATTCCACATTCTTTACACAGGTCACAGGCTTAAATGCAGAAGTGTGTTAGTTCCTAACAAATAATCTGCGATACATATGACATCTATGATAATAAAGTTGAGGTCTGTAATAGTGGAGAACTGAGGCCTGTAGTGATTAAATACTATTCAATAATAATCAAAGCCTCAGATAAAAAAAAAGATATTTTTAAGGACAGCACTATACTCCATGTCAAGACATTCACAAAATCATAATGTAACAAATACAAGAATTCCCATGGGTTTACCTTCTTGATTCTGAGTAGTTAAGACTTTTGCGTGCCAAACAATTAGTGTTCAGGGTCTGGACTCCATACCTTAGGAACAGAGACCGGCATCTGTGAAGAAGTCTATACTTGTATCTGAACAAATGACCCAGATTTAGAAATTATGTGTTTACTGATATAAATGATTGATATGAACAGCTTCCTACACTGGATACTTGGGAACTTAATATTAACAAGTAAAGGATGATATTCTTCTAACTAGATGACGTATTCTTCCTCTAGACAGTATACTATCAGAACAATTTTACAACATTGTCTGGCTACAAAAACAGGAAACTAGAGATTTCAGACTAGAAAGGCAGTCAATTTCAAAATGTACAGGTAAGATTCAATAAGAGATTACTCAAAACCAAACAAGGAGTATACATCAAGGAGCACAAAGCAAAACAAACAAACGAACAAACAACAATAACGTTTGAGCCAAATGAAAGGAGGTTCCAAAGACACCTACACTTGAGTTGGAATGGTTAATTTTCCAAGCAGATTGATGTGATTTGTCCAGATTTTGGCACCCAGGACCCCTACATAGTCAATATGAAGAGTAAGGTCTCTCGGTTAAACAATTCAAAGGCAGATACCCTGGAACACAGAGAACGGAGAGAGAGATCTAAAAGTGTCTGGACACATCTTGCTGGGATCCTTTGACCCTAGCTGACTTCCTGCCCTTATGGCAGTGGGCTGGACTTGATGATCTTCTGAGGTCCCTTCCAGTCCCTAAGGTCTATGAAATCTTTGAGGTATTTTCAAAGGACAAGTCATAAAGGCAAAAATGTACAGCCAGCCAGTAAGAAACACTACAGCATGTGAGCATGTCTAATGACTAAGGAACTTCAGTGGGATAGGAAGACTGGGGTCCTGGTTTCTATTACTTGGCAATCTGATGGCTTGGGGTTTTTCTTTTAAGCCAATGACTGTCTAATGTAAAATGACTTGTCCAAACAGCAGGAACAACTGCCAATTAACAGTACATTATGTACAGGGTTTGACAGTTGGTTGTGAATGGTCAAATTAAATTATAACATTTGATTACACAACATCAAATGATTGAGACAGGAGAAACTAAATAAACAAATCTCATAACACCATATACAGCAAGCAAGATATCCAAAGTCTTTCTATTATCAGTAAATTATCTAAGAACTGCTATTCACGGCTCTGATGATATAGTAGAGCTGTGTACAGTTCATGTTTAATAACCCAGAGTTGCTCGAGTTGCACTGCCTGCCCTACACAAGAACTGCATTCTAAGAGTTTCTCCTTCAATTTTCTCTATTTATCAGCCACGACAAAAGAAAATGTATGAAGAGAATCAGATGCGAATATTTAGGAGAGGAATAATTAGAGATGTGATATTCTTGTTCAGCCAGCATGATGCAAAAAAGAACCCTTGGACCCCGAGAAGAAATTAAGGAATGCCTGAATTTTGACTAGAGACTTCCATATATATCAGGGTGCTCCTGCCCATTACAGGATACAGATAAATGATTAGTATGTATGGACTGACAACATATTTCTAAGTTTACTTGATTTATATGGTCACGTGAAAGGTTTGAAATATGTAAAAAGTACATACATTTTTGTTTTAAAATATTCTGCATAGGTATTAGAATTTTGGACACAAAACAAAAATAAATCTTACTTTATTTACTTGAATATAAGATGACACCCTAATAATTTGTAATTTTTAAAAACAATTTTGCAGATATTGCATTTAATTGTTGGAAGTTTGTCTGAAATTCGCCCCACTCCCACTGCTACAGCAGGAAAAATAAATCTTGTTCCTTACCCTCTTAAATTTTTCCCCCTGCAGCTCCTCTCTCTGCCTGGACTACTAGACCCTAGTATCTCTAAGCACGTGGAAGTGAGAAGCAAATTTGAAAACAATGACTTTGAGATGAACATGCTTAAGAAAATATAACTCATCCAGAATTTAAGCAAAATTGATTAATTTAACTTTTTTGAGGCCGCTACAAGTTTGAGTACAGGTATTCCATAAAGACACATTTAAGCAGCACTTTTGTACCTACTTATATAAAGTACTATGCATATTAATCCAAAGACAAAAGGTTCATGATTTATCATACTGTATGGTAAATTTGCAATGTAGTGGCTCATCATGACCTGAAAAGGTGACAGACTTGGGGAGACTGAGCACAATGGGAACTATATCTTATTCAGACAGGCTGCACTAATTTATCCTTGTGGTAGGTTCCCAGATTGTTTACCCCATATAGGCCATGTGTTTTATAGTTATGCTCAGTGTCGGCTCATATTGTGTTCTAAAGACATACTTAATCATATGAAAATAGTAAGTTACCAGTGAAATTAAAAATTTTGTCAAAAGTAGGCATTGCAGGGACAGGGGCTGGCAGCTATCATATTGCTGAAAATTAATATTTGGGACACAGGTTACTGAGAAATCCAAATTGTAAAATCAGTTTCAAACCTGCTTAAAATACTATTTGAACAATCAGGAAACAAATTACATTTAATACATTAGAAAGTTCTCTCACCTTTAAAAGTTTTACCAAGCAAAATGTATATAATAAAAACATATTATATAAACATGGCTAAGACTAAATAAAAATTATGCTGGCATCTGCATTATTTATCCGTGATGTCCTTACCTATTTTTGGTAAACACAACAACACTAATCGCAAGTTCTGCAATTATTCTGCAGTCTTGAAACTGCTTTTTTGTTCGTCTGTTTTTTGAATAAAGCAGATGTAGTCTTAATACTTAGGAACTGTTACAACATTGTCATCCTTAGCAAGCCAGAGCAAGCATTCCAGGTGGAGTTTTGTGCATGGAAGAAATACAATATGAAGATCTAAGCATTTGCCCTGCAAAGTCCATCACCATCGTCTTTCGGAAAGAAAGCATTTTAATGCCACCCCCAAACAATCAAACTTGCCTACAAAGAAACATACAAATATGTCAGACATTGATCAAACACAATTTGCCTTATTCATAGGAAATAATATTAATGAGAAGAATAAACCACTGCAAGATAGCAGGACTCTTGTACATTGTTTCATTGGTTTAATTTAAACATACATTTACTGTTAATTGTATTTCCAGAATCCAGTTTTAAGAAGTCCATAAAACTGTTAAGATGTCAACATGAACACGTGTCATTTTGTGCACCAGTAGTATTCCAACTGTACTGCAAAGAGAAGGCAATTCATCAAAGTGAAACTCTTCAATAAACCTTTTATAAGACAGCTTGTTTAACTTTGCAGCTGTTTATGCTGGCGAACACAGCCTACAGTCATGACGTCCCAGATAACCAGGGATAAGTCCAGGTCTGAAAAGCTGCTACTTTTCCCATGATACAGCAAATCTATCTGCTTTTTGTCAGTCACACACTTGCAGATGTTTAGTGACCTTTGTACCTGAGGATTTATTGTACAACCACCTAAACGTCTTCAAAGGACAAACTGGGTTAAAAATACTCCATACAATGAGAATTCAAGATGCTCATGGTTAATGAGATTTTTAGAAAGAAGGAAAAAAAATAGATAGTTCTAGTCACAAATATAGCCTTTTCTTCTTTTCTGTAAATAAGGATCAGGTTGCACTAGTATTCAGCCCTGTTCCCTAGATATTAAGGGACTTCAACAGACCCTCTCCATTTGTCTTCTCATAAGCAGAACTCATGCTTGTTATTCACGTTCATCTGCATGCATATCCACAAGAAGCAAAGCCAGCCACAGCAGCAGCTAATGCAGGAAACCTTCACTCCTACCAAGAGGGCTGAGATTTAGATCGTGGTGGGAGGAAAATGAAGGCTACAGAAATGCTTTTTTTTTTAATCCAAACTCTTTCAAAAAAAATAAGCAAACAACTTTATAGTATTCTTGAGGGGCAGGGAAGACTGTACTATACTGTTTCCATGCTATATTCCATTCAAGTCTTATTAGGGCTTCTAACCTACAAGCAGCTTTGGCCTCTACTATTCAAGCAATCTCTGCTGCTGCTGTGTTTGGCTCCTTCTTCCAATACTTATGGAACATATCTGAACAGTAGAGCTGTTACCTAGGAAGTCAACCAAAATCTAGAGTTACCATGATTTTTAAAACAGACCAAAGAAAAACAAATGATTAAGAGAACTTTAGAAGAGTCAAGCATTTAGGAATATAAATCTATGGAATTTCAAGGAGACATATAGACAATTTACCATTCAATAAAAGGAGATATGCCACACCTGTACCACAGTTCAGCTGCTCTGTGGTAACTACACTGCATACAGTTTTTACCTCTTGTGAGTACAAGGTAAGCCATGTCATCTTACTCTTTCATTGAGGCCTAATCTAAGGCAATTTTACTTCCAGTTACTCTGAGATGACAGCACACAAACAAGATGTTACCATGGAGCAGCTGAAGTCCTACCCCCTTTTTTCACATGGTATACTGTGCATACGTCTATGCCTGCAATCATTTAAGTACCTATGTCACTTTTAGCAACAGGACTTGTGTATCACTGACCATTTTACTTAAAGTCTGCATCATAAGTCCCTTTTTAAATTTTAAAAATCTGCTCTAGAAGTCACTGCTAAATTATTGCATTTAACATTTCATCAAGTTACAATATTCATCTGGTCATGTTACAATTGTTTTATGCCACTGCTATAGAATTATGGTTGGGTCACATCCAAATCTAAGAATACCAACCTTGCTTATTTTGCAGGTTTTTGTTGACCTGATAAGAAGATTCAGATTTTTTTCTGGTGCTTGATCAGAACAATCCCTCATTAAATCAGTGCACTGAATTAAAAGCAGCTTTTATGCACTGAAATGAACATCTGGTGAAAATATTCTGATACACAAACCTACAACCTTAATTTTAAAAGCCACTCAAACCTGGATGCTATCCATTTACTATTGAATAGCCTATAAATTAACTGTGTTTAAATTAGAAAATATTGCTTTTAAACAAGTAAACATGAGGTGATGGAAAATAAATTGCTATATTTGCTACCCACTGTAAATAAGTTCTCCTTCTAGCAAAATACAGTATTTATGCAAACTAGCAGATACCTGAAAAGATAAAGGAGAAAAGAATAAAACAGATTTCAAAACTAAAATTTATGTAGTGATCTGCCAACTATAACAACATTGTATAATGATTAGCTCTTAGAAAGTCAAGTGAGAGATATGAAACTTTTTAAAACTTTAAATTTAAAGACAAGTCTCACTCCATTAAAAAAAAAATATTGAAGTAAATTCTTTGAACATCTCTGGGCTGTCCCTAATGCCAGTACTACCAGGCTACAAACATGGTAAAACTTCAACTATCATATCAAGGAAGTACAGCAAATGAACAGCTCTGTAGCACTGTTTACAATTTTTGTCAATTAAAAATAAAACAAAACTTCTACAGGCAACTGAATATATTAATTTCCAAAGTGTACTGTCTAGAGTGTGCAAGAATTTTCTTCTCAAAATAAGGCAAAACACAATGAAAAAGATTGGAGTTTACAAATTTGAAAGTAAAAAGACCGGGAAAGTCATAAATAAATGAAGGTAGTTCGATATAACAGTCTCTGGGTGGCCATTACACTTACCATTTAGGTCCTTCTTTTAAACTGAACAGTGAAAAAGGATAGGATATAAGTGAAGGAAGCTTACTTTTTCAAAGCTTTTAAGAAACAAAAACAAGTATTAGAAATAGATTATCATTTCCTTCCATAGAAAATACATGATGCTCTAAAGATTAAGAAATATGCCATTTAAGTAGGCTGGGAAACCCATTATGAAGTTCTGATATAGTAAAATCCCCCCCACAAATATTACACTAAAAATAACAAATTTCAGACAACTAAAATAATTTGATTAAAGAAGAAATTGTCAAGATGATGGTAGATATTCCATTAAATACATTTTTTCACAGTATCCAGTAACAGTGGTTCACATTTCTGGTCTACTCCAAAATGCATACTTTTCAATGAAGAATCTCATTGATATGTTAGAACTTAAGTAGCTATCTATGAAACTCGTTTCATCTTCCATATTCAAGAATGACATAAGTCCCCTACAATGAAAACTACTAGTAAAGGAAATAGTAAAAGGGGCATACGATTTCCATTCTTTTTTTTTTTGCATTTTAAATTAAGCTATTTCAGTAAAAGCCAACATATCACAACAACAGAAGAATCACTACAACTGACTAAACAAAATCAACTCTTTCAAAGCATTTTACAGAACTGTCGTTTAAGTTCATGTAACATTCCCATTTGAAAATATAACATGTATTCATAACAATATATAGCATAATTCAGATCAATTTTAGCAGTGATATACTTCTGAATACATGTTTTCTGCAGCAGACTATTAGTTTCCAATTATCAGAAATTGATAAAACAGGATGGACCTCAGCAGAACAATCACAATTTTTTCAAAAATATTTTGAAATGCTTCAGGCTTATTCTACCTGGAAAGTCATCCTAACCTTTATAATTGTGTAATAAGTGCATATATGACACAGTAATTATCAAGCTACATTCAGTTTGGTGTTCAGCGCTTCTCCTTTGAAGATGGGCCAAATATCACTGAAATAACAGGACCTGTAGTATGTATCAAACACGTTTAAGGCTGTAGTTACATAAAATGAATGCTGTATGTAACAGATCTTATGTTGTAAATCTTGAGATTAAATGCAAATTGCAGCTAAATTTACTAAAATTTGGTAGCACCAGGTCACTAATGGCCCACATCCCCCTGCTTTAATTGTAGCAGATTAGGGTACTTTTCATGTCTTTGGCCAATATGCCTTGTAGTTGTACAACAGAGTCAATTATATAGCTTTAGGAATAGCTTAGAACAGAACTTGAAACGGATGGTTTAGATAGAGATGATCCTTCCTTGACCAGGGAGTTAAATTAGAGGTCCCCTTCCAGCCCTATAAAATCATATTACGCAACTGTAAGACACCACAAAATTCAAAATGTTCTAAGTTTCTAACCGTGTACCTGTGACAGGAGCATCTCTACTGGAGCCTGTTCTATTGGTGGCTCCGCCCTCCTGTTATGGGCCAACCTCCTGCTTACTCGCCTGCCATGCCTTGATCTTAATTGATTAGTTGACTGATGTAATTAGCAGGAGGCTGCCCACTTTATACGCCCCAGTGCCAGGGGGCGCTACCTGCAGCTCCTTTTCCACTCCTACACTACAGCCCAAGCCTTGCAGATGGTACTAATGTGGTCCTTGCCTTCTCTCTCAGGGGCTTCCTGCTGCCCCCCCTTGCTCTGGGGGCTTCCCGTTCCTTACTGCCCCCCTTGCTCTGGGGCTGGGGCCAATGCACCTCAAATACTGTGCCCTCTCTGGCGCAAGGATCCCCACGCTACCATGGAGTCCCCCCTATGAGGCCTCCTCCAACCCCTAATAGCCTCACCCGGTCCTCCAGTTAAAACAGTAAACACAAAAACACAAAACCCCTATGCTACAGCATAAAAAGCTAGACCATCCAGCCAAACAACATTCAATCCCTACCAGGAAAACACTCCAACCCCAGCAGCGACCAGGGGACGCTCACAGTCAGAGTTCTCCCCTCTGTCTGTACCAGCTGAGCCCCTCCTCCCTCCATTGCCACAGGGGAACTGCCCTCCTGCCTGGGCTTATATGAGCCAGGCCCTGCCCCTTCCTGTCAGCTGGCCCCACCGACTGGCCTAGCAACCTGCGCCTATGACTCTGGCTGCCCTAGTGACTGGCAGCTGAGCCTCCCCCTTCTTGCCACTAGGGGTCTCTCCCAAGCCATTCTTCTGCTCTCACGCGCGGGCACCCGAGTGCTCTGCGACAGTATCATAATAAATTTATAAATGCACACAAAAGGTATCAACTTTTAACCACCTGACTTATAAAAACTGTTGCATCTTATATCCTCTATTACCCTAAAGAAAAAATAAATGCTTAATCCTTACTTATATCTTTTTTCACAATGCAAGGATGTATGCAAGTGAAAACCAGCAAAAAAACAAAAACCAACTCTCTGCTGAAAACTTCTTTTTGGTGATGTAATCAATTTCAACTAGTTAAACTGGCCAAAAACTCTACTAGCAGGTAGCAACGCCACATCCAGATACCCGCTTAAAAATAACCTTAATAACTTATTGATCCAGCTTTGTTTTCCCTCTCCCACACATCTCTCCAGGAAGGAACCTACCTAAGTTTTCTGAAAAATTTCTCAAGATGTTTTAGAACACAAATATACTTTCATCAGTCATATAACAGAAAATGTGATAAACCTGAATGTTTACAAAAGATTATGTTCCTTTCCAAAAACACATGAAATCAATTAAACACTTTTTGATGTTTTCAACAGCTAAGCCAATAGCTACACAATGAATAGTACCACTTCATGTCAAGTTAAAATGTTTCCCTCAAATTAAAAGTCAAGTTAAAATGCTGGCACAAACTACGTAAGTGTGGCAGTCATCGTAATGGTGTAAAGCAAACTGATACTCATAAAGCTCAGTTCCCTTCAAAAACAGTTCCATCCATGTAAGGCATGGATACCCTTTATTTTAAGTATCCAAGTGGTCTTAGTTACACCCTTAACCAAATCAAAACAATAATTCTGTATATACCAGACATTCTTTTGTGATGTCACTGCTTCACTATTTTTCCAGGCACCTTTCTTCCAAGAGCAGACCAGACCTAAATTACTAATGTAAAAAAGCAGAATTTTAAAAACCCAATGCATTCACAATAGAAGAAAAGAACATTTTTCTTCTTTTTAGGTTTTCTTGAGTGTTTAGCTAGAAGGGTTTTGAAGAAAATTATATTCTCACTCTACTAGTTATAGTAGATTCAAGGTGGGCAGCAATCTTATACCCTGTTTACATCTTTTTTCTTATATATTAAAACCTGCATAAACCCTTGTGTGGACACTTCTTTTTAAGAGCTGCTTACTGATTCAGATAAACTTAACATAAACCAAAAGAAAAATGTCCAAACAGAGGTCTGCACCAGTATAAACAAATTTAAAATTCACAACTTTAACCAAACCAATGCAACTCTCCATTTGGATGCAGCCCAGAGAAAATATGGGAAATATGTTTGACCCTTGAAGAAAAGTGGTATTGCTGGGAGAGCAAATTTATACAAGAGATGAGGTCCTGAATGTGTAAATATATAAATATTTATACACTTTCTATTAGCTGAAATCCTGAGTCACTGGGAGAAGAGAGAGTATTTGTCATTATGTACCAAAGACAAAACTGCAATGCGAGAAATGGGCCATAAAAATGAACTGCTATCATTTTGCTGTAAAAAAGTAGCACTATTCAAAAGATGCAAGAGTAAGAGCAGACAGGAAGAAATCACATCCATCTGGTCCTCCTAGAGAATACAGGGACAGTCATGCCAGACCAACCTTATTTTTTTTACTTTACACTTGAGATGTTAAGCAAAGATTCTACTTACATTGTCCATGAAATTTGGTTTAAACCCTCCTTCCTGCTGCCGTCTGAGTTCTTCCTGTTCTCGCTGGCGTAACATCTCTTCTTCACGACGTCGGTGCTCTTCTTCATGTCTAAAAGAATAAATAAACTTATGAAATTAAAGTTCTCAGCTTATTCACACTGCTTCACTGCATCAAGCCTCAAGGGCTAAAGCTAATTAAATTTAAAACAAGAACACCTGACTTTGCCTACTAGCCTTTGACATTTCACTTAGTTACTGTGGTATTTACTAGGCCTGTGTGAAGCAGCTAGTATTCGCTTCATAGTCGGCTGATTCGGGGGACAGTGATTCAATTCGGTGATTTGAATCACTGTCCTGATTTGATTCGGCCAAATCAGATTTGGAGATTCAGCAGCAGCTGAATCTCTGAATCAGCTGGGCTGGGCCCATCCCCCGCCCGGTCTCCCAGCCCTGCAGTGGCTGATCTACGCACCCCAGCTCCCAGCACTTGGGGGAAAAAAAAGCCCCAGCTCAGGTGATGCTGGGCGGAGGGCCACCCCTGCTGCCTTCCCCACTGCATGCGGGGGGCTCTGCACAAGCCCCTGAACCCCCTCCTCACAGGTTCCCTGCACAGGCCAGCTCCGGCCCTTTAAGGAAAAAAAAAAAACCCTGAAGAAACCCCTGAACTCACTGCTCCTGCCAATGGAGGGCAATCCCTGCTGCCCCCTGCCACATGGGGGGCTCTGCACAACCCCCCCGAAGCTGCATCAGGAGCTTTTCTTGGCTTTTTTTTTCCCTTTAAGTGCCAGACTCTGGCTGGAGGGACAGCCGTGGAGAGGCTGGGGGAGCAGGGGTTCAAGGGGGCTCATGCAGAGCCCCCCCCCATGCAGCGTGAGGCAGTGGGGATCGCCCCCTGCCCAGCAGCACCCAGTGAGCACTGGGGCTTTATTTTACGGTGCCAAGCTGGGGCAGGTGGGGGCATCCATGGGGGTTGGGGGGTAGGGGAGGTCAGGGGGCTGGCAGGGGTCCCCTCCCCCTAGTACTTACCAGCTCAGAGTGGCTTCAGCTCCCTGCTGCAGCAACTGGGGACTGTTCGAATCATCAAAGCTCTCTGAATCTTTGCCAAAGATTCGGAGAGCTCTGAATTGATTTGGACCTTTAAATTGGTCTCCTGATTTGATTTGAATTCAGAGATTCAGCTGGCGAATCTCCTCCAAATCGAATCACCACCCAAAGCTCCGCACAGCCCTAGTATTTACTAGGTATACAACCAACAGCAACATGAATACATTCTTTGATGTTGTGGCTATGCCAGGCAGCATTCAATAGGTTAAAGGTTAACCCAGTCTTTTATGAATATTTGTTAAATAATTACACTGTCAAAATATTTGGGAGTAATAGATAATTCTGCCCCCTCTTTTGTCCCCAAGGCTCTTATTTCACAGGAGGTAAATTACTGTGCAATGGGTAACTGTCTCCAAGGGACACTGGTAAATTCAAGTACAAGGCATTGATATTTCTCTTATTTTTTTGCACATTAACATATTTATAAACTATAATAAAATCTGTGCGCACATTATCTTAAAGAAATAGTTAATTTTAGTATATGTCACAGAGTGAGATGTCACATATGGAAAATAATTTACAGAAATTTCTATTGTATATTACAGATCACAGCATTATACAACACTGGATATCATGGTTCCCCTGCTTTACCTATGGCAGACTAGTTTGTTGTGTTTTCTGTTACCTTATAGTTGAAGCTAGTTTTCTAAAAAGTAAGATTATAGTTTCATAGTTGGTAGGGTCGGAAGGGACCTGAGCAGATCATCAACTCCAACCCCCTGCCATGGCAGGAAAGATTACTGGGGTCAAACGACCCTAACAAGGGGTTCATCCAGCCTCCTCTTAAAGACCCCCAGGGTAGAAGCCAGCACCACCTCTCTTGGAAGTTGGTTCCAGATCCTAGACACTCCGACAGCGAAGTAGCACCTCCTGGTATCTAGCCTGAATCTACCCTCTGCCAGCTTGTGACTGTTATTTCTTGTCACTCCTGGCAGTGCTCAGGGGAACAGGGACTTCCCCAGTGCCTGCTGGTCCCCTCTGACTAGTTTGTAACAGACCACTAGATCCCCCCCTCAGCCTTCTCTTGTGGAGGCTGAACAGGTTCAGGTCCTGTAGCCTCTCCTCATAGGGCCTGCCCTGCTGCCCCCTGATCATGCCAGTGGCCCACCTCTGGACCCTCTCCATGATGTCCACATCACTCTTGAAGTGTGGTGCCCAGAACTGGACACAGTACTCCAACTGCGGCCTGACCAGTGTCACATAGAGGGGGAGGATCACCTGTGTCCCCACACTGTCAGCCCATGTTCAGTTTGGCACCAATAATGACTTCAAGATCTTTTTCTGCCTCTGCACTGACAAGAAGGGAGTTCTCCAGCCTGTAGGTATGCTGCTGGTTCTTCCTCCCTAGGTGCAGTACCTTGCACTTGTCAGTATTGAAACCCATCCTGTTCTCATCTGCCCACCCCTGTAACCTGTCCAGGTCCAACAGCAGCCTATTCCTCCCTTCTAGCGTGCCCGCTTCCCCCCAACGTCTTAGTGTCATCTGCGAATTTGAACAGGGTGCTTTTTACACCCCCATCCACATCACTGATGAAGATGTTGAACAGTGCAGGCCCAATGACCAAGCCCTGCAGAACCACACTGCCCACATCCCTCCAGGTCAAAAAAAGACCCATCCACCACCACTCTCAGGGTGCGGCCCTCCAGCCAACTAGTGACCCATTTGACAATGTAGGTATTGACACCACAGTCTCCTAGTTTTTTTAATGAGAATGGGGTGACAGACAGTGTCAAAGGCCTTCCTAAAGTCCAGAAAGACCATGTCCACTGTGACACCTGCGTATAAGGATTCTGTGACCTGATCATAGAAGATTATGGATTTATATAGGATAGTTTAGATAGGGATGATCCAGCCTCAGGAAGGGGATTGTAACTGCTGACCTCTGAAGGTCCCTTTCAACCCTACTTTTCTATGATTCTGAGACTCTTTTCCAAGTTAAGCACGTGAAAATGTATCACGGACATGTTCCTATCTAAGGTTACAAACATACTTAAAACAATCTTAAAATATTTTTTCACATGGAATGTAGGACCTTCACATGTATTTATTCTTGTGCCCCTAATAAAAGTACTTCTGAAGAATACAATTGCACCTATAGCAGACATCAAACTGAAGGCCTACAAAATAAAAATTCTTACTTTTCCTCAAGCATGTCAATTACTTGTCTGAAATGTGCGACTCACTACCACATCTGTACAAAATAAAACTAAATACCTCAATTGTATCTGCTTCCGTTTCTGTAGTTCTTGATTTCTAAGTTCTTCCAAACGCCTCAGTTCTTCTTGGCGCCTCATGAGATCTGCAAGAAAGTAGACCTCCACAATAAGGAAACTCACAACTTCCTTTCAGCATTCAGTAGGTTAACCCAAGGTGTGCACCTTATTCAGGTCATTTAATATGCAAATAAAGTCTTTCAAAGGAAGTAGCAAGCCAGAAGCTTTATATATAAGACTTATACTTACCCCTAATAAAAAATATGTTTCAAAACCTTAAATCTGAGGTTTTATTTCTCTTCCAATATTCTTTGGCTAGTTATCATTATCCCTAACACCTGTGAATTCTTTTTAGTTGCATTTTCAGTTTAGAAAAATTCTTGGCCTCAATAACATCCTGTACCAAAACGATACACTATAATTATCGATCGTATAAAAATAAATATTTGTTCTGAGATTTTCCCCTTTAAGTTTCAGAATGTGTCTTGTTCTTGAGTTCTATTACAGGGATTGAAAATGTTTTCCAGCACAGCAGGAGACTGAACGACCCTGCTCAGTTCAGAAGTGGGCATCAGGACCAACATACTACTGCCACTTCTTCCCACTGCTCAGCTGCAATGGTGCAATAGAAGCCTCCTCTGCTGAAGCCCTAAGTCGCCAGCCCCTGTTCCAGAACAGTACAACAGAAGCCCCCATAATTGTGTATAATTTTATCATGCTTTCCTTTAGTAGTTTCCATTCTAAGGTTCTAATCTTTTCAAAGTCTTCACTATAAGTTTTCCTTTTCCCAAATCAATAGTTAACCTGATGCATCAAATACAGAATTTAATTTTTCCTTCCAATATACATTACTTCTCATTTACTAACTGATCTAAACCTATTTGGTTGCCCATTTTTCTACTTTGATTAAATTATTAAGAAAATTCCTCATAGCTTATTCTAGATATAACTAACCTGAACTTTGTCATCTACAAAAGTTATTACCTTAGTCCTCTCCATCTTTCCAAACTGTTAACTTATTAAACATTAGGCAGAACACAGATCCCTGAGGCACCCTATTGTCAGTGTTAGACTACGATCATCATGTATTCCTAAATTTTTTAATTTGTGTTACGGTCAATATAGTGAACATCCAAAACCACCAGTTATCAAACTTGTCTGGCCTCAAAGGCTGGATACAGGAATTACCACCATTTCAGCAGAGCACCAAATACAAGACAGTTGATGCTGTTACTAATTGTGCTCCCTTATCCCCTACCACCAATCTTAGACCGGGGGAATTAAAAATCCTGATTTCAGCAGCCGGTGTAGCACGGCAAGTGGCATTAACTCCCTCCCTAGATTCTAGAGCCATGTTGAAACAACTACTTCAGAATCCACACAGATTAATACCATTACCACAGTGGCTCTTGCGGCTGCAGTAACAGGCCCTGGGAGCCAAATTTGGCTTGTGGGACATATATTTGACACCTCTGAGGCACACCATCAGAAAATATTACTGCAGATAAACAACATTAGAAGGGTATTGTCTAATAAGCATGTACTTCTGGGCTTTTGCATCCCAAATGACCCAAAGCAAAGCAAAGTGAATACCATAAAAGGGTACTACCTTTGTAGCAGTCTTATAGAGTCTACAGGCATAGCCTAGGAAAAGTTATTACCAAGTAATAATGATAAAAAAAATATGTATGTGAAACAAATTTTAGACCGATGAATGCATAATGACATGACATCCAACATAGATGAGGTCAGGACAGCAAGAGGGCTTGTTTTGTTTTAAGTCTTACAATCAATGGAAAGCATACTATGGATCAGCTAGATTGATAACAGGATTAAAGTCAGATCGGTGCCAAAAAAAATAACACAGTACAGGTCACCTTTACAGGGAAACTTATCAGTTGTGTAAAAAATGCTACTACCCAGTAAAAAAAAAATCCACCACCCCCCCAAAAGAAACCAAAACCAGTGCTGATAACAGAAGAAGTGGAACCCAAAAATACAAATGTAGTGCTTTCCCAAACAAAGGCTGTTTTCCCTATGCAAGCACTCAGATTCATGTATGCTCTTACACTGCTGTAAACATTTGAAAAACTTGTTTGCATGCTGTGCCAAACAAAGAACGTACGCCCAGTATATTTCTGGCACTTCAGCAGAATACATTCTGGGGGCAATGCATCAGAGATTTAGCAGCAAAAACACTTAACGCAGCTGAAACCAAGAACATGTAGTCCTAAGGCAGTGTGGTCCCAGAAGCAGTTACTACGGTGACATTAAGTACAAGTTAGCAAGAAAAGAATTCAGATTCAGTAGTACAGAATGAGCAAATTGTGGAAAAGATTCTAAGAAAGCCTTTTGTCACCTCTCTTCAGGAAAAACACTGATGACAGTGTTTGTAACTTTGGTGCTGCAAGTACAAAAGGTTCAGGGACAGTTACAAAGTCAAAGCATCAGCACCACATAAGCAGTCAAAGTCATCATCAGAACTTACAATAAAGCAGCATTAGATGAGTTCAGTAAGTGCTACAACCACTAGAACACATACCTCAGAACGTATTACAAAGTTTTAAGTGGATAAAGGCTTTTTATCACTCAAAAGATGCTTTAAATAAGGAACCCAGAGCTGAGAAAAGAAATTCCAATATCCTACTCAGGATAGTCCTCCATATGCAAGCAATTCCACTCATTTCAGCTGGAGGTTCTCCCAACACAAGGAACAGCTTCTAGTTAGCTATCCCCCCTACAGGATCATGGAGTCAGCCATCAGCAGATGTCAGTTTTGCAAAGCATCCACCTGAGACCAAGACTGAAGATGCAGAGTTAGGAACATATTCAGAAGATTACCAAAGAAGTGTTATCTATAGCTTCACCAATATATTGGCCCATATCATATCAACACCAACAAAGAAAAATTGACATTATTGGCAATAGGCTTGTTTGGCCTACATGGCCAATAATGTAATCAATAAATGTGTGCATGCAGCTGCAGGGTGTATAAAACCAGGAGTGCAACCCAGCAGCTTGGAGAGCAGCCTCCTGCCAGTAAGTCTTGGGGGGAAGGGGTGAGGGGCAGACTGAGGCAGCCATAGTTAGGGAGGAAGTGGGGCTGCGGCAAGCACTGTCCAGCTCGACAAGAGCTGCGGGTGGTTCATCCAGGGGATGTGAGGAGGTGGGGGGGGTGTGGGGGGGGCGACAGCTCCCAACCACTGTGCATCCCACCAGGGGAAGCATAGGGGACATATGCCCCTGGACCTGTGCGTGGGGCAAGGGCAGGCTGCCCATTGTGGCTTTGGAGGCTGTGCCAGCCTCTTCCCAGTGGGGGGAGGGCTGGGTTGGAGCCACACTCAGGGAGGTGGGACAGGCAGCAGTGGGGCTGAGAGGGGTGTCTACAACAAATTTTGGGGCGACTGTTGCCTCTGCTCCCCTCTAAGAAGTGTCCACAGCAGGCAGCCTGCCCTCACCCTGTTCCAGGGGTCACATGTCCACCCATGCCTCCCTTGGGGGTGTATACAGTGATATGAGCCACCCCTTCCCAATAAGCTACCCACAGCTCCATCCCACACCTTGTCCCAGCAATGCCTGCTCCTGTCCTGTCCCACACCCTCCCTATGGGGGGGGGGGCCTCAATCTGCCCCCCACCCCTTCCCACCAACCAACTTACCAGCCAGACACTGCTCTCCAAGCTGTCAGGTTGCATATCGGCAATCAGACTGATATTGGCCAATATAGCTGGTTAATAACTGGCCATGAGTATCGGCCAAAAAAATCTTTCTTAGTTCACCCCTAGTTATCTACCAAAAAACCCATGCCAGATTGTCAGTACAAGACTTAGTCAATCTAGAGAGGTTCAGGAACTCCACACGACTTAAGCTAGCCAATGATACTCAGTGTCGTTCCTGACCCACATGTAGCACTTCAACTTAACACCTGCAAACTCTTTGCAGAGAGTAAAGTCCTTCCAACCTCCCACAAAGACATGTATGTATTAGGTATGCCTTTCCTACCATGCTGAAAAATGAAACACACTATCTCTATCAGTGTTAACTAATGCACTCTAGTTTACTTTCTTTTGAACTAAAATATTTGCCATAATTCATATGGAAACATATATACTGATATGGTTCACTGGTTAACACTGAGTGCTCATATGACTCCTCAGCCGGCATGGAGTGGTACAGGACTACGCACAACACCCCACTGAATTTAGATGTCCAATATTTAGTGCTAAGAGCCCACCCAGCATTGAATTACTAAGCATGGAGGAGGGGACATTAGAAAGCCGCGGATATTAGCATGAGCTCCAACCTATACTGAACTATCTGGGTAAAATGGCAACGCTTAAGGAGGCAGCTGCAGTATGGCAGGTTCAAGAGTACCCAAACTTACCAGGTTTGGAAAGTGGTGACCTTAGTATTAACTAATAAAGAGAGGAAAATAAAGATCATTATGTCAATGTATTTTCATTTAATTCCTTTACATTTTTTGGTGAGGAGAGATGGTCTTAAAAAAGGGATCGCTGTAGAAGCAACCTCTCCTCACTAGCATCAGGTCTTGTCAAATTAAGACATATAAGGAAAAGCCTAGCTTTCTTCTGTTAAAGGCATGGCAAGAACTGCCAAGGCCATCTGATATCAAAGTATGAAAGGAAGGACTCACTGCTCCTACAGAAAACAGCAAGATACTCCACCCACTTACTTATAAAGGACCACTGTTCCCCAGAAGGGTACTAATGTGAACAGTACAGCTTCCCTTAAATGGTCCTTAACAAAGCAGTTGCTCTTCCCTTATCCAGTCCTCACCTATCCTATGATGCAAATTAACAGCTGGAGAAATAGTGCTATCATCAGCCAAGCACAGTTGTTCAAAAAAAGCTTCTTCCCTTCCAATGCCTCTTTAAAAGGAACCATGGGCTATAGCAAACTCTTACCCTAATCCAGGAAGCCAACATTTTTGACAATCATGCTATAATTTAGGGTCACTCCCCCAAAGTGCCATTCTTGATCCCCTTCCTTTGCCTAATCTACTACTCTGCTTTCTGCTCCCTACCCTAGCCTCCTTTTCCTCCTATGCTTTTTGATCCCTGCACTATGACCCCTGCTTGATTTCCTGCTCCACTTTCTGCTTCCTCCCATCTGCTGCTGTGCTGCTTGTCCCCTCCCTTATCTACCACATGCCATGCACAGAAGCTTTCCATATCACTTTGTGGCACGCATGTAGCAGGCTGGCCACGCCTGCCCCAATTAATTCTTCACTGTACCCACATGGCAGTTGAGAAAATGAACTGCTCTTTAGCACCCAGATTTTTTTAAAAAAGAGCAAGCTCATCAAGAGAAAGCTTCAAGAGAAGACAAAAGCTGAAGAAAGTAGAAAGATTATAAAACTTGGCAAATATTGGATCATTAGTATACACATATCACTTCTACTTGTTTTTTAAACAAGAAAGCCATTCACAAATAAAATAACTTTTGTAATATTTCCAGTACTAAAATGAACTGTTTATCCCATCAACACTGTTTCCCAAAAAACTTTTTTCTTCCCCCAAATCACCCACAATTTCTCCCCCACCCCCCACGCTTTATATGTTCTTGCCCTGAATTTCCCAAGTTACATTTTTAAGGATCGCTGCTGTGGGAACCACATGCCTGTATTGAGATCATGCATTTTACTGCTTTAGGCTCTTTAATCAAAAGTCATTGCACATTAATAAGGGGAAGGAACAACCTAACATAGTTAATTTCTAAAACTAATTAAAAATGTTTCAGGTATTAGATACACCATTATGTGAGGTTTTAGAAACACTTTTTTTTTTTTACAATTTTTTTTCTTTTCTATGTTGAAAATGTCTACTCTTCAGACAAATATTATGGTTTTCAGCAATCCTAATGTTGTAAATTATTTGTAAAATGAGTAAAGAAAAATATTTTTTCCCTTGAATATTTTAGCCATAGTAATTTAAGATAGCTTGGTAAGAAAAAGTAAATAAAATATTGTTTAAGCTTTCAATTAAAAAAATTCAAAATGAACTTTTCAAATAACTAACCCAGTAGGAACTCTAAATTATTAATACAAAAGCAAGCTATAAATAAATACGCACTTAATAAAGCATTTAGTGGCTGAGCTATTTGGAAAAAATATCCTAAGCCTAGCCAAATAACTGGAAATGTGTGTGAAAAACACGTTTATCTAAAAATTATGTGGAACAAAATACCTTTGTTTTCCAGAAGCAGAATGCATTATTAAGAGTTTACTTATTAAACATCACAGAAAGCCAGCTACATTGTGACAGAAGGGATATATAGCAGTTGTTCATGCCCAAAACTTTTAAATAAGATAGACTTCATGATGCTTTTAGAACTTTAACATTCTAAAAATGATGAGGGAGACCATTCTGCCACATCAAGGTGAAATGTAAAACTGCTTCGCATCCAATACAGCCTTTTGAGAGAATTAAAAAAAATTCCACAGAATTTTTTTCAGTATAAGCACACATAGCCAGTTTCCCCTCTTTCTGTTACTTTGCATTGTGGTGGTTCTTTTCCACACCAGGGGTTCCGTGTTTATTAGTGTGGCCTGTCAAAAGCACTAAGATCTTCTGTAATGAAAAAGGCAATGTTGGTTTAAAACATAATTCAATTAGATAGAAAAAAAGACCCCGCCCCCACCTCACCCCCAAATGTCAGAATGTGTTCCTTTGATTGTCTATATGGTTAAGACTCCAAAATTAGCCTCCAAAGCAAAAAAGGATTTTCAGTTACAAATACAAAAAATAGTTCCCAACGCACACAGTTATGTCCAGGGGAGAAGGCCAGAGATGTGCAGTGACAGTTATTCATGTCTATCATAATATGCATATTTTAACTTGATTCAAGCTAGGAACACATGCAACATTCAAAACAGGTAAGTAAAAAATCTCTACCATTGAATCTATGAAGCTACTCCAATATGCTTAATTACTACCACTGTATTCCTTTGAGTATAAATGTGCTGGGTTTGTCTGTTTTTTTAAGTATTTCTTCTATAATAGCTATATTTTAAATTCGAGTTAAAAAGTAAAAAATGTCTTATAGACACCACAGAACTTCTAGCCTTGTACATTCATCTTCATCTGGCACCTTCTGTCCTAAAAATTAAGTGTTAAATTTGAAGACATACAGTATTTAGACTGTGTCAAAACAAAACTGTGGCCCTGGTACCACCTTTTAATCTGCGAAGTGTGTATTACACTTGATTTTAAGATATTTGTCTGAAAATAGCGTAACTTCAGTAGAAGTACTGCCTCTGTCACTATTACGCATTTTATTAAAGGGCCAATCATCTAACAAAACCTCTGAAACTTTTACCACCATACACAAATAATATACAATCAATACACTACACATAAAATAAATTGTGAGAAGAACAGATTATCTTTACACTGAGTATCTGATTTTTACCTTGCCTCATCAGCATTAACTGATGTTCATGTCTAGCTGCTTCCATTTCTGCCTCTAGTTTTTCTTTGGCTTCTCTAATGTTTCTGTCAACCTGCTCACGTTGCTGTTTTTCCATCTCATCAAGAGCCTTCCACCGTGAAGCATACTCAAACTCAAAAGTTCCAGGCTGAGCAAAACGTGGAGGCTGTTCTCTTTCCCTAATAAATATATGAGCAGTTAGATGTAAAGAGAGAGATATATATATATATATATTTTTTTTTTGTCTATTTAGGAGTACTAAACATACTCCTAATGATGCATTTCAATTACTATATTTCTAATTTGAAATCAAATGGCCAAACATAAGACTAACTGTTTTCCAAATGTAAATCTTAAAACTGCACATTAGCACTGTCGAGGTCACCCTGCATGACCGAGTAAAAGTTTAAATAAATGATAAATATAAAACCAAATAAAACCCCCACATAATTATATCTTATTATCAAATACTTTGTTTCATGTTTAAATACTGAAAATATCTGATGCTTTGGTAGAAAGCTATGAAATTTATCTAACAACTATCAGGCGTCTACAGCAAGAAGCTGCATATGACTTATGAATAGGGACCTACTTAATTTGTAGTTTTCACTGAAACTGTGAAACCGGCAGTCTTTGCAATCCCTGGAAAATAGTCCACCAGCTACAATTTTCTGCAAAATCAACCCCCCCCTGCAAAAAACAGTGTATTATTCATATTCTAATATGAATACGCTGTTTAGATTCTCCAAATCCTTACCACAATACTTAATACAATGCAGCAACCCCTATAATCATTCTCACATGCTTGAGACTTACTGAGTGTCTGCAGTGATGGCAGGGCCTCTCTGCCAATCAGCAGTGATGGCAGGGCTATCAGGAAATGCCCACATTAATCAGCCCTTCATGCCATGAGCAAACTATGGAAATGGCTCTCTCTGACCATGAGTTAAGTAGGTCCCTACTTATGATGCTGAATGCATCAAAACTTGCTACAGTACTAAGGTATTACTAGACATTTTAAAAAGCTAACACTATCTTTTCAGTTGGCAATATACTTTCTAACAAAATACTTGTGCAATTGTAAAATTAAAAGGCAACATACAAAAATAGTTATCACATACATCATTTGTAGAAAAAGTTATTCTGTTCTTGCAAGCCTGATTAAGTATTCTGCCTCCAGCAATCAACTTTTCTGGATGCACAAGTTTCAAAATCAAAAGATGTATTTATTGATCAGTGATAAATTAAAGAACCTTTGTTCTACCTGGCATTTAAAGTTATACAGCTGCTTATGTCGCATGCATCACTGCACTAGCTAAGACCCTGTTCTACAAAGACACGCACACATGCTTAATTTAACAGTTAAATTTAACAGAAGTTGAATGAACTGTTCATAGGATTTAAAAGTAAGCATGAGGCAAACAATCCTCTGCAGTATCATGGCCTGAATATCTATAACTTGAGGTTGCATTTCACAAAGAGGAAGTCCTCACATCTAAATATCAATGAACCAAACAATTATATCAACGATTAAACATTATTAAACAATTCTATCAATGGTTATATATCAACATTACTGATGTTCTTTTCACTACCCTGAACACATGTCAAGGCAAAGCATAAGAGATTCTTGCCTACCAAGCCAAACTAAAATGGATGACCATATATCCAACTTACTTATGATATTGTTGTGTTTTTTGCATTAACTTCTCTGGCAGTCCATCTTCATTGTCAAACTGTTCCATAGGTTCTACAACCACAGGGCGAGGCGTTCTGAAAGAAATGTTTTAACCAATGAAATCCACGTGGAAACAGGTAACCACGTAATATTTTGAAAATACATCCTAAAAAAGTCTTACTTCATGTAAACATCAATTCCTTCAAAAACATTTTGTTAGCAGCAAATCTGCCTTGCAAACAAGCCACTTACTTTGCATGGAAAACATTATTGCCTTTTTTCTATGGCCTATTTGGCTAATAAAATTAACTAATTAAGCTAAAATCTATGTAGAAAAGAATTAAACTCTTTGGAGGCAAGAAGCATTTTTTAACTGTCACTTAAAAAATGTTTCTAGCTCTTATACTGACAAATTAAACCTCTTAAATAAAAACAGATGGGTTATGTTCCTGAGTCTGCTCATGGTTAACTTCAATGCTTCTACTTATAGTTTTACCAAGTTGCAGTGGAGTAAAAACAAACCAGTAAAACTGACCAAACTCCGATTACTAAGAACTCCAGAGGCAGGAATGAAATCAATAAGAATCAAAGTAACTATGGATAATTCTGAAAGACTAGAAAATGGATAAAAAATATGGGTGAATAATTAAAACTGCAATCAAACAGATAATCTATGCAAGAAAACACTATCATAGACTTGCGCATGTTAATCTATTGTTCATAGCAGTCCTGCACCCATCTGCAGGTATAGAAAACAGGGGGGGGGGGAATAGGTTCATATGCCTCCCCAGCATCACCTGTACTTCAGAGCCCCTTCCCTTTCCCACTGCTCTCCTCACTGCAGGTGGGGGGGCAGCAGGTCAGGAGTGAGGGGCAACAGCAGGGGGACAGATGTAGCTGAACCCACATCACGGTGAGGAAAGGGAGCAAGGGGGGGCTCTAATTTTCCATGATAAAAAAACTCACAATCAAATGTCAAAATATATATTTAGAATTTATTTTATTATAATGAATGAAGCACTAGCAGGTTTACAAAATTGCTTTGAAGTAGAGATTCACTGATGCATCGGTCCGATATCAGACCGGCACTGATATAAAGAAAATTGATCATATTGAAAGTTGGCCTGGTGAGGCTGATAATTTGGTGGATAAATACCCAAACATGCATGCAGCCACAGCACAGCACATAAGCAGTGAGGAGCACAGCCCAGCAACTTGGACAAGCAGAGTGCAGCTGGTATGTCTGGTGTAGTGGAAGGGGAGGGGAGAGGGAAAGGGCATGGGGGAAGCAGATTTAGGCCCCCTGCGATGAGGGAAGAGTGGGGCTGGAGTAGGTGCTGCCCAGCCAGGGTGGGCACGAGACGGAGCTGCTGCACACTGTTGGTGTAGCACTCACCCACTCATCCAGCAACTCCCACCGCTTCTTCTGCCGTTGGTCCAGGAGAGCATGACCCCACCCTATGTGCCCCCAAATCTGCGTGGGGTGGGACAGGATGAACCCTGCACAGAACCAGTCCAAGCCCATCCTGCGCAGATCCAGGGGCATACTCCCCCCCCCCCGAATGCCCTACTGGACGAGCACCGGACTAGCAGCACGCAGCAGCAGGAGCTGCCCCCGAACCTCCCTGGGGCTCCATCCCGTGCTGGGCAGCACTTGCCCCGCCCCAAGGCACAGTCCTCCCTCACCGTGGGGACCTTAATCTGCACCCCCATGCCCCTTCCTTTCTCCCACGCAGACTTACCAGCTGCACACAGCTCATCCAAGCTGCTGGGCTGGTATCAGAAACTGGTATCGTCTGATACACCTCCTTTAAAAATCAGCTATCAGTATCAGCAAAATCAGCTATCAGTATCGGTGCATCCCTACTTTAAAGTTGTATATCAATAAAACACTGTATTCAACTGAGGCTTATATATTTTTAGTGGTGTTTCGTTTTAATTGCAGAGGAATGTGGGCTTTATCAGAGAATTTGGGAGGGTTTTTATCAAAGAATTTGGGATTTTTAAACAGACAAAACCAGGATCCCTGCTAACGAGGCAGTTTTCTCCACATTTAAATACATTCACAAAAATTAACTGGGGGGGTGGGACGGACCCTTAAAAACTTACGTGGTCAGTAAAAATGCCCCATCGTTGCATCTTTCTAGAGCCTTCCGTGCTGGAGGCTTTGCTGCAAACTCCACAAAACCTTTCCCTGTAGCTCTACCACGGTCATCTACTACAACAACAGCTCTCTCCACTGGACCAAACTGAGAAAAGGCTTGTTCCAGTAGTTCATTGGAAACCACAGGTGAAAGATTCTTGATTGTTAAGGCCGCTCCGTGTGTAGCAAAACGAATTCTAAGTGGTCTGCTCTTCAAAATCGTACCATCAAGTTCTGCCTTTGCTATTTCAGCAAGTGTCCTAGATTCCTTTTTCAAAGGGAAAAAAAACAAAACACAAACGCACACATTTTATGCACAATCCTATTCCATTTTCTACAAAGCTACTTTGTCCTTTAAAACATTTTTATTTTAAATGTGTTAAAACTGAGGGGGAATGCTTCAACATTGCAAGTACACTCTTCTCATAGAAGGATGTTTGTGCCCGAAAGCTTGCAAAGAACAATTTTTTCCAACTATTCAGTTGGTCTATAAAAAAAGATATCACATTTACCCAAAGGACCTCATCCGCCAATGGGCATTTATACACATACTTTTGTCTGCTCCGATGTGCTGAAAATCCAGCGCGCTGGAGCAGAGCATGTGAACTGACCAGTGCCCAGCACTGCACCACATGTTTGTATCAACTGTGAAATGTGTGCCAGCACTAAGAAAATGGCAGTGTTGTGCTTGGAAATGAAAACACCTTCAATGTGTTTTAGTTCAAAAGGACACTGCTGCCATTTTCTCAGCCCCGATGTGCATTTCGCCATTTATATAAACGTATGCAACTTAGCATCAGGCACTTTTACAAACTACAACCAATATCCTCTTCTCAGAGCTGTTTCAGATTACATTTAATTTTAGCAATCTGCATGTGGCTCCCCCACAATCTATTTTAAAAAATGCCTCTTAAATGTATGTTTTAGTTGTGTGAGCTACAGGAAATTCCCCATACCGAGACAGAAAATAATTCAGCTCATTACCTAAATAGTAAGATTTCAAATCTTTCTCTTTTTAGCACTTTTCTATTCATTATGTTTATGTGACCATTCCACATTCAAGGATTACACTCAGAGGGACTTACATACTCTAGTTCAGGGATGGGCAAAATGCGGCCCGCCAGGCCATTCTATCTGGCCCACGTGGCCCCTAAAAAATTTAGAAAATTAATATTTATCTGCCCTGGGCATGTCATATGGCCCTCGATGTCTTGCCAAAACTCTACTGAGTAGCCCTCCCCGCAAAATAATAACCCACCCCTGCTCTAGTTCTTCTTCAGGTTCCATAAATATTTCTAGATTTATTTCTCGACAGTGCCTTACAGTGGCGACATGTAGGGGGTGCAGGTGCACCCCAACAGGCCACGCTCCTCCCCACTTAGGTGATAGGCAGGTAGGAACACCGATGACACACTGCAAGCACCAGATGAAGCACCACAGCCACTTCCCAGTCACTGCAATTGGCTATGGGGAACCCATGTCAGCAAGATTGGCCACAGTCACTGACTGGTCATTAGGGAGAGCATGTGCACCCCAACCTCGACTAAGGTGGCACCAGTTGCCCATGGTGCCTTGGAAGAATGAAGGATTTTAAAATTCACAGGGAGCTCCTTTTTTTAGTTAGCACGGTTAGTTATTATCTACTGTAAGTACTGATTGAATCAGTACCCTTCCTAAATCAACACAATCTATATTTTAGAAGTAAACTGCTTTAGATTATCTTGAGATTCTTTATTGTAGCTTCTGTACTTCCCAGTTTTACTTTAAACAACTACTATTTGCTCACTGGTTTTCATCCTTTGTCCACTCTAACCCACAAAATCAGCCTTCCCCAACATCCTCTTTTCTTAGTTGGAGCTTTTTTCACTTATGCTGAATATTCTTCTGCTAAAAGAGTCATTCATCAAGCCAAGGAAACAGGATGGTGCTTCCTCCACAGCCCATGAAAAATGATTCAGATAACTAGATAAACTGCTAAAGGGCAACGTAAGTTGCTTCATCCCTCAATGTGCCTAGAAACTGCCCATCAGCAAAACAAAAGAAATGTATTTTATCTTATATTATAAATTGGGAGGGGGGAAAGACTATACAAACCAACACTTAAAAGCACACAGACAAGTAAGAGTTAGAAAACTTACAATAGAGGTGGCTTAAGAAAAACAAGTCTCAACTACTGAAAGGTAGAGCGGCAATTAAGGAAGCCAAAAAACCTTAAATTCCCACCTGCCAGCCAACTTGTGTGTACATTAACTATACCAATAGGGGCCCCCCTCTCTGATACCCTTCCTCTGCTTGATCTGTTCCCTCCTAGATCTGTTCCTTTAGTTTCCTTTCCTACCAGCTCCCCTCCCTGATCTGCCAGATGCTACACACAAAGCTACCCCAATGCCACTTCTGTTCCTCGTGTGGCAGGCTGCACATCTCTACTCTACCCCTTGTAAACTGTACACAAAAACAGTCATGACAGCATTAACTAATTAAAACTCGAGGTTCCTCCTTATGGCTGGGGAGGAACAAAGGATTGAAAAAATGAATGTTTAAAAAAAAAAAATCGAAACAACTGGAAATACCAGAACATATGTTTTAAACAGGAACTATCCCCATGAGCAGCCCAGGCCATTCCGGGTATTTGCAATTAAACACCACAAGGCTTTTAGACCTCCACGCGGGTCCTTGCTTTCACGGAGAACTTGCCAGCGTGTGTGGAAACCACAAGCACAGCTGTCTACACGGGCCCATACCTGTGCTCTCCAGGTTGGGCCAAACAGGCTGCACAAAAATTTTTTAAAAAAAAGGGGGGGTGGGTCTTTCAGCCCTAATGGAGCAGCACGGGGCCTCCCGTCCCTGCGGAGGTAGCAGCCGCCACCCGCCCGCTCGCACAAAGAAACTTCTGGAAGCGCCGGGGGGTGGGGGAGAGGAGTAACCCGGAGGGGCTGGTCCCAGTGGGTCCCCCTAGACGGCAGCTGGGCATTACCAAGCGGATGAAGCCGAAGCCGCGGTCCCGGTTGATGAAGACCTCGCTGGGCTCCCCGTAGCGCTCGAAGAGGCGCTTGAAGTCCTCCTCGGTGATGTCGGTGGGCAGGTTGCCGACGAAGAGGCGGCAGCGCTGCGTGTAGCTCTTCTCGCCAGGCTTCAGGAAGCTCTTGATGTCGATAGTGAAGCCGCGCCCCTGCTCCTCGTCGCCGGGCTCCTTGCCCAGCGCCATGGCGGCCGCTTCGCTCTCCGCCTCCAGGCCGCGCAGCCCCTTCATGCCGCCGCCCACCACGCCCAGCGGCGCCGCCGGGGAGCTGTTCTCGATCCGCACCTGCTTCAGATTCCGGTTCGCCGCCATGTTCTCCGACTCTCTCGATGGACGTAGCGCTGCGCTCAGCTACCGCTACCTCCAGCCGCAGCCGATTCAAAATGGCGTCGCCGCCGGGCCAGACGAGTTGTAACGTCCCTGGCGCAAGCCCCGCCCCCTGCCGCCTCGTGAAACGCGGCGCTTGCGCAGTGGGCCTCGCGTGCAGTCATAGAGGGCGGGGGAGGGGGTTGGGGCTAGGATCCTTAGCTCACGTGATCGGTCCGTAGCAGTTGGAGAGGGCGAAGTCGAGGGCATTCGCTGTGTCTGTGTGTACCTGGCTGTGTGGTGGGATGTTCTCCCCTGGTGCATAGTGCCCCGCTCTCCTCGGCGCCATTTTGGCAAGTTGGGAGAGGTTCTGAGATCTTCGCTGCGGCTGAGGGCGTTTTAGCTGCCGGTTATCCCGCTTCAAAACACAGGGACACTAGTTGCTGTTGAGTGTGGACGTTAGGGCTGCAGCCTCTGGATCCCAGCTTCCTAAACCCTGGATGCTGGAGCCTGTAAGTGAAAGAGGAATGGTGGAAGAAACAGGGGTCATGCCCAGCTCACTCTCCCTTTCGGGGTTACCGTTTTGAGGGAGGTGCCTGAGTCATTCCTGAATGTGGGCCAAGCCCACCAACTAGAGCTGTGAGCCCCTCCTTGATGGGGGAGGGGTCTGCACAATGCTGATTGCTTGGGACAAATACAAGACACAAGAGGGATAGGAGTGGCAGTCAACGGTTGAAAACAAGTGTGCCAAGCAGGAACAGGGAGCAGAGTGCACAGGACAGTGCCCACTGGCCTTCAAATGCATCCAAAGAGCAGTGGCATACCGTGGGTCTCCGGTGCACAGAGGCCAAAGCTTGCATTTGTGCCCCTTCCACGGGGGCAGGTGGTCCCCCAGCAGCTGATTGCCAAGCCCAGAAGCGCTGGCACTGAAAACAGAATTGCAGCTAGGGGACCGAGTACCTCCTGGAGGGCCTGGCTGACACCCTCATGAGGCTGTTATCCTGGGGCATGCTTCCCCCCCCGTTGGTATGCCACTGCCAGGGAGCCAGTGGATGCTGCCCAGTGACATTTCCCAGAGGTGTGATGGGACCAGGGACAGGAAAACAGCCGTACACTGCCTGGGGATCACAGTTGCTAGAGCCTCTTTCCTGGTCAGGTATATCATTAGCTTGGATGGGGTAGACCAGGAGGTCCTGGGATTTGGTGCGGCTGCAGATAGGGATGCATAAATGAAGAGGTGTGCTGAGTACTGCAGCCAGAGCCCCAGCAGGAGGTTCTAGAGGAAGTGGTGAAGGGGCTTCAGGTAGGGTCTCACTCTGCAGAAGGGGAAGGTGGTAGGGGAAGCTGTGAAGCATGCTGTGTACATGCCTGTGGCAACAGCTCTGTGGAGAAACTACCAGTTACAGGTAGTTCAAATGATCAAGATACAGTATATGCTTGTCCACCTGGGACCTTCCTCCTAACCAGGGGTGTCTTGCCACATGGTGTCCAGGCAGGATGCAAAGGAATGATGGATGGTATAGACCGCAAATATGTAGAGCTGGCAGGGATGCTGTGATGGTGTGGTGAGAAAAGAAGATGGACCTATCATTTGGCCCAGTACATGGCAGTTCTTATGATCTAACAAGTCTCAACTGAATAACAAATGCAAAGTATGATTTTTGTAGGAAGGAGGAATCAAATACACAAATGCAAAATCAAGATATCTGGTTAGGCAAAAGGCTGATGGAAAAGGAAGTTACAGATCAGCAGTTAGCAACATTTTCTGGCAGTAGGACAGAATGGCCCTGCTCAAGGCCAAGACTGATCTGTGGCCTCAAAATTCTTTTCCATTTTCTTCCATCTGGCAGCATTTGTTACTGAATCCATCCCATGATCTATAGGTTGTCAACCCCTCTTGTAGAACACGATAAATTAAGTATGGTTTCACACTCTGAGGTTATCATATAAAAGTTAATGGATAGGAGTTATTTGTGGAGTTATTAAAGCTGACTCGTATGTAAAACACAGGAGGGAATTATTCCACTCAAAACTACACTTTAAGAAAGATACAGACACGCTGGAAATCTAGATTCAGAGGAGAGCAACAAGGATTAGAAAACATGGTTTATGGAGAAGGCTGAAGTACCTGGGTTCATTTAATCTGGAAAAAAATTGATAGCATACATAACAGTGTTCTGTACATAGGAAGTTTTCTGTAAATTGGACAATAATCAAATTTTCTCCATGGCCACTGGGGAGAGAAGAAAATCAGCTTACTTTTCAGGAAAGAATATTTAGGTGGAATAATAGAAAAAGCTTTCCAGTTGTTACGATGACAGTATAATCTTCTTCGCTGATAGCTTTAAGAAATAGGTTTGTCAAGGTGAGCTAGTGATCACTGTTCAAGATTCTGTGTACTTCTTTCCAGCCTTATATTTCTGTGATTTTATAGTAGTGTCAGTTCTGCTCTAGTTAATGTTTGAGAATAATTTCTATTTAAAATCTGACTCCTTTAAATGCTTTACAATCCTCATGATTATGCAGATTGTCCTGAAATTTGGTAGGCCTTTTAGGCATGCGAGGCAAGATCTGTGTTCTAAATTTGACAATATTTAAGCAAGATATTAATGAAATACAGATCTCAGGGGAAAAATACTTAAGTTTGGCACATTCTATCAACTATTTTTGCTTATGCCTGGAGAATCAAACCATAGTACTGATGAGGCATCAAAAGGCCACAATTACTTACTTTTACCTTTTTGAGAGAGCAGTTTTAAACACAGTCAGCATGTCTACATGTGCAATTAATGCAACTGAATAAACTCCAGCACAATTTGAGCCAGAGTAAAAGAATCCCAACATCACTGTCTACACATGTGTTTAAGTGCAGTAAATTACTCTGCTATCATATAGTACCTGTGTCAGATGGGACTATCTGATGGCACTGTAAATTAGTTTACAGTGGTCCAATTACTGCACACATGTAGACAGCGATGATTTACTATGCAGTAAATTAGTTTACTGTTCAGTAAAGTGCATGTGTAGACACACCCAGTATTCAACAGATTTAAGCCATACAGATAGGTGTGAGTCCATCTAATGCTCAAGATCTAGGGTTCCCTGGCCACCTGAGTATATTTAAGCCCATCTCCCTGCTCACCTACATGAACCTGAAGGGGGTAAAGACCCATCCCCCTGTTTCCTGTGTAGAAAACACAATCTTTGGTGTTTATCATTCTTGAGTAATCCCTTCCCCCTTTCCTTTATGCATTTCTGGAGATCTGTTTATGAATCCTTTATAGCATTTCTTTAGTAGAGGGGGCTTACATGCAGCGGCTGCTGCCGCTTACTTGGAGAGCTGTGATGGTGGTGAAGGCCATTGCCTCCAAAACCTCCCACCTGCCTCCACGGAGCCATGCCTGGAGCAGTGTGGCTGGCGGCAGCGGCGCAGCACGGTGGTGGCCAGGCAGTACGCAGCCATTCCCAGCCCCACCACTGTGGAGCTGCCACTGGCCACACAGCTCCAAGTGCGGCTCCGGGAGGTTGTGGAGTCAGCAGCCGTCACCGCTGGCACGGGAAGCCACTGCTGCTCCCACTTGCCTGTGGGGCTTCCCGTGCCAGTGGTGACAGCCGCTGCCACCGCGGAGCCATACTCGGAGCTGTGAGGCTGGCGGAAGTGGCGCAGAGTGGGGTGGTGGTGGGGATGGCTGTGTGCCGCCCGGCCATCACCACGCTGCCGCTGCTGCCCAGTGGCCAGCCGCACAGCTCCAGGTGTGGCTCTACAGTGGCAGCAGGAGGTTTTGGAGGTAGCATCTATCTCTGCCATCACGGCCCTCCAATTATGTGGCATCAGCCACTGCATTAAGCCCCAGTTCCCCCCTCCACAATCCCTCGCCGTGGCTGCAGAGCTGGCCACAGAGCTATGCTCCAGCCATATGCCAGCCTCCCCCTCCCCCGGGCAACGTGTGTGGCCCGCACATGGCAGGCACTACCACTGCGCCCCGAATCACTTTCCCACAAAGCTCCCCCCCTGCAGAGGGGCCCGCCTGCCCTTACCCTCTGACCTTGTTCCTAGCTGCGATGTGCCATCTGGGCCCGGCAGCACCCCCCACTCCCTCAGCTCCCAACCATCTTCCCTAGCCCTGTTCTGCAGCCCCACTTACCTCTATGCTCCAGGGGCGAAGGGCAAGTACAACCCCAAACCTGAGCCTGGCCTTGGCTGCCTCAAAGGCTCAGGCTCCGCCCTCCCGCCAGGGCTAGGGGTTTCCTGCCCTTTTTGCAATTGGCTCTTGCGGGCTGGAGTTGTGCCAGCCTGCAAGAGCTCTTTGCAAAGGTGGAGAATCTGCGGATTAGATTTCTCTGCTAAAAAGAGAAATCTGTGTTTTCTTGGATAAAAACAGGGAATCTGTGGTTTTCTCTGTTTTCCCGTGGGAAACGGAAAACCCAGATCCCAGCTGATAAGCCACATTTGAGAGCGACAAAGCTTGTTATAAGTTTCACATGCCAGATTTGGAGTTCAAGTTACAGCATGCTGCTTTCTTCTTTCTCACTTTGCTTCCATCCTCTGGATTAAAACTGCTTCACGTAGAGCTGCACCCAGTGCCAGATCTTCCCTCCAAATTCTGCACAATTCTCCTAACTTAATCCTGCTGAACAACTTCATATAATTTTTGCACACATCATGGTACCACCATAAAGGGTGACCCCACTTTCTAGAGGCATCTCAAATCTCAATATAAAAAATATTCGTGAGGATATGGTCTCCTCCCATTCTCCTGACATGGCAGATCTATTGCAACCTCCTCTTTTTGACAGTGATTTTTAAGTGTATCAGTCCTCCACACTCCTCTGTGTTTGGTAGTCTGTCTTCCCACTTTATTTTCAAGGTCTTACACAGACATCTCATAGGGAAGCTGTTCAGTCTCTTGTATATATGTAGTTCGTGTTTCTGACCCATAAAGCAGGAATGACAGTGCACAAGTCCCGTAGATTCGCGCATTCACCTTAACTGATAATTTAGGGATTAAAATACAAACTCACAAAACTTTAGCTCTCCTTCTTGAGTCCTGCCTAAATATGTCCGTAGCATACTCACACCTTGCTTTTAAACTATAACAAAAAGTGCTGCTTATGCTTACTCTCTACAGTTAGCCTATTGCACAGAAAGAACACCATTTTTGCTTTTTTGCCATTCCTTCATCCATAAGTGCACACAATGCCATCTATGCTTTTACTTACCAATACTTAAAGCCAAATATTATGCTCATCTCCCATCTAGCAACTGACAGTGCCTATGACAAGAAGATCCCGCTGCCCTGCTGGCACAGGTTACACAATTCAGTGCTGACATGGGGCATACTCAAGGTATACTTGAACCTCAATACAGCTGAAGTGCTGGTGTATCATTTAATTTGATTATGTTTGGCTTTATAGGCCACAGTTAAGAACATAAGAGCATAAGCAATACCATAATGCAGTAGCAGGCAACCTTTCCCAGCTGCAAGCCAGTAGGGCCCACCTCTGGTTAGAGGTGAGTAGGTGGGTAAGCAGGCAATAGGATCCACCCTCAGCCAGCACTTTTCCCTGCAGCAGTGGAAGAAGAGTGGCTATGGCCAAACCCCGCTGCTGTTGAACATCACTGTAGGCCCACATACATGGGTTCGATGCAATGATGAGGTCAAACAACAAATACTGTCTTCTCAGTGGCAGAGAGTGGATGCTAAATGGAAGGGTATCAAAGCAGATCATACACAGAATAACCCCTGCCCCTTCTCTTTACCACAGCTTTCAGCATGGGCGAGTTGCTTAACTTTGTATTTTCTAAATTTGCAGGAACTTGAGTTTGAAATAACTTTCCCTGTTTTCAGAAATTTGAGCTTTCCTCAACTTGATGTTCAGAAGGATATCAACAGGCAATCAACTCTATTAACAAAGGTTTGGGGTATTTTTGCCATTTAATTTATTTTAAGGTTTCCAAAAGTTCAGGTTCTGTTGTATTAGTCCCTGCATGTGACTGCACAAAAGCTCCTGTTCAACAGTGCCTACAGTCATAGATTGTGATTCTGCAAACACACAGGTATATAACTTTACTGCCATAAGCAGTCTATTGGGTAATTTTTTCACTTACAGAAATATTTGTATTTTTCACTTACATATGCACTGAGAACAAATCATGTATACCCCAACACAAAACACATTTTGTTGTAGAGCCCCTTTGCCAGGCATTTGATGGTATGAACAAAGACTGGGTTCAAATTTAGAGGTTTAACACTAACTTCAAATCTGGCACAAGTCCCCAGCCAGAAACCTACATTCTATCACCAGGTCAACATTCCCCAGTTTCTGGCCCCCCATCTGTCTCATACCTCATACCAGAGTTGTCTCCCATCAACTCTGATCTTCACTGCTATGCATTTGCATTTTCACAGACTTCCATTTTATATATCGGTTTCTATTCCACGCAGGAGAGCACACAAAACACCAGCAGACTCTCCCTATGCCTGAAGAAGGGTGTTTGTGCCCAAAAACCTGCAAAGAACAATTTTTCCAACTATTTGGTTGGTCTAATAAGACATAACACATTTACCCAAAGAACTCTTTTTGCCTATGTCCTTAGACCAACATGGCTACGACCAACACCCCTGAAACTGAACCCCCAAACACTTAACTGCTTTTCAATAACAGGCAAAGTAACCTAGGGGAGCTACCACCTAGTGCAGTCTGCTCTAAAGGGAGATTTACGTAGGGCTGTTCCATAGGAGCTTTACTGACTATGTCAGCCAAAGGAGCAAATGATGAATAGGGAAGCCTGCATCACGGTTGCTGCCACTCCAATGCTGGGCAGCTCTGCTAAGGATCCCAGCTGGGGATCATTGCTCTGGCTGCTGGGGAGGGGTGCTAGGGACTGCTACTGGATATCACTGCTCTCCCCATTCCTTGCAGGAGTTGCTGCCTTTCCTGTGCCCTGCCAGAAGTTGCCACCACTCTGCTAATCCTCTGCAAATTGTCTGTACAACCCCTGCTCTTTTAGCCCCTGCCTTACTTCAACAGTAAGCTCAAGGCTTTGCAGTTCTTTCAGCTACAGTGAATACTGTATCAGATTTTTATCTGAATCCACTATAAGGATTTGTGCTTACAAGTACCTTTCCTTCAGTTGGTGGGACACAAAGCCATCCATCAAATTATTTCTGCTTGGAATCTCTCCTGCTGTTCACCCATTCAGCTTTTCAGAGGTCACAGTAAGTGCTGGCTTTTCAGTAATCTTTGTGTAACTTTTTATTAGCAACACTGACATACCTACAAACTTCACAGATTTGGAAGGGAGAGTAGATGAACACAAAAATCTGATCCACCTTCGCTTCACAACTGCATGTTTCAACCCCAAATAGTAAACCTAAGCCCACAAACAGTGAAAATAGGTGCAAGTTGCCCCCCAAACCTCCAAACATGCATATTAATGAGTATGCAGGGAAAGAATATACAGATTTACCATTGTAAAATATAACCATATCTGAAGATTCAGAACATAAGCAGGGTTAAAGGTAGGAGAAAGCTACAGCAGGATGATAGCCAAACATGACCATCACAATCCATTTTGTCAGCCTAATCAAGAGGCTATGTTCTGTCTGAAATGCCAGAGAGGTATATGTGTACTGCTACAGCTATGTATCTCTAAAGAAAATCCAGCATGAGTGAGAGACAGGCAAGCAATGGCAATTTTCAACAGCTTTTCCTTTGAAATTTGAGCAGCAAAAGACACTCAGACCCCTGAACAACACCCCTGTCCCCTGCATTATTTTAGTCTTACTGAAATTAACAGAGGCATTACAGCTTTTTACAAACAAGGTTGTAAGGAATTTTCATTGTGGATAGAATCAGACAACTAAGGCCTGTTCTACACTATAAAAAGTTACTGGTAAATTATTTTGGGTAGAAATGTACTGATGTAGCCACAGTTGTGAGAACTTAAGAGTATTTTTTCAATTTCAGGAGTGTCGTTTGAGGAGGAGGTATATGTGTGCCACCAAAAAATCTCTTTCCAACAGCTTACACTGTGAAAGGACCCTCAGACAGGTAGTTCTGCCAAGCCTAATATACTGGCATAGCTACACCAGCACAGGCTCTGGAGGATACACAAGCCCTAACTCTTCAAGTCACTGTAGTTCTCCCTAGCGATACTCAAACCTCCTTCATTTTAAGATGATTACAAGATGATAACATTAGAGTGCCACCTGGTGCCCAATATTGGGATTGCTTCAAGAACCTTGTCTAACAGAACTAAGAAAATGGAAAGGAAAACTGGAAAGACTATTTTTCCAGTCAGGCATTACTTTTAATAAACATTATTAGTTCTCATGCTTTTCAATATTTTAATCGAGGTGCTCTTCCTATTCTTTAGCATATGAAAAAAATAGACTCAAATTGTATTTATTTATTTAATGTATGAGGTTTCGGCGTATTGTTTCAGCAATGTCATCACCAGTGTGAAGGGCTTGAAAGCCACCAGGTTGTATTGTAAATGGACACAAGTCAACAATGTGGAACTAATTTGAACTTGTCCACAAGGGCATTTGTTTTCATTGCAAAAGCCTCGTTGGTATAGGCACAGTGAACCTATCCAGTTCGAAAACAGTTGAGAGGTGCCCAATAATTGTGTGCCCAGCTAAATCCTGGTTGACTGACTGTAGAGTCAGAGATGATGTGGTGATTGATTAGTGTGTTGTGCCAGTAAGTAAATAATGAAAAGTCAAAATGTTTTGAAAGGGTGGACCAGATTGGGCATCCTGAGGGGGAGCTGAGCTACTGGTGGATAGAATATGTCCCAGTAGGATTATCACAGTCTGGCTAGTAAGTTTACTTCAGCATTTGTGTAGTGGAAATGAGGAAGAGCAATGTTACTGAGCACTGGTAACCATTGGCATGGAGTGAGGCACCATATGGCTGACACAAGTTGCATTGTAGCATACAGTTGGGCAGCCACTAGTTTGCTGTGCAGTGAATGAGGCCATACAGGGGCACAGTATTCTGCAGCTGAATAACAGTGGGACAGCAGGTGAATGTAGCATGGAGGCATTGGTGCCCCAAGTGGATCTTGCATATTTGGCAAGAAGGTTATTCCATATTTTGATTTTTAAAGCAGTTTTATGGAGATGTGATTTATAAGTTAAGGTCTGGTCGAGGGTGACTCCAAGATAAACTGGGTGGGCTTTGAATTTGAGAGGCTGACCATTTAAAGAAATAATGAGTTCTTGATTAGCTCTAGCATTATGCAGATGAAAAACACTAGAAACAGTCTTTGAGATATTTGGTTTGAGGCACCATTTTAGGCAGTACTCTGACATCAGTCTCATGTCTCCATCAAGTATGAGTTCCACACTTGAAAAGTCACAAGCTTGGGTGGGAAAAGCCCTGTCATCAGTTTAAACAATTTTTTGTGAACCAGTTGCAGGCAAGTCATTAATGTACAGGATGAAAAGGAGAAGTACCAGTACTGATCCCTGAGGGAGGCCATTGGCTTGATGATTCCAAGAGCTAGTTTGGTTGGCCAGGTGTTGACCATGTAGTCATAATTCAACTAGACAAGTGGCCCAATGTGACAGAAATACTGATATTTTTGCCAGACGATTGGTATGCCAGACAGTAACATATGCTGCTATTAAATCAAGGAAGACAACACTAGTCTTCAGGTTTTTCTGAAAGCTATTTTCAATGAAAGTGGTTAAGGCTAGAACTTGACCACACGTGCTCCAGCCATGGTGGAATCCTGCTTGGTCTGGGCTTAGAGAAAAATCAGTTACTGGAGAAATACACCGCAGAACTAGTCTCTCAAGTGTTTTGTAGCAGACACTCAGGAGGGAGACTGGTCGGTAACTTGCTAGTGATTGTGGCTTGGGTAGTCTAGGCTTGGATAGTAGGGCTGTGCAGAGCAGGTAATATTTGATTCGACAGCCATGTCGAATATTAAACCAGGTCGCACTTCGATTTGCCGTTGGCTTCGACTCGACGTCAAAGCTCAGTCAAATATTCAAGCTGCTTTGACTTCCCCATAGGCTATAATGGGGAAGGACAAAGCAGGCTGTATAACTTTGGCATTTCTTGTCTGATCTTGATGAAACTGCAGGAATGGTAGCTCCTGAGGAGCCCACAAAGCATGCCAGGTTTCAACAAGATAGGTTCAGTAGGTGCAGCACCCCAAATTCTTGAGAGCAAACTGCCTGTAACTTTTACGTGCAAAGCCACAGGGATCTCAAACTTGCAGGAATGGTAGCTCCTGAGGAGCCCACAAAGCCTGCCAACTTTCAACAAGAGAGGTTTAGGGCGTTCAGAGAAACAGCACCCCAAATTCTTGAGAGAAAACCTCCTGTGACTTCTGTGTGGAAAGCCACAGGGAGCTCAAAACTGCAGGCTTGCTAGCCCCTGAGGAACCCACAAAGGCTGCCAACTTTCACAGTGATAGGTGCAGAGGTTTGGGGGAAACTGCACCTTAGGCTGCTGACAGACAAAACTCACGATCCAGATGGAGCGAGGAAGGCGGCATTCGCTCCGACTGCACCTGGTGCTTGAGGACCCCCAGCAGCGGGAGGTTCACCTTGAGGAACACCACCTGCTCCACCAAACTAGGATCCAAGCAAGTGTGGTACACAACATCTGCAGCCATGCTGAACACCCTCTGGCTTGGCACACTGGTCGGTGGACAGGACAGGTATTCCCGGGCAACTGTGGCCAGATCCGGCCACATCAGGCTGTGGGTTGCCCAGTAGACCAAGGGGTCACAGGCCAAGGGGTCACAGTCCAGGGGCTCCACAGGCTCAGCAAGATAGGCATACACCACGGTGTGAGGGCTGTCTGCCTGATCCTGGGGTCTGGTGGGTCTGGACCCCCTAATGTTTGCCATGGCCTTAGCCCATATTGGCAGCACCTGTGCTGGAGGGGAAGACTGGCTCGTGGATGGGGGGCTGGGTTCAGGCAGTGGATCCCCCTGTTCCACTTCCCCCCGTCTCCGCCATTCCGCCTGTGTCACTTTCTTAATAAGTACCTCCCTCCAGTGACTCAGTGTCTGACTGCCACATACGGTGCTCTTCACCCTTGGGTCACAGATGACGGCCAGCATATGCACTGTGTCAGACCCCAAGGGTTCAAGCATTTTCCTAAGGCCCTCCTTCAGCCGCCTCACCAGTGCCTGCACATCTGGTGAAAGCGGCCTGCCCCAGCCAGGAACATTGGCCCCCAGGAAGCTCTCCATTTGGCTGCAGAGCTCTTTCACTATGGGGACCACCTTGCTGAGGAAGGCATCAGTAGCACTGAGGGTCTCAGTGGCCTCGAGGAAGGGCTTGAGGACCAGCAAGATCTGGGAGATGGCATCCCACTCAGCTTTTGTCAGGGGGCCGCTTTTGTCAGGGGGCCGCTGATCCCAATCTCCATGGATGGCCTTTTGTTACTGCACCAGCCTCTCGAGCATCAGGTATGTGGAGTCCCACCAAGTCTCCACATCCTGGATGATTCTGTGCTGCAGGACATTTAGCTCTGCTTGTTTGTCCCACAGCATCTTGACTCCCTTGATGCTCCGGTGGAAGTAGCCTGCTACCTTCCCGCATCTGGAAACAAGCCTGCTGGTGTTGCTGGCGCCATCACCGGCAGCCCTGTCCCCCTCCAAGGCATCCCTCACAATCAGATGTAAATTATGTGCCACACAGCGAATACCAGCAAAGTTGGTATCACGGACTGCCTTGACCATATTGGCCCCATTTTGGGTGACCATGAAGCCACGGGTGAGCTCAGCCTGCCCAACGCCCAGCCACCCCTGCACCATGTGGTTCATGGCCCCCCTTATCTCTGCTGCTGTGTGGGACTCATCCATCACCTTGGCGTGAAGGAGAACCCACCAATGGCCTGACTGGCCACACCAGTGCCCCGTGAGGGAGAGCTACGCATGATCTCCATCCGGCTGCTCCAGATGTCCGAGGTGAAGTGTAGGTCACCTGCAGACCTGCCTTGTGCAGCTCCTCCCTCAAGTGCTCCCTGCATGCTTCGTATAGGGAGGGCACCACCATCCTGCTGAAGGTGGTACGTGCGGGCACCTGGTAGGATGGAGCCAGCAGTGCCCGGAGCCATCTGAACCCTGGCCACTCAACAAAGGTGAAGGGCTGGCCATCCAGAGCAAGCATCTCCCCGGTGGTCTGGGTGACCTTGCTCGCATTTGCAACTGGTCGCTTTTCCCCCCAGTGTTCCAGGGTGCCCTGCCTCTGCTGTGGGGGATGGGGGCTGTGGAGTGAGCGGGGGCCATTCCTGTGACAAAGGGGTGGTACCTACGGAGATGATTCAGCATCCCCGAGGTGGTCACGCGCTTTGTTCCCTTGCCCTGGCTGATTTTGGCTCAGCAGTGCACGCAGATAGCAAACGTGGGATCATCTGCCAGCTCATAATGATCCCAGACCATGCTAGTACTAGGCCTTTCCCTCTGGCGTGCGGGTGCATCTGTGGATGCTGCTGAACTCTCCCCCTCTTCAGCAGTCAGAGGCACAGCAAGAGAAAGAACGGACTCAGTTGAGCCGCTTGCCTTCATCTGTACAGAGGCACCTTCTGAAGTGCCTTCTGGGAAAGACCCCGTGGCTTGAAAGGAAAAAACCTGAGGGATGTCGAGTACAAACTCGACTGATTCTCCCTCCTTCCCCTGAACTTCCCTTGCCAGGGCACTGAGATCTAGATCCAGCGCCAGCTCTTCTTCTGGGGCTGGAAGGCTCAGCATAGGCAGTGACACATGGGTGAAGTGTGCTGCTGTGCTGGTTGCAGTTATGGTGGGAGAGGTTGTGGCTGCTGTGTCTGGACATGAGAGTCTCAGGCACAGGCAGTGGCTCTTGTGGCACTGCTGCTCCCCTCTCTTTACTGCTTCATCCCTTATAGTGAGAGGAAAGAGGCTGCGTCTGAGTTTGGTGGGGGGAGAAACTGCAGCTCTCCCGCTTGCAACCCCCCTTGCTCCCCTTCGTGCAGGCTGCCCAGTGTGGCCACCTGCCTTTCCACCCCGCTTCATAATGTGTTCCTTCATATGTAAACTGGACCTCTAAGTGTGCTGCGTGCCGCGGATTAGATTTCTGGATGTTATGTAAATGTGTTTGTGTCTGTAGATAATATATTGAGAAGTATTGGTGTGGTCGAAAGAATGAATAATATATAAAAAATATATATATAAACTAAATTCCTATATATAGAATAAATCCTAGGCTACTACTAACCCTATCCAATATAAGCGTAAACTAATATGAAAAGTAGTTATAAAAGCACCAAGTTCTCAGAAATCCCTGTTGCTAGCGTTGCAAGCAGGGGATCTGTTGAAGATCAGGGCTTCCAGCCTCGTGGTCTGACGCAGAGGTGCTGGAGAACACCAGCAGCTCAGAAACTGACCCCAAGGCAGAAAGCAGGGGAGCTGAAAAACTGCTGCCTTTTATGCATTTTCTCTGGCCCTCCCCCAGAGCACTGGGTTTGGAAGGGACCTCAGATAATGCTGACAAATCACTGGCCAGCCACACGTCAGTCATGAAACTACTCCTTCCCCCTCTCCCCCTCCCTCCCCTTACTTTCCTTTTTTCCCCCCCCCACAGGGAATCCAGTATAGACAAGTGGAATATTCGACCCGTGCTGTTAATATTTGACTTCCGGTAGTCGATTTGACAGCTATTCGACCAGCTGCCGTTCGACTTGACTTTCACTTTTCAAGGTCAAATATGTTGAATATTTGTCAAATCATATATTAAGTCGAAGCTTTGCACAGCCCTACTGGATAGCCCAATGATATTTTGCTCAGCACCATGCTGATGGAATTTGTCCTTCATGCATAATATCCTTGAAATAACCTGATTTGCTGTGTGCCACACAGAAGCCAATTACAAGCTCAAGGGCCAAGATATTTCAGAAACTCTGGGTGCATGTTGTCATAACCAGTTGCAGTGCCAGATTTTAATTGGTACAGCATAGAGTTGAGTTCTGTTGGTGAAAAGGTTTGTTGAGGATCTTGGTTCTGAACATTTTGATGGAAATTATGATTGTTATTCACGTATTTGCTCAAAATCCTTGTTGTTAAGCAAGGTGCTTGCCACTTTCAGAAGGTGGTTGGCAATGGCATTGACTGACATAGATGGTCACATTTGGGCTGAGGGACATTGAGCTGCTCCAAGGCATTGAGTGTGGCCCCAGCTCCTCTATAGCGGCAGAATTAGATTCAAAGAAACCTGAGAGTCCTCACTCTTCCAGGGTGTTATGGAGTCGCATCTGTAATATATTCTGTCCTAATAAACAACTCAGTTACAATTTTCTGTAGTGTTTGATTAATTGTATTAAAGATAGGAGGTAATCTGGGGGTGCAGTTTATTCAGACAAAACAAGAAGCCATCTGGAGCTTCTTTTGCTAAAGTGCTGTACCCAATCATTTGGGAAAGTGTATGTTAAACTATGTACTGTAATGTTACAACCTCTTTCAGGTTAAATTCAGGCAAAAGCAGTTTTTTTGTTTACCTGTTTCTGCTTCTCAGAGCTAGTTTCCCTGAGCAAAAGAGAAAAAAATCTGAGACCTTCATTTCTTAGTAGCTGCTTGTGACAATTTGGAGGTTACTAGGATGGTGGCTGTAGAAAAAAAACAACAGTCCCTTTCTAAGGGACTTGAAATTGGCATCTGCCAGATGACTCTGACAATCCAAACAATTCATTAGGGATAGGTAACATCACCTTCCTGAACCAGAAAATGTCAAAATGACTTTTTTTCTCCTGTTTGTTATAAGATTGAAGCCTAAAAAAATCAGTTCTTTCTGTTGGGTTGCAGCAAGGCAAGATTAAGACAGACATCATAAACGTGTATAAATGTAATAAGATTACAATAGATTATCTTATTACATTTAAAAAACAATGTTTTTGCCCTCTTCTTAAGATGGTTGTAGTTTGTAGATACCCTAAAACAGTGGAGATCAACCTTTTGAGCAGACATGCCACAAATTAGCTCTACACCTCCCCGAGTGCCTCTCTGATCTACCCGTGCCCAATCTGTTGTTCTACTTTCTGCTCTCTGCCCTGTGTTACCTGCCTAGTCTGCTTTCTGCTTCCTGCCCTTTCTGCCACTGTGCTACCTGTCTCCTACCTGATTTGCTGTGTGCCACACAGACAGACTGCCTATGCCATTTCTGGTAGGCATGCTTCATATTGCGCCCCCCCCCGCCTTAAACCAGCATTTTGCAACCCATGGGTCGCAACCCAAAAGTGGGTTGCAAGAAGATTTCAGAAGGCTGCAAGCCACAGGCTGAGACAAACTGATCCTGGGAAAGTGTGGAAACTGTTGCAGGACAGAGTGACAGGGAAGGGGTCAGGGCATCCAGGAGAAGCTGCTCAGGGCTGTGATCAGGCTGCCTGGTGCAGCGCAGCAGCCCAAGGGGCTGCCACAGGCTTCCCCTCCTCCTCCTTCCAACTTGCTCTGCTGCTGCCTGCATGAGCCAGAGCTGCCACAGCCACCACACTCCAGCCTGAGCGGGATGAAGGCAACTGGGGACCCCTCTGGCAGGATTGGAGGGGGGGGCAGGAAGCTGTAGGTTGGGAGCGTACCATGTATAAGGGGTGATTCTTGGCCCCATTTGTCAAGAGGCAATAGAGAGGCTTCATCCTGCTGCTGCTACCTGGCCATGTCTACACAAGATGCTGACTGTTCAGTTGTTACTGCACAGACGTTTAATACTTCTATAAACAAGTACTAAATTACTGTGTTACTGGAGTTACCGAACGGCTTTTTTGTGACACTGACTATGCAGTAGCCCAAGACTACTGTGCAGTAGCGTTGCATCATGCTTTCTGCAAAGCAATACTACTGCAAAGTTGTCATGGGCTACTGTACAGTCAGCATCTTGTGTAGCTGCAACTCCTGTGTAGGAAAAAAAAGAGGTCCTGTAGTATCATCTCCCTAAAGAGGGGGCAAGATCACAGGGACATTGTGTCATAGCATGCCTTGGGCTCCAGACTGTGTTAATTTATTACTGGATTCTGTGTGTAACAGGAGTAGGGAGTTCTATTGTGTGAGAAGCCTGTCTCATTCTTGCCACATCTTGATGTATTACTTGTTGGAAGAATATAGTGTGGGAGTCTGCTTTAGGTCCGCGGCCCTGATGTTGGGACCTAAGTACACAGCTCCACCATCCCCTACACTGTGTCTGTCTCTTCCCTCAGATCTTAACAGCAGTGGTCAGTCAACAGATCTTTTAGTTAGGGCTTGTGATGGTCTTGTTTGGGATCCTCATGAAAGGATGTGATATTCTGATAACTGAATCAACTTCAGTCCTAATCAACATCACACTGAGGAGAGGAGCACTCAGGAACCAGTTAGGCAGGGGTCCAAAGGTCACCTGGGGGCTGCTACTATGCGCTGTGACCTCAACCTGCTACAGGCCCCTCAAGCCCTTAGAGCACCTGCCCAGGGCAACTAGAGGGTACTGGCAGCTCCAGGCTCCTGGTGTTCTCCAGACATAGAATAAACAGATGTCTGCCAATAAGTAGTGGCACAAATTGACACCACCTTCATCATGCCCACAATTTGTAGCATGACAAGGGATATGGATGTCTGTTTGTTTGGCCAAACATTTTTATGGTGACTGTCATGGAGTGGGGTCTGCGAGTGGCCGTGACCTCGCTAGCACTCCCTGCCGTGTCAATTACAGTGATCCAGCACCCTCTTCTCACCCGCCACGTCTTTGTTCTTATAAGTTCAGCAAGGGAGGCTGCCTACTCTCACCTTGACACTGCGCTGGTATTACCTCCATTCCAAGTGGGGTGTTCCAACACCCCCAGCCTTATGGGCAATGCGTGCCTCCTACCTCCCCTTTAGCACGCCCCATGCCTTGCAGCTGTCCCTGGATGTTTATTCTGTCCTGGCCCTCCGGCGCCCTTTCTGGCACCCCTTGGGCTCATCCTGCCCTGGTGCCCCTCTTTGGCACCCCCGGGCTTGTCACCCACCTGGTGCCCGTCATGCCCCAACACCCGTCTCCAATCTTTCCGAGGCTATCACGCCACCTGGGCCGTCCTCCTAAATCTTTACTGGTCCCTCTAAAGTCCGTTAATGGATACTGGATTAGGCTCAGGCGGCCGGAGCCTTACCTGGCCTTTCTGACCCTACTGGGTTCTTGCCAACAATATGAGTCCACTTAGGCTCAGGCGGCCTGAGCCTTTCCTGGCCTACCTGACCCCTCGGGGTCCTGTCAATCCTTGATGTCAGCTTAGGCTCAGGCGACCAAAGCCTTACCTGGCCTTTTAGGCCCTTTGGGGTCCCCAATACTGAGGAACCCCTCTAGGGTCCTTTTTAGTCTCCCTGTTACTGGGTTTCTAATAATCAGAAAGTGCCCCACCTATTCCTGGGGCCTCTCTTGATACCCGTGCCCGCTCCTGGGGCACCTCTCAACACATGCTCCTGCCCCTGGGGCTTCCCTCAGTGCACTCACACTCTCCTAGGGTTCTTCCTAGTGTACTCGCCCGCTCCCAGAGCTTCTCGCCCCCTCTAGGGCCTTTGTCGTGCCTCATCATGCCCATTGTCTCCCCCTCTAGGGCCTATGCTGCGCCTCGTCATGCCCGTTGCCCCCTCTAGGGCCTATGCCACCCTCACGGGCTGGGGTCTGCAACCCTGCACACCGCGCCTCTCCAGCACAAACAGCTGTGCCCCACTGGGCACCAGGAACCCCCAAGCCACTGGGGAGCCCCCATGAGGCCTCGCACCCCTACAGCCTCACCTGGTCCTCCAGTGTAACGAAAACTGAATCCGAAGCCAAGCGGCTATAACTCAAACAGCAGAAACCTACCGGCTTACAACACAATCCTCAGCCCCGAGCTTGCAAACCCAGCTCCGCTCAATGCTGGCTCTCACCCATACCTCTGTCCGAGTACTCTCTCTCCCCTCACATCATTACAGCCAGTCAAACCACCACCATTGACTCTGCTGCTCAGCTCTCCCACAGAGCTCCTGCAGCTGCCAAAGGGGAACTGCTGCTAGGCTCCAGCCTGGGCTGTTTATAAAGGACCCGGCCCTGCCCCCTTTCGGTCACCTGACTGGCTGGTTACCACAGCAACCCGCAGCTGTGCTGCCCTGCTGATTGACAGCTCTCCTTCTCCTCTAAGGCACAGGACACCTCAGTGCCCCTGTGACAGTGACACAAAGGCAATGAAAGGTAATTTCTTTTTCCATCCTAAGAGAAGCAAGACCAATGGGTCTCTTGGTGCTTAGCTCAAATAATGCCCAAAGCAACGGTATTTATCTTTTTGTGGTGTGTTTCTATCAGCTCCTGGGCACTATTTTCAGTTAATTTTTCCTTCTCTGTCAGATTTTGATGGAAAAAGAACAGTTGGATGCTTCTTTGAACCAGGGAAGCCAGAAGTCAGTAAAGAAGTCAGTCAGCTGGGATGGGCTTCACCTGTCCCCCAAAGGTAAGCGTGTGTTTTCTTCCAGGTTGGCGGATCTCCTCCGGCGGGCTTTAAACTAGGCTCGTCGGGGGGAGGGGAAGATGAGGGTGGGGGAGGCTGTGGACCACCAAACCAGGTGGCACCCACAAGGACAGCCCAGCCTGAAGAAAGAGAGCTTTGGGAACGTGAAAGGCAGGGGGTGGACAGCAATACGGCACAGGTAAGGAACGGGAAGGTTAGAGACAAAAAGCCCTTTAGGACTTGGAGCGAGGGGGTAGCAAAAGCACCAGTCACAGGGCTCAAGTGCCTATATACTAATGCTAGGAGCATGGGGAACAAGCAGGATGAACTAGCGCTCCTGGTTGCACTAAACGACTACGACTTAGTGGGGCTGACGGAAACCTGGTGGGATCCATCCCACGACTGGGCGGTACATATTGAGGGCTATAGATTGTACAGAAAGGACAGAGTGGGGAAAAGGGGGGGAGGGGTTGCGCTCTATGTTAAGGAGCAATATACATCAACCCTCATCAAGACAGAATCAAAGGATGAGGAAGTAGAAGGACTGTGGGTTAGGCTACATGGGGGGCAAGGAGAAAAGGATTTGGTGGTAGGGGTCTGCTACAGACCCCCACATCAAGGGGAAGAAATAGATTTGGGGCTCCTGAGGCAACTCTCAGAGACCATAAAAGCTAAAGAGGCGGTGGTCATGGGGGACCTAAACTACCCGGACATCTGCTGGGAGACACAGACAGCAAAGTCCCACCGCTCACGCAGGTTTCTAACCTGTGTACAGGACCTCCACCTGACGCAGGAGGTACATGGTCCCACTAGGGGGAATGCCTTACTGGATCTGGTATTGGCAACGGGGGATGACATAGTAGGGGACCTACAGATCGGTAGCCATCTGGGGGACAGTGATCACCTAAAAGTACAATTCAACATAAGGCGTCGAGTGGGTAAGGTAACCAGTAGGGTGAACGTGCTGGACTTTAGGAAAGCTGATTTCAGCAAACTCAGGCGATTAGTGAAGGATGCACTGCAGAGTAGTAGTTTTGAAACGATGGGAGCCCAAGAAGGGTGGCTGTGCCTTAAGGAAGCTATCCTTCTCGCACAAAGCGAGACGATCCCCGTGCGAGGTAAAAGAGGGAAAGGGGCCAGGAGGCTTCCCTGGCTGACCAGAGAAATCCTGGGCAGACTAAGGGCCAAAAGGGGAGCACATAAAAAGTGGAAACAGGGAGAGATCACCAAAGAGGAATATACCTCTTCTGCTCGTGCTTGTAGGGAGGCAGTTAGACAGGTCAAAGCTACCATGGAGCTGAGGATGGCAACCCAAGTAAAAGACAATAAGAAATTGTTTTTTAGATATATAGGGAGTAAAAAGAAGGCCCAGGGAGGAATAGGACCCCTGCTAAATGGGCAGAAACAATTGGTGACGGACAGAGGGGACAAGGCTGAACTCCTCAACGAGTTCTTCGCCTCAGTGTTCCTAAGTGAGAGGCATGACAAGTCTCTCACTGGGAGTGTAGGGAGGCAGCAGCAAGGCACCAGACTTCCATGCGTGGACCCTGAGGTGGTGCAGGGTCACTTGGAGGAACTGGATGCCTTTAAGTCGGCAGGCCCGGATGAGCTCCATCCGAGGGTACTGAAGGCACTGGCCGACATCATTGCAGAGCCACTGGCGGGAATATTTGAACGCTCGTGGCGCACGGGTCAAGTCCCGGAGGACTGGAAAAGGGCCAATGTGGTTCCCATTTTCAAGAAGGGGAGGAAGGAGGACCCGGGTAACTATAGGCCAGTCAGTCTCACCTCCATCCTTGGCAAAATCTTTGAGAAAATTATCAAGGCTCACATTTGTGAGAGCCCGGCAGGACAAATTATGCTGAGGGGAAACCAGCACGGGTTTGTGGCAGGTAGATCGTGCCTGACCAATCTAGTCTCTTTTTATGACCAGGTCACAAAACACCTCGACGCAGGAGGAGGGGTGGATGTCGTATACTTGGACTTCAGGAAGGCCTTTGACACGGTATCCCACCCCATACTGGTGAACAAGTTAAGGGGCTGTGACTTGGATGACTGCACAGTCCGGTGGGTGGAGAATTGGCTGGAGGGTCGCACCCAGAGAGTTGTGGTGGATGGGTCGGTTTCGACCTGGAAGAGTGTGGGCAGTGGGGTCCCGCAGGGCTCGGTGCTTGGACCGATACTCTTTAATGTCTTCATCAGCGACTTGGACGAGGGGGTGAAATGTACTCTGTCCAAGTTTGCAGATGACACTAAGCTATGGGGCGAAGTGGACACGCCGGAGGGCAGGGAACAGCTGCAAGCAGACCTGGACAGGTTAGACAAGTGGGCAGAAAACAACAGAATGCAGTTCAACAAGGAGACATGCAAAGTGCTGCATCTAGGGAGGAAAAATGTCCAGCACACCTACAGCCTAGGAAATGACCTGCTGGGTGGCACGGAAGTGGAAAGGGATCTTGGAGTCCTAGTAGACTCCAAGATGAACATGAGTCGGCAGTGTGACGAAACCATCAGAAAAGCCAATGGCACTTTATCGTGCATCAGCAGATGCATGACAAATAGGTCCAAGGAGGTGATGCTTCCCCTCTATCGGGCGCTGGTCAGACCGCAGCTGGAGTACTGCGTGCAGTTCTGGGCGCCGCACTTCAAGAAAGATGCGGATAACCTGGAGAGGGTCCAGAGAAGGGCCACTTGTATGGTTAAGGGCCTGCAGGCCAAGCCCTATGAGGAGAGATTAGAGGAACTGGACCTTTTCAGCCTCCGCAAGAGAAGGTTGAGAGGCGACCTGGTGGCTGCCTATAAGTTCGTCAGGGGGGCACAGAAGGGAATTGGTGAGTATTTATTCACCAAGGCGCCCCTGGGGGTTACAAGAAATAATGGCCACAAGCTGGAGGAGAGCAGATTTAGATTAGATATTAGGAGGAACTTCTTCACAGTTCAAGTGGCCAAGGTCTGGAACGGGGTCCCAAGGGAGGTGGTGCTCTCCCCTACCCTGGGGGTATTCAAGAGAAGGTTGGATGTGTATCTAGCTGGGGTAATGTAGGCCCGGCACTCTTTCCTGCTTATGCAGGGGGTCGGACTCGATGATCTATTGAGGTCCCTTCCGACCCTAGCATCTATGAATCTATGAATCATCTATGAATTTACACAGGCAAGAGAGGAGCCGGATTTTGAATTAGCTCTTTAAAAAATGGTCCTGCCACTAAGGTTTTGGCACCAGCCTGTACATATTGGTATTTCTGCAGCAGTGTTAGCATTAGGATTTGAAGCATGAGTTTGATGAGGGGGTTTTAGCCAGTTTGGGTGCTGGGATTGTCACCGGAATCTGGGGTAATGGGTAACTTGGGCCCCATTGAACTACTGAGACTTTTTCAAAGCAGGAATTGGAAGTTGCACAGGGAGCCCAATTTTGACCTGCATAGGGTGCCAAGATAGTTTCACCAGCTGAAGAATGAGCCTGGAGAACTTCCACATCCCCGTGATTATTTTCAAGATCCTACCTTCTTCACTGTGGTACCAAGGACAGTTGTGAAGAGAAAGGGAAAAATAGATCAAATTACCCTGAAACAGTACTATATTCACTATAACTTTTCTAAAATATCCTAGAAGATCTATAACATTCTAAAACTAATTTCATACATTATTAGTGAGCTGTGTGAGGCTGAAGTCAGGCAGAAGGTAGGGTACTGGGCCTGGTTGTACATTATACTTAGACCATGTTAATGACACTTAAAATGCCAGCATCTATGTGTTCAAGCAGTAAAAACGTGCTAATCACCATTGTATCATAGCCCGTTAGCACTTTGCACAGAAGGACTATCTCCAGATGTTATTGAGTAATGTGGCCAGCTATCATGGGACTGCTTCATAGAAATAGTGTGAGTAGTTCCCCATGTGGTACAAAGGCTGGAACCAACAATTAGCTGTTTGTCAACTTCACGTCCAGCTCCAGCCCTGTCCAGATCATAGTCAGCATTACAGAGCAACTGCTTACAAGTTTCTCTCATAGAAATGCTTACTATAATCTAAATAAAACACATACTGTGTGTCCTAGGTGACAAGGCCCATAATCTATCTTTCCTTCTGCCTATATACCTTGTCTGAAGTCAGACACAGACACAAACTAAGCTGAGTTAGTGTTTCTCTTCCTGATAGATCTGTGAGCTCTGAACATTTACTGATGTGAAACAGTACCCATGAAAGCCTTTGAAGGGCCCCACTTTCCGGAAGATTCTGGATCACTATAGTGGTGACAACTTAAATCTCATTAGTGTGACTATGCAGAGGCTCCCTGACCAAGAAACTCATGTAACTAAGAATGCCAGACTGTCAGTACCTACTACTTAATACTATCGCCATAGACAGAATTGTATAAGTACCCACTTGAGGTACCTTATTAGAGACAGAACACGTATAAAATTGAAACTGAAGTGACCTACAAATGGATGCAGCTGCTAGAAAGACAAAACACAGTGGAAGTGTAGAGGTGCATATGTGACATTCTCCTTAAAATAATGATATTTTAAATGTAAATTACACTGATGGAATAAGTAAAGAATACTTTAGCAATGTAACAGCCACAGCACTGAATCATGCTCAGTAAATAATACTTTAAAACAGCCCAGTTAGATCATTTTGTTCTAATTTCTTTTAAGCTTAACAATGAAGTATCACATTAACTTGAAGTAAAAGAGCAGTTACTATTATGGATAGTTATATGGACTGAGACCTTTTTGATTTGCTCAAAGTATATTGTCTGATTCCTTTGTTCTACCCCTTGTCCCGTCCCATCCCCCCCCCCCATATCAATACATGTATCACAGCATGATTGGCTGTTTCACTGTGTAAGGGGCAGAGCAGAGGCCTTTTGCTCCCAGCCCAGCCAACAGAGCTTGGCTGTTTATGTTTCCCTCAGTCAAACCTGAAGCTACTCTGGGAGGCTTTGGGGTGAAAGAAGCACCCAGAAATATTACCAGTGGGCAAAGCAACCCCAAGTCTTGGAGGTTCTGTGTACCTTGGGCTGAGCCCTATTGAAGACCAGTGCCTGGGTGGTGGCTGCGTTGCCCCAGCCTTGCGAGTGTTCTCCAGGAAATGGGATGGCTGGCCATAGGCGCCCCAAGAGAGACTCCAGAAACAAAGTTTTGGGCCAAGCATAGTGAGGTTGGTGGCTCTGCGGACTAGCGCTCCCTACTATGCCGCCACAATCTCTTCCATTCAGTAAGGGATCCACACTTTCCCTCACCTTCCTTTTGTTGCTGACATACTTATAGAAACCTTTCTTGTTACTCTTTATGTCACTTGCTAGCTGCAACTCCAGCTGCACTTTGGCCTTCCTGATTTCATCCTTGCATGCCCGAGGAATATTCCTATACTCCTCCCTAGTTGTTTGTCCAAGTTTCCACTTTTTGTAAGCTCCCTTTTTGTGGAAGCTTACAAGTGTTCCCTGCTAAGCCAAGCTAATCTTCTGCCATACTTGCTAGTCTTCCTGAACATCAGGATGGTTCGTTCCTGTCCCTCAGTAAGGTTTCTTTAAAATACAATCTCCTGGACTTCTTTCCCCCTCGAAGTGGCCTCTCAGGGGATTCTGCCCATCAGTTACCAGAGCGAGTTGAAGTCTGCATTTCTGAAGTCCCAAGTCCATAATCTGCCGCTCTCCTTGCTCCCTTTCCTTAGAATCCTGAACTCAGTCATCTTGTGTCTCTCCTAGCAATCCTTTTTCTTGTAACAACATCATATGGTCAAAGAAACCAAAGCCCTGGTGTTGACACCATCTGTAGAGGCACGCATTGATCTGCTGGATGTGTCTGCTCCTAATCGGGCCCTTCCCCTTGACTGGAAGGGTTGAGGAGGATACCACATGAGCCCCTGTCCCCTTCGCCCTTGTATACAGAGCCCTGTAGTCGCTTTTGATCTGCTCAGGATCATCTCTGGCAGTATCATTGGTGCCCACATGGATAAGCAGCATAGAGCAGTAATCAGAGGGCCAAATGAGTCTCAGTAATCCCTCCAAGACATGTCAGATCTGGTCTCTGGGCAAGCAGCAGATCTCCTGAGACAACAGGTCAGGCGAGCAAATGGATGTCTCTGTCCCCCACAAAAGGGAGTCTCCAACCCCCACCACCTGTTGCTTCCTCTTGATGGCAGTGGTCTTGATCCTCCCAACCTTGGGAATACTTGGCCTGACCTCTTCCATCAGTCAAATGTGCTCCTTCTCCTTTCTTGCTAGGGATCCATATCTGTTCTCCAGATGCTGCAGGTGGAAATGAAGATTTCTGATTGCTGCCAGAGGTCACAAGCTTCTAACTTCCACTTCCGTCCATGTCCTCTTTCTGCATCAGCACTGCCTCTGGCAGTCCTTGCGCCACAGTCCTAGAGGTCTCTTCCAATATTGAATGAATGAAGTCTTCAGACTGGAGGATGCTTCAGAGCCTCCCCATCTCCTCGTATAGCTCTCTTGCCTGCTCCCTTCACCAGGAGGCACCACTCACATTGCAGGCATTCCCCCAAATGGGTGTTGCTGGAATGAACATGCAAGCAACAGTCTCCTCAACACCAAACCAGGACCTGGGTAGAAGCCTTGATGGTGAGCGGTCCTGTCTGGACAAACGCCTCATAAATACAAGCAGAGGATGGGTTGGCAATGGCAGTGGCTCATTTCTCAGGTTTCTTAATCTGCCATCTCTCTTTTTCTGCCCTTCTTTCCAAGCAGACCAGTCCTAGCAAACTCTCCTGTAAGATGGCCTGTTTGTTGCTCCTTGGTCCTGAAAGGTTCCCTTTTCCCCGCTAACCTGCTTCCTTTTGCCTAGTTTACAGTAAAGGAAGGTGAGAGAGAGTTTCTGGGCAAATTCCGTAATGAGCGCCCCCCTCAATCTAGATTTCAGTTAAACAAGGGATTTAAGTATTGGTCTAACTTCTGAGTTTTGGCTACTTACACTAAGTATATGTAGGTTATTTACTCTAAACTAAAGAAAAAACTTACCAACTTGGTGTGGGTTGGCAGGGAGGGCAGCAGAAAAATATCAGCTTTTACTGCAGTTGCACAGTTGCAATGGCGGCTTGGCGGCAGCCAGAAGTCACTGCTGCCCCAGGTACCTGGCTGCTTTGTTATATCTCTGCCTTTGAATCTTCAAGTGACACTGTTCCTTGCTATCTGCTTTGACTCCCAAATGGCATGAAAGCTGTTACCCTGATCATATGAATAGTCATATCCTTTGGGCTCCATGCCCCATCAGCTCTCTGTATGATATCCAAAATATTTTTTTTAAATTTGAATTAATAAAAACATTGAATAAAATAATTTTGGATAAAACAAAAAAATTCATTTTGAATTTCAGTATTTTTAAGGATTTTTAAGGAAATTTTAAAACAAGACAAAAATCAAAATGTTTTGCCCTGAAAATGTCCATATAAAACAATTTAGTGTTGGTTCTTCCCACATTTTGTTTTTTATCTTGTAAAAAATTAGCAGAACAGGTTCATTTGCAGAAAATTCTGCTACTGTAGAATGTGCATTGGTTACTGAAAAGTATAAGATGAAAAACGTTGCCAGCTAGAGTTTCTGGCCATATGTGGCCTCATCTCATCTCTGCAACAAATAGGATAGTCCATGGGTCAACAACCTACAGCCTTTAGAACCACCGGATTTGGCTCATGGAGTTGGTGGTGGGAGGACTTTCTTTACCCACATGGTGGCAGTGGCAGCAGCTGGAGCAGCAGCTGGGTCAGAAAAAATAAAATTTCTGCAAGCTTAGCAATTAAGCAAAACATGTATATGTTGCTACAATAAACGCTTGTGCCTGCAGACACAATTTTACGTAAGTCTTCTATATGTAATTGTGTTCACTGGCATACAATATTGTTTAATTGTATAGTTTATGTATTGTGTTTTCTTTGAGTCTGTTTTTCATTGAAAAGTAGATTTGAAAACACATTCATATTCAGCACACGCCCATGCTACATTAAGTCTGACAATGTGAACATTTTAATCAGGATTTTTTACATTTTAAGGGCATTTGGCATTCCTACAGTAATTCCAAAAAAAGGTCACAGTGTGATTCAAATCAAATATAGGTTTCCCCTCTTTTGTGCTTTGCATGCATTCCTGGAAAACAGCACGTAACTTGAATTTGCATATAGGGAACCCACTTTACAATGTAACAAATAGAGATACATTTGAAGACCTCGACTGTACTGACCCCCAGACCCATTTCTACCACTTTTACAGGACAATTTTGGTACTCACCAACAGCAGACAGTACACACAAGCACAGGGCACTATCAGAATAGGGATGGCAACTACAGAAACACGTGTCATAGACAATGAGTGAGGAGCACAGATCCACACAGGATCTATATTTTGGATCTATATCTATATTTTGGTGTGTGTCAATCCCACAATGTACCTCACAAAGCAGCTGACTGTGGGCTTCCACCACACTGATTGCCATGAACAACACATGCCCAGTCGGCAGGTGGTGTCAGCAGCAGGGGTGTGGCAGCAGGGAGTTCTCGCAGGGAGCTGCAGCAGTGGCAAGGGGTGGGGTGGGGTGGGGTGGCAAGGGCCGACTGGCAGCTGGCGAGCACCCACAGATGCCACCGGAAGCATTGGCAATGGCCAGCGGCTATCGGGGACCACCCAGAGATGCCACCGGCAGTGTTGGTGAGGGTGGGGTTGCGAGTGGCGACCACCCCCAGGTGCCGCTGGCAATGTTGACAGCACTTTTCACAGGAGGTGCACTGCTGATCTCGGGGTGCATATACACCCATGTGCACCCCCTACGCATTGCCAATGCTGACTAAGAGTGAATTTACCTTGCATGTAATGAATTTTTTGTATAAAAAGGTTCATCACATAAGAGCAAATTTGCACATACAGAACCCGCATAAAGCAAGGGAAACCTGTAAGTCTTTAAAATAAACATACAGTAACCTTGTTTAAAAATGTAATCTCTTTTTGCAAAACTCTCCATGTCTCCTGATTAGATGAGAAGAAAACTTCAGCAGTTGCCAACTGTCCAAACTTAAAAATATTAAAATCAGTTCTTCCAGCTGTAAGTTTCTTTATGGCAGAAAATAGAGAAATGCAAAGTACAATAAAAATAGGCTGTATTATTTAAAAAAACCCTAATATTTGTTTATAGTGTAATACATAGGAATTTAAGAAATGCTGTTGGATCAGATCCAAGGTCATTTTAGCCTACTGTCTCACAGTGGCTGGTACTAGGTATTTGGGTATTTCAGAGGAAGGTGTAACTTCTCCCCCCTCCCGCCCCTGAAATAGAAGTTTATGGGAGCAAGACACAATGTAATAAAGAAAAGACCCACAAAAATGATATCAGATGTGCTGAAAAGTCATGACATCAAGGTTGCCAAGTTAATGTTTCTACCAGAAAATGTAATTTCCTTACATTTTTGCATTTTAAAATTTAACCCTTTAATGATGTATTAACAAGCTATTTTCATCTACAGCAGTTATGACTTTCTATTGTTTTCAATACTGGTTTAAGTTTATACATATATACAACATAGGTTATAAATTAAGATAAACATTGAATATGTTGCTATTTGTTGGATTAGAAAAACAACTCTTGGGTCCACAGGGAAATCCCATAGAGTATTTGGGAGCGAGAGGGTTAAAAATCTTCCCTGAGGAAAGGGAAGGAATCTTCGCTAAAGTCTTGTCAGCCAGGGTGTCAGCAATTCAGGCACGTTCATCAGTGTGAGGCTGGCAAAGAGCCTGTCCATGCCACAAAATCAACTGGGGTTGTTACTGTGTTGATCTCAAAAGATGAAGGAGTTAAACCTATAAAATGATAAGGTTTTTTTTTCCGAAAGCAGTACCTTCCCTACAGTTCTGTTTCCTCCTGAAATCCTGGGCCAAATGTAACATCTTTTATATAACACTCTTAAAGGTACTCCCACACCTTCCCCCTTTACATGTAACATATCCCCATGTAATACTAACATTGGCAGTTTAGTTCAACCCATAGTTCAAGCTCATTTTAACAGGTCTGTATTAGTCTTTGTCTTGGCTTTTTGGCTGGAAATGATCTTCTCAGTTACTCTACATTCTCAGTCCTTATCGGTTCAGTCCTTGTTTGGTTTCCTGGTTCAGATATCTCTACTTCTGTGTCATTTTCAATCTCCTCTGTCATTTCTTGTTGCTTTGATGTTAGCTCTGTTTCCTTTGGTGAATCTTGTGATGCTTAAGGTTACTATGTTTCCAGTTCCAAAAAAGAGGAAATGGCCGAGGGAACACCTCACTCCTGACTCACAGCCTGCTGGCCCTGTCAGTGTCCCTCACTCTCAACCTGCATTCCCCTGTCCCTGTGCTGCCCCTCATTCCTGACCTACAGAACCCCTGGCCTTCCTGTTCTCCTCACCCCAACCCACAGTCATTCCCCCCACACTCCCGTTCCTGCTGCTGCCCCTCATTCCTGACCCACAGACCCCTGGAGCTTCTAATGCCCCTCACTTCCTACCCACAGTTCATCTCCCCAGATCAAGTTGGTGCCCCTCACTCCTGACCTGCAGCCCTTTGGTGCTGTCAGTACCCCACATTCCTGGCCTACAGCCCCCCACCCCTCCAGTGCCCCTCACCCCTACCTACAGCCTCCCCCCAGCCCTGCCAGTGCCTCACTCCCAACCCGCAGCCCACTGCTCCCCCCAGCCCTGCTGGAGGGGTCCTACAGCTGCCCTGTCTTGACTGGGCCAGAGCATGGCAGCTATTCCAGCTCATGAGGGTAGTGGCAGAGTGAGTCCAGCTTCAGTGCCGGCTGGAAGGAGGAGGAGGAGATGCCTTTAGCACCCCCTGCCCCAGTCTGGGGCTCCTGCACTGAGCCAGGCAGCCTGGCTACACTCCTTTTGGCAACATCTTCTGGGTGCCCCACCCTGGTGAGCACAGGGATCAACCCCTCATGTCACTAGCCCAGGTGTACAGCTTTCCACTGCCCCTGAAGTATCCCTACCTCCTCCCCCTGCTGGAGGGGCAGGTACCTATCCCCTGCTTCTGTGTCCTGCTGCAGTCCTCATGCCTAGACACTGTCCCCCAGCACCATCAGGCACACCCATCTCTCCAGACCTGCTCCCACAGATAGTCCCCATCCCTGGCCCTCCAACCCCACCGACTTACCTGCATCTAGCTGCCAGGGCTGCTCCCAACCCCCCTGCCTGCCTGCATGGTGGCCACAAATGCATATGGTGACCCTGCCTGTATTTGCCCCACTCCCTGCCCCTCCCCCGCTTCCACCAGCAGAGCAGATCAAAATCCTGGACATCCAATAATATTTTTAAAAAACTAGGGGTGCACTGATAGAGATTTTTGTGGCCAATACCAATATCCGATTTTTAAGGAGGCATATTGGCCGATACTGATCTGATTTCCAATGCAACATGGAAAGCTGCTTCTAGCTGGTAAGTCCATTTTGGTGGAAGGAGAGGGTGGAGGGAAGGGGCATGGATTTCTTTGACCCTGAATTTGCATTTTTGTTCATTCAGTTTCAAGCCTGCTCTGTGAGCTCTTTCTACGGCCTTTCTCAGCCTCAAGTCATGTTCTTCTTTAGTATTTCCCCAAACTAATACATCATCAGTATAAACCATAGTTCCATGAAGACCTTAAAAAACGGTTGCACCTTTCTGTGAAACATTTCAGATGCAGAACACAGTCTAAAAGGAAGCCTATGAAAGCAGTACCATCTGAAGGGCATATTGAAGGTACATAATCCATGATATTCTTTTCTAGGGGAACTTGCTAAAACCCAAAAGAGGCATCCAAAGCAGATAAATATTTAGCTTCTGCCATGTTGTCAAAAACCTCTTCCCTGGTGGAAATGGGAAAATGGTGCCTTTTGATGTACCTGTTCATTTGCTTAGGATCCAGACAAAATCTCAAGGATTCATCCTTTTGTTTCCTATTATGACCAGTGAATGAACCCGAGCAGTTGGTTGCTCTACTTGTTCTATTATGTCCACAATTATAGTTTTGCCTTCTGTACAAGGCACAGTATTGTAGCTCAGTTTAGCCACTGGATTGTTTTAGTAACATGGTTGCTCTTTTTGGTAGACCAGCACTGAATCTGCTAGGATTAGTGCTTTCCTTGGATATGGACAAAAAGTTAAGCCATAACACCACTTGCTCTTAAACTATTACTGTATTTTCTCGCATATAGTCCGCGGACTATGTACGTTTTTACAAACATGATGGATGGGTGTGGGCTACACAAGGGTGCGGACTATGCAGAGTCTTTAGAACAGTCTTTAATGAAAATTAAAACTGCACTGTGCCTGCCCATCCCCAGCTGCAGGCTGATGTCACAGCGGCGGTGAGCCCTGGCGGGATTGGCTTGAGCACAGCTGGCGGCAGGGAGTGGAGCTGCCTCCCCCCGCTTGCAGCTCTTCATCCCTCCCCTCCCCATAAGCAATTAGCACCACTTTTAGCAGGCTCCAGCTCTAGCTCTGGCTCCCGCGACCATGCCCAGCAGAACCTGCACTGGCTCCCTCCCGTCACATGTGGGAGCCATGTGCCCAAGTGCACTCCTCCACAGCCGTGCAGCGGGGCCTGGCAGGGCCCGCCCAGCGCCTGAGCTCTGACAGGGTGGCCGTGCTTGTGGCCATGTCTGGGGGGGTGGCTGCAAGTGTGTGGTGAGAGCCTGGTCTCGGCATGCCAGCAGCGAATGCCAGCAGCCGGGGCCAGGACCTCTCAGACTTAATAGGCTTAAAATCGCCCCCAGCACCGACACTATCAGGTGCAGGGAATACATGGGTGTGGTCTATACACGGACTATTTTCCAAAAATACAATTTTCTGCGGGTTATACATTGGTGTGGGTTATATCAGTGTGCGGGCTATATGTGAGGAAATACAGTACCTGTATCAGTCCTGGGTAGGTTTCCCTCTTGGTATTTTCCCTTTCTTCCCAATATCAAACCTAAAAGATAATGTCAGAAGATTAAACAGTAAAGAAAGCTGATAAGTATCTCCTGGAATACCAGGCCCAGCATGTGCCAGGACTTCTTATGCACATATTAACAGGCTTCACCTGTGACCTTGGGCAAGTTCCTTAGAATTACAGAATCTTAGAAAATTAGGGTTGGAAGGGACGTCAGGAGGACTAGTCCAACCCTCTGCTCAAAGTGAGACCATCCCCAGCTATATCATCCCAGCCAAGGCTTTTTCTAGCTAGGTCTTAAAAACTTCCAGGAATGAAGATTCTACTACCTCTTTGGCTAACCTGTTCCAGTGCTTTACTACCTTTCTAGGGTGCTTGTACACGCCACGGGATTTAATCCTCATTAACTTAAAGATGATTAAAATTTTTATACTTGTTTATTTTGGCGCATTGTGTTTGTGTTTGCATGCACAGGGGTTTTGAACGAATTAAGCCCGGTGTGCAATTCCCCATTAATTCCAGAAGGGGGAGCCACATACCAATCTACCCCAGTGCTGTCTTTCTTAATGAATTACAAGAGGCACATGCTCACCAGTAAACCAGTAAGTAATACCCCAGTATTACTAATCCCCACCCCCCACAGGCCCCAACCCCCACTGGGAGCCTTACACTAAGTCTCTCCCCCCTGGCTCCACCCTCACTCCTACCAAGCTATGGTCATCCCAAAACCCTGCCACTTGCAGCCCCTTAGGCTCTGTCCAGTCTCCAGCAGGGGATCCTGTGGTGAGGATCCCAACTCCAAGCCGTGTGCATCATCCCCTCCCCTAGAAAGTAATGTCAATGTATATATGAATGTTTTTAAAATTATATATATCATATCAGAAATATGCCCCGGCTCCTCATCCTCCTCCACATCACCATTGGCGATTATGACTGTTGGTGATGGCGTTAGGCTGGGTGTGTGGGTGGTGGTGGTGGTGTGTTGCCAAAACAGATGTGTGCCATGAACGCTTATTACACAACTTAATGGTGTAGAAATAGTACAGTGCGTGTGTGTGGGGAGGGGGGCACAAATCCACGGTTCCATCTGACAGTTGATTTTTTCCATGTTTTAAGACATATTTCCCAGCTGTCTGGGTTTGGAACAGTTTCCATGGGGACCCCGATGAGTTGCTTTCTTCCCTCCCCTTCCACTCCCCATGATGCTGTGACACTGAATACCTGCGGCACACCAACATTGTGTGTTTTGTGTGGCATACAGCTTTGTGAAATGCTGACTGAAAGAATCAAAGTGCTCTAAGAACATTCTGGATAAAAGGCGGTGACATCAGCACAGCAGAACACCTCCATGATGGTGGAGACAGAAGGGATGGGGGGCTGGAGGATGTGGGCTTCAGGGAGGCTTTCCAGGAATTCTGGATGGCCTGGCAGGAGCAACGGCCTACTTTCCCCTCAGCTCGGAGATGGTGGGATGTAGGGAAGGTATGCAGCTGGCGTTTCTTCTACAGCTACACTCAGGGGCACACCCAGCAGAGGGAGGTGGTCCAAGAGCAGTTTGAGCAGGAAGTGCTAGAGCTGGAGAGGTGCCTGGCCACTGACCTAACCAACCCGTCCCTCTGTGAAGAATGTTGGGAGAGGCAGGAAGAGCTTCATGTGCTGGACAACCACTGCGCCCACGGTGCGTTTGTCTGCTCGCATGTCCAGCTCCTTCAGGAGATGGACTGTGGCTCCCACTTTTTCTATGCCCTGGAGAGGAGGCAGGGGGCCAAGAAGTACATCACCTGCCTTCTGGCGGGTGACAGCACCCCACTCATCGATCCACATGAGATGCGCCAGCTTGCACGAGTCTTCTACAAAAAACTCTTCTCCCTGGATCCGACAGATGCTGAAGTCTGTCGGACCCTGTGGGAGGGACTCCCTCAGGTCAGCACAGGCAACTGGGACTGGCTGGGGGCTCCTCTCTCTTTGGCTGAGTTTTCTGCCACCCTCCACCTGATGCCTGGCAACAAGGTGCCAGGCACCAACGGGCTGACTGCTGAGTTCTGCTGGGCCTCCTGAGCCATCTTTGGCCCAGATTTTGCTCCGGTCTGGGCTGAATCCGAGGGACGTGGGGAGCTCCCCTGTTGTGCCAGAGAGCTGTGCTGACCCTCCTGCCGAAGAAGGGGGATCCCCACAACCTGAGGAACTGGCATCCCATGTCCCTCCTCTGCATGGAAGATGGAGAGGAGGAACATGGGCTGTTTTGCTGTGCTTGCAGTCCATGCTGATGGACATGATCCATCCTAAACAGATGTACATGGTGCGTGGATGTTCCTTCTTCAACAACCTGTACCTGGTTCAGAACCTCCTGGAGCTAGCATGCCAGGAGGGCCTGTCTTTCACCCTACTATCCCTGGACCAGGAGAAGGCATTTGACAGAGTGGATCACAGGTACCTCACGGGCACACTGTGGGACTTTGGCTTCAGGCCCTGCTTTGTGCAGGCTCTCTAGGTGCTGTACGCCTCTGCAGAGTGTTTGGTCAAGCTCAAGTGGACCCTGACAGAGCCCATCCTGTCAGAACAGCTGTATACTTGGCCTGGAGCCCTTCCTTGTTCTTCTGCAGAAGCCGGTGGCAGGGTTAATGCTCGGGGAGCCACCAGTGTGGCTGGTTCTGTTGGCATATGCTGATGGCCTACTCCTCACGGTCCAGGACCCAGGTGACCTGGCGCTGGTGGAGGCCTGCCAGGCATTGTACTCAGTGGCCTCCTCTGCCTGGGTCAGCTGTTTCAACAGCTTTGACCTGGTGGTGAGTGGTGGGTGGCAGGTGGGCTCACTTCCATCTGCACTCCGTGGGATCTGCTGGAGCACAGGCTCACTGCTCTACCTGGGGTCTACCTGTCCCCCATGGCCCACTCCCCACTAGAGAACTGGCATCAGCTAGAGGCAAGGGTGGTGGAGCGGCTGCAGGCTGGGTGGGTGGGACCTGAGGAACTGGCGGGACTCCTGAGATGTCACTCCCTGCATAAGAGAGTGCTGGTGTTGAACCAGCTGGTCCCTGTCCATGCTCTGGTACTGCTTACACATTCTGCCTGTGCCTCCCAAGATCCTGGCCAGGCTCCAGAGATGGGAGCTGGAGTTTTGCCAGAACAACAGTGGGTTGCTGTGAAGGTCCTGAGTCCCCCCTTGTGGGAGGGCATCCAGGGCCTGGTTTGCCTATGCAGCCTAGTCCTGACTTTCCATCTTCAGGCCTGGCAGCAACTGCTATACAGTGTCAATAGCCACACGGCATGGGGCCAACTGGGGTGTGCCTCCCTCCGCCACTTCTAGGGGGTCTGATACAATTGGCAGCTCCTGCAAGGCCTCCTCTGGAACCCCCAGCTGGAGGTACCGACAGCAGAGGCGCCCCAGTTGTGACAGAGGTTGATCCTGGGTGGGATCACCTGTGTCAAAGAGCATATGATCTATGATGGGTGGGCCTTGCTGCGTTAGCCTAATGCATGGGTCTACCCATGATGCGTGTGACCTCCCACCTAGTCCAGGAGGTGAAATCTGCCTTGCTTCCCCATGCCCTTGCCTTTGTTGACTAGGTCCTGTGCAGTGCAATCCCCTCCCTCCCACATGTCCTCCAGCCCACCAGAGTTTGTCATGGGGCTGGTGTCTTGCCCAGCCTTGTGGCGCTTCCTGCTGCACCACCTGATCTGGCTGGAGGACACCAAATTGGTCTGTTTTTCCACCATCCATCACTGCCACCTCTACATGCTTGTATGCCTCATGGTCCATCATGATGCCCTTTCATCCTGCCCAGACACAAAGTGGCTGGACTTGCTCAGTGAGGGCGTGGCTGGGGCGCCAAGGGGTTGAGCCTGTACTCCACCTCCATTCCACAAACCATTGGGAACCTCAGCTGGCAGCTCCTCCATGGAACTGTTTCCAAGGGCATGTATGTGGTGAGCTTCACAGACACCCTTGTAGCAGGCTCACCTTTCTTGAGTTGAGTTCCAGGCTTGAGATCCTGCTGTTTTGATTGGTGGAGCCCATCCACCAATCAGGAGGCAGCAGGAGAAATAAAGTCATGCCCCTCCCCTGAGGGGAGGGGGAGAAGAGCTTTGGACCTTATTGAAGACTGTAAACTGTCAGGTCTAGAAGACTGCAGGAGCAGAGCCCTGGAGCGTATAAAAGGAGCTGCATACCCAGCACAAGGGGAGATGTGGTAAGGGACTCGAGAAGAGTGGAGCCAAGAAAAGCTGGGAAGCTCTCCCCAGCAGGTAATAGGCCCAAGGCTCCTGAAGCTGCCACTGGAGGAGCAGCCTTGGGAGCAGTGCGAGACTGCTCTGGCTGTTGATGGCACACAGGGCCAGTGCATGGAAACCTGGCCCTAGGAATGGTGTGAGACTGCTTGGGCCATTGTAGTGCGTGGTTCAGTGCACAGTGCCCAGTCTTCGGGAGCCACAAGCAGCGGCTCGAGCCTGCAACCCTGGCAGGGTGAGTGGGCCACATGGTGCATGGTGAAAAGGCCTTGGGGCTGCAGTGAGGCAGCTCGGACCCTATCTCCTAGCAAGCAGCCAGGTCACATGGTGCGCAGGGTGGTGCATGGGCCCAAGCCTTGGGAGCCAGGGAGCAGCGGAGGCTGCTTGGTTAGTCACCTGGTATGAGGACAGCTGGCCAGAGCCTGAAAGGCCCAGCCTGTGCCAAGACAGCCCTCAGTGCCAAACCAGGGCACAGAGAAATAGTGCTGCAGCATGAGGCTCAGCACTCAGGAGCCAGCAGCAGTGGTGCAGCAGCTGGAGGTGCTGAGCCCTCAGTGCCCAGAGCAGGGCACAGGGTGGAAAAGAGCCCAGTGGTGCAAGAGAGGCCTGGAGAGGTGCTCCAGCAGAGGTGACCCCATCAAGCTGCGCCCTGACCACTGCCACCTGAGGAAGCATGAGTCATTGGGCCCTGGGGTCCCACAGGGGAAAGACGCTTGGGGCAGGCAAACCCAGAGAAGGGGATGGGTGAGCAGCCCCCCCACCTAGTCAAGGCCCTAAGGAGAGGGGCCCTGATGCATCCTGTAGGGGAATCCACGGTTCTCAGGTGGACAGGCTCCAGTAGAAGGGACCCCATTGGAAGGAGGACAGTCTCTTGCCATGGGTCAGGGACTATATTAAGGAATAGATGTTATTTAGATTGTTCATGTCTGTGCCTTATATTTTGTAATTGAAATGTTGTATTGTGATGTTGTAAATAGTGTTACTTAGGGTTTGACCTTGGTTATTGGTTAGTGTTCTCTGTGTAAATATATGTATATGATGTGTGGCTTCTGCGCCCTCCAAAAGATTCCTGCCATTCCATTGTTTCATATGGGGGCAGGGAAGACAACAAAGAAAATCAAAATATCCAGTGGGGCTGGTGAATCTATGAGGGGCAGGCAGGAAGAGGGCTGAAGCTCACTGAGCTACAGCACCACAGGAAAAAAACCCTGGAGGGCTATGCTTGGAAAATGTCGGGGAGGGGGAAAACACACGCACCTGTACATGTGCGCGCGCGCTGGGGAAACTCGAGCTGACTAACTCAGCCACACAACAAACACCAAGGCGGGGGAGTGAACCACAGGACTTGCACACAAGAGCAAAAAACACACAGGGAGGGCTGCTGAGGCAGAAGTATGAGATGGCTGGAGCAGTGGAGGGACTTTGTTGAAGATCAGTCCAGGAGCTCCTCAGGCCTCCAGCCAGGCTCTCAGCAGCAGAGCAATAGGCAGGAAAACAAAGCAGAATCAGATGCAGTGAGGCAGCTGTGGAGGAGGGCAGGAGCAATCAGTCAATTAGGGAATAATCCAGTGCAGGTGTGGTGTTAGGTGGTGCAAGGTGGTACACTGGGGAATCTCCCTCTTTCCTGAGAGGGGGCAGCAGCAGAACAATGGCAGCAACAGCAGCAGTGGTGGTAGTAGCCATCCAGATCAGCCACTCAGGGTGTGCTTCAAGTGAAAGTGGAGGTGAAGGTGGGGGTGGCCTGCCAAGGCAGCTGGAGAAGGCAAGGCACCTTTAAGTTCTGGCAGTGATGGTCAGGGAGGGCCCTACAGGCAGTGCAGGCTCCCTCCCTAGGGTGTCCCACAACTGTGGCTTGGCAGTGGGCTGGGCGGCAGGCCAGAACAGGGGTGCAGAAGCTGAGGTACGGGGTCTCCTGCCTGAGGGGAGCAGCAGTGTGCAGCAGAGGACCTCCCCTGGGGATGGGGGCAGCAACAGCAGCAGCCCAAAGCAGGAAGGGGTGTGGCCAGCTTACCCCCAAAAGCTCTGAGACCAAGCCAGCAACTAGCAGTAGCCAGAAGCAGGAAAGGGCCTGGCCATCTTCTCCCCAGAAACTCCTGAGACCCAGCAACAGCTTGGGACAGGAAGGAGCATGGCTAACTTCTTCCCGGGGCTCTTCCCTCAGAAGCTCCTGAGGGCAAGTAGCCTACAGAGAACAGTGTAACTTCACCCTCTTGTAACTACCCTTCAGGTAGCTGAAGGCTGCTATTATGTCCTCCCTCAGTCTTCTCATTTCCTGACTAAATAAGCCCAGTTCCCTCAGCCTCTTCTCTGAAGTCGTGTGTCTCGGCCCCCTCACTATTTTTTGCCCTCCACTAGACTCTCTCTAATATTCTTTAAGCAATATTTTCAAAGGTAAGTGTGAAAAACTGGGAACCTAAAACGTAAAAGTAAGGCCTTACAAGCCCCGCCCCCCCGCCCAAGTTTAAAAAGTTTCACCTTAATGGCTTTGTCTCTCCAGCTATAAATAAAAGAAATAATTTCCAGGCTCACAAGGGAAAGGCAATGCCAAAGGAATTAATTATTAAGCACTCTGAAATCCTTAAATTAGGCAAGTCAGTAAGTGCATATAATAATTATTATTATATTACCATGCATGCACCCCAGGTTATTCTGTGAGAGAAATGTGAGAAGAACAAATGCAAAATCAAGCTGTGGTAGCATGGGCGCTAAGGTGCAAGGCTGACAAGCCACAGGTCACAAGTTTGAGACCATAGTAAAAGTGCTAATGGCATGACCTATCAGATTCCAATGAATCTGCAAATTCTGCTAAATACCTTGTCACAAGGACATGAAAATGGAAGCATTCAGCAAGGCTATATCTATACCACATCCTTGGTGCATGCCCTGCCCACCTGCATCTGCTAAATCCAGTTGTAGTGTACAGGCACCCCATGTGGCTGTTCCTAAGTATATCAAAGTCAGAAATCTTAAGAGCAGGGATGTACTGAAATCAAGGAGGCAGGCAGCTGATTTTGTGGGCTTGGCTGTGCTTATAGTGGTAGAGCTCCCCCATGCTTCTGATTAGCTAAGGAGCCCAGGTGATCCCACCCCTTGCTGCTGATTGGCTGAGAGCTCTCTGTTGGGAAGCCCCACCCTTCACTGCTGATTGGGGGAGAGGAGTGGGGCCATAAGATGGGCAGCCTTCTCAGCCAATTAGTGGTGAGAGGAAGGGGAGAAAGGCAGCAGCTACCATCTTTGCTGTTCCTCTTTGTGCTGGTGGATCTCCCTTCCAGTGGGCTGTAAGGGCAGGCCACAGCAGCCATGAGGACTGCCAGCATTTTATTTTTAGAAAGTGTCTCCCCCCCCCCCCCCCCCCCCCCGCCGCCCCAGATTTCATGGACAATTCCTGGTTTTGCAGTTTCTGCAAATTCATGAATTGAATAGGTCCCTACTTAAAAGTAAGAACATAAGACTTACAATTGATTGGGTCACAATGTTAGAAATGGAATATTGTTAGAAATGCACAGCTTGCATCTTGCACCTGATAAGCAAGAAATACTGCCCAAGGCTCCTTTCTCCCCCTCACCTGCCTTAGCCTTTCTCATGCTGATTGCAGAAGCTGGAATTCAATTGACTGTGGCCTTGGGGTATGAACTTTTGGCGAACTGTTGTAGTTTCTGGGCATGCTTAATGAGCTGATACATACTTACCTCTCCGCCCTGCATACTTAAGTAGCTAATTATACTATACGTGCGATGTATGTAATGATGTAACTACACGTATGCTTGTATGAAACGGAAGTAGCTGTAAGAGTTCCGGTGTCTGCACACGTGCTCAGGAGAAAGAAGATAAGTTCCGCTTGCAAACACAGTTAGTTTGTCAGAAGCTGATTTGGGCATCAATGCCCCACTCTGACCTTGTTTGCAAACAAATACAACCTTTTGTGCCGACTGATGACTGTGTGTCTGTGATTTTTGCGAGCCTCCAGAGAAACGAACCTCTTTTTGCAACAATCTGGCGAGCCAGCCAGGAGTTCTTTGGATCACCTCGAGACCCAGTGACAAGATTGTCCCTGCCGCCACGGGGAGTGCGCACCAAGCTGCCTTTTTGGGCTCGCCCAGGGGGCTTGAGATGTAAGTCAGGGTACCCGGGAGATTAAAGGCTACCTGTGCAAAATTTTTGGTTTCTGAGGATGCCAGACACACATTCTGGCATTCTGATCGAGATCTCTAGGATACCTGAGTGAGTATACGAATTCCCTTACCCAATTTGGTTTCTGGATCCGGGGGCAAAGATTTGTTCGATTTGGTTTTGTACCAGGGGATTTTTGGCCCGGTATTTGGTGTGCGTAAGACGTACTTTTGCGAACGGTCTGTGACTAGGATCTTTTGGTATTTGGTGTGCGTTGGGCGCACTTTTGTGGGCATTAATATGGGTGCGGGTAGCTCCCGTGTAGAAAACTCAGGTACTCCTTTGGGTTGTGTTTTACGGAACTTTAGCAAATTTGCAAAGCAGGCAGATTATGGGGTGAAGATGAAAAAGGGTGATTTAATTAAGTTTTGTCAACTCGAGTGGCCAACATTTGGGGTCCACTGGACCCCAAAAGGATCCTTTGTAGTAAAAGAAGTGATAGCTATCCATGGAATAGTTATACAGAATGGACATTGGAATCAATTTCCTTATCTAGATTGTTGGTTGGGAGTGGTTCAAAATTAGCCACCTTGGATTAAGAAATGCTTAGTAAAGTCTCATGTGATGGTTGTTAAAGGAAAGACTCGAGGAGGACCGCCTGTACTCCCTGAATCTGATGAGGGGGGGAGGGATCCTGAATTAGCCGAGTACCAGGCTCATTCTCCTGTCACCCTAATGAGTAGCGAGGATGAATCAGACACCTCCTCAGGATCCAGTCCCTCTGCACCACCGCTCTCTCCCTCAGGGAAACCACCACTGGCGTACCAAAGCATACCTAATGATTCAGAGCGTGTGCCTCAGCCAAGTGCCCCATCTGAATGAGGGAATAAGGGCTATTATTTGCGCAAGACTGTAGAATCATGGCCGGTGCTGAACTGCCAGATGCGAGAGGTTATTGGAGAGGGGGGCAATGCAACTTTTGTCTACACCCCATTTAGTACTTCAGATTTATTTAACTGGAAGAATCAGAGCCCCTCTTTTCGTGAAGACCCTAAAAAGATGAGGGACTTGTTTCGATCCATTGGGCAAACCCATCAACCCACTTGGGCTGATGTCCAGATGATGCTCCAAACCCTCCTGACCCCGGAGGAGAGGAGATTAGTAATGGGGAAGGCAGTGCCTCGGGTTACTGATCTGTCTAAATTGTATGAAGTGAGACAGGGAAAAGAAGAGGATCCCTCAGCTTTCTTCGGGAGGCTGTATGAGGCGTTCCGCAGGTTTTCGGACCTAGATCCAGAAGCCCCAGATAATCAACGCATGGTAAATCTTATGTTTATTGGTCAATCCGCTGCTGATATTCATAAGAAGCTACAGAAAACTGAGGGAGGTGCTGGGAAACCGATTTCAGAGCTGGTGGAAATAGCATATAAGGTATATGGGAATCGTGAGCAGGCACAGCAGCGCAAGGAGGATAAAAAGGCTCAGCGACAGATGGCAGCGCTGGCAGCTGCTATAACTGGAGGTAACCCTGGAAAGGCTGGGATGCAGAAAGGGAAAGGAGAAAGAGTGGGACCAGATGTTTGTGCTTACTGCAGGGAGAAAGGACACTGGAAAAGGGAATGCCCAAAGTTGAAGGAGAAGAGAGAGGGTGAACCAAGAGGTCACCTCATGCGGGCAAAGGAAAAGGGTGAGGACACAGAATGAAGGGGACGGGGATCTAAGACCACTACCCTTCGGTAACCATGGTAACCATTAGAATTGGTGGCAAAAACTTTGAAGCCTTGGTGGATACTGGGTCTACATTTTCAATGATTCCAGAAAAAAAAACCCTGTGCAAGAGCTAGTGAGCAGCAAGTTCTTGTGGAAGGGATTGAGGGAACGCAATCCCAACTCCCCGTTTGTAAGCCACTCCTCACCAAAGTGGGGGACCATTTGCTTGAGCACTCCTTTGTATATTCTCCAAGTTGCCCGGTTGCACTACTTGGGCGGGACCTACTCACAAAACTGCAAGCTGAGATATTTTTCAGAGACGACCAGATGGTGGTCCAGTTACCTGTCAAGCAGAGCTCGAACTATCAGATGGCTCTCCTGGAGGACCGACGCCCTATAGTAAGTTCTGAAGATCACATGACTGGAGTAGACCCTTCGGTATGGGCTGATGGAACCCCTGCGTGAGCTAAGTCGGTCTCCCTGGTAAGGATCATACTCAAGGATGGGGAGAGGCCCGTTCGGGTAAAGCAGTATCCACTCAGCCGAGCGGCCAGAGTTGGACTCAAGCCATTAATAGAGAAATACAAGAAGTACAGATGGCTAGTGGAAGGGTCCTCAACATATAATACCCCCATTCTTGGAGTGCCGAAGGCAGATGGGGTCTCATACAGACTGGTCCAAGACCTGCGAGCAGTAAATAAGAAGGTCCTTTCAGACCACCCTGTAGTCCCGAACCCACACACGATTTTGACACAAGTACCGGGGGAAGCTGAAATATTTTCAGTGCTAGATTTGAAAGATGCTTTCTTCTCCATTCCCCTTCACCGAGAGAGTCAAAAATTGTTTGCTTTTGAATGGGAGGACCCAGATACTTTCCATAAAGCCCAGCTCATGTGGACAGTTCTCCCACAAGGATTCATAGCAGCCCCCCATATTTTCGGACTTGCCCTTCAGAAGGACTTGGAGGAGTGGAAGGGATCACACCCCGCAGTGACTCTCCTCCAGTATGTGGATGACCTGCTAGTTGCAAGCCCAAATTTGCAACTCTGTGAGCAAACAACCAGATCACTGCTAAACACCCTAGGGGAAAAAGGATATAAGGTCTCTAGAGAGAAAGCCCAAATATGTCAGCCTCAAGTTACATTTTTGGGATATAAGCTCTCAAAAGGAGTCGGAGCCCTGAGTGCGGATTGCATACAGGCAATCCAAGGTCTAACCTCACCTAAGTCACCCAAGGAGTTGCGGGCATTCCTAGGGCTAACTGGGTTCTGTCGACTATGGATACCAGATTATGGTGGAAAGGCTAGACCACTGTATGACTCCCTGACTAAGAGTCTCACTGAATGGAAATGGACTAAAGAAATGCAGCATGCCTTTGATTTGCTTAAGGCAGCATTAACCCAGCCCCCTGCCCTGGCCATCCCAAATAATAAAAAGCCATATCGACTGTATGTTCATGAGAATCGAGGGGTTGCATCAGGGGTGCTGACGCAGCCATCAGGCCCAACTTGGAGACCCATGGGATATTACTCAAAGGTTCTAGATCCGGTTGCGCTCGGGTGGCCAGCCTGTCTTCGGGCTGTGGCAGCCACAGCAGTGGTTGTCGAAGAAGCCCAGAAGATAGTCATGGGTGTGGACATGGAAGTACACACCCCACATGGGGTCCCCCAGATTCTAGGGACTGAGGGAGGAAAGTTCTTCAACCCTTCCAGACAATCACGGTATGAGATATTTTTGCTCTCTAATCCAGGACTTACTTTCAAACATACTACAGCCTTGAACCCTGCAACCTTGCTGCCGGAACCAGGGAGACCAACGTATGACTGCCTTGAGGTCCTGAATCAAACCACACAGGTGTGACCTGATCTTGCTGAGGACCCAATTGAAAACCCAGATGCTGAATACTTCGTAGACGGTTCCAGCTCTGTCATCGATGGAAAAAGACGAACAGGATGTGCAGTGGTAACCTTGGATAAGGTAGTATGGAGGGAATCATTGCCGAGCTCATGGTTGGCACAGGCCACGGAACTCACTGCGCTCACCCGAGCCTTACAATTGGGGACAGGCCGGCGGGTTAATGTATATACTGATTCTCGCTATGCTTTTTCTACGGTTCATGCGCACGGACTATTGTGGAAAGAAAGGGGTTTCATTACGGCTTCTGGGAATAGAATTGCTAACGGCCCTCAGATTATCAAGCTGCTAGATGCACTCCACCAGCCTAAAGAGGTAGCAGTAATTCATGTGCGGGCCCGTGGGAAGGCTGCTGAGGAAAAGCATAAGCTTGGAAACGCAAGGGCTGATGCGGCAGCAAAAGAAGCCGCGTTTATTGGTGGAGAGGTGGAGGAAGTATCCAGGCAGGCCTTGTCCCATGCCGTATGGCCACACGTCCGGGATCTAGTCCTGCAGTATTCCCCTGAAGAAGATAAATTTGCACAGGAGGTTGCGCAGAAAAGAACTCCCATGGGTGGTGGATAGTACCAGGAGGGAAAGTCATGATTCCTAGGCCATTGCTTTGGGAGGTGCTGCATCAGCTCCATGCAAGTACCCACATGGGAGGCTTGGCTATGGGTGATCTAGTGATCCGCCAAGCAGTAGCCCCAGGGCTATATGTAGAAGCTCAGCGTATTGCTACCAGGTGCATCACATGTCAGAAAGTAAGCCCTCGAACGAAACCCCCTGTGCCAATGGGAGGTAGATCCTGGGCAGCGTACCCTGGACAAGCATGGCAGATTGATTTTGCCGAGCTCCCACGGTCCGGACATCATAAGTTTTTACTTGTCATGGTAGACCAGCTCTCTGGTTGGGTCGAGGCATGGCCCACCAGGACTGCCACTGCGGCTACAGTAGTGAAGTATCTGTTGCAGGAAATCATTCCCCGGTATTCTCTGCCCGAATCCATCGAGTCAGATCAAGGACAAGACTTTGTGGGAAAAGGAGTTCAAGAGGTCTCACAAGCCCTCAAGATCACTTGGAAACTACACACACCATGGAGACCACAGAGTTCAGGACAAGTGGAATGCATAAATAGGACCTTAAAAACTCTACTCACCAAGATCTGTATTGAAGCACACCTTAAGTGGCCTCAAGCATTGCCGCTAGCTCTTACTTGCATTCGAAACACTCCCCGATGGGGCATTAAATTAACCCCATATGAAATGATGTTTGGCAAGCCTCCTCGAGTCTTACCCCCTGGGATGCGAGAAAATGTAACTTTTGAATTAGGTAATAGCGAGCTTCACATGTACGTTATTGCTTTGCAGTCTGTCTTGTCTTCTCTTCACAGATATGCAGCCTCCTTTCAACGTCTGCCTTTAGACGTCCCGGTACATGACTTCCGCCCGGGAGACTGGGTCTTGGTGCAGCGGTGGAAAAAGGAACCTTTGACTGAGAGGTGGAGTGGCCCTTTCCAGGTACTTCTAACAACCCACACTGCTTTAAAGATTGCTGGCCATGACCGTTGGATACACCATACCCGTGTGAAACGACATCCACGAGCGTCAGAGGACATCAGCTCCCAGGACGAGCTCACTCTGGAAGCTGAGCCGTCCTCGGAACAAGAAGCCAGCAAGTGGAGCTGTGAACCTACTGGTGATCTCCAAGTGCGCCTGAGACGGTTTAATCAGAGTCCAGAAAATCAAATAAGGAAGTAACAAAGAAAAAGTTTAGGCTGTATTTGATCTCAAGAGAGGGAGGATATGGCGGGAGTCTTAATATGCCTTGTTGTTATCTATGTAGTAAAAGAGGCAAGATTGAGCAGCCCTAGCCGCCACCCTATATCCCTGTTTCCCCCAATTGCTCCCCCAGAAGCAAATTTGTATGTTGACGTGATGGAAAGAATTGCAGGTACCTTCAATCTCACCAACTGCTGGGCCTGTGGGGGACTCCAAGAGGCCGGTGGCCTTGGAGGGCTTTTCCTTTAGCCCCAAAGTGGCTAGTGAGTAGTAAGGCAGATGTTAAGAGTACTAGTTAAGAATGGGGAGCAGAAAGCATCTTGAGGGGGGAATATTGTTAGAAATGGAATATTGTTAGAAATGCGCAGCTTGCATCTTGCACCTGATAAGAAAGAAATACTGCCCAAGGCTCCTTTCTCCCCCTCACCTGCCTTAGCCTTTCTCATGCGGATGCAGAAGCTGGAATTCAATTGACTGTGGCCTTGGGGTATGAACTTTTGGCGAACTGTTGTAGTTTGTGGGCATGCTTAATGAGCTGATGCATATTTACCTCTCCGCCCTGCATACTTAAGTAGCTAATTATACTATACATAAGATGTATGTAATGATGTAACTACATGTATGCTTGTATGAAACGGAAGTAGCTGTAAGAGTTCTGGTGTCTGCACACATGCTCAGGAGAGAGAAGATAAGTTCTGCTTGCAAACACAGTTAGTTTGTCAGAAGCTGATTTGGGCATCAATGCCCCACTCTGACCTTGTTTGCAAACAAATACAACCTTTTGTGCCGACTGATGACTGTGTGTCTGTGATTTTTGCGAGCCTCCAGAGAAACGAACCGCTTTTTGCAACAACAATATAGGTCATCTTGCCCAGTATTCTTGTGTCACACCATAGCATGGAGTGGATGATAAAAGGGACAGTGGACAGGGTGAGACCAGGGTTTTTCCTCTGTTCCTCTCTCACTTACAGCCTCCAGCATTTAAAGTCTAAAAGTTCTGATTCAGAGGCTGTATCCCTATCTCCCATGCTCAACAGTTACTGATGCCCTTTCCTCCAACAATTTGTCTAAACCCTTTTTGAATGTGGCTAACGGTCAGCCTCCACATCATCTGGTGGCTATGAGTTCTGCACTTCTATTGCACACTGTGTGAAAAAGAACTGTCCTTAAAATTAATTTTAAACTTCTTATCTACTCATTTCATTTTGTGACCCCTGGTTCTTGCAATGGCACGGGCATCTCAGAGCAGTTTCACCTCCACATTTCTCAATTTGGGGTATGGGAATGGAAGTGGGTTGGCAAAGCAAGGTTGAGGGCCTGCAGCACTTCTGAGGATGTGGTACAGACATAACCCGAGTGTCTCAGGACTAAGAGAACATGGACATTGCTGGCACTTTAAGCAGGCAGATGTGTACTGTGAATGCACTGAATTTAGGAACAGGCATAAGTGAGGCACCTGTCCCATAAACCTACATAGCAGCTAGATCTTCCACGTGATACCTCAGGAGTCCTACAAGTAACTTTGATTGAAAACCAGCAGGCTTTAGCATTTAATATTAGAGCCCTGACAGACATAGAAAAAGGAACAAATGGCTGCCTGTACACATACTCAGGAAGGGGCGCATTTTAATTAAAGCAGTTCCTGGACAGCTGCTCTAATTAAAAGGGCTCACCATCACATGCATTAAGCTCCACAGTGTTTCAAACTGGATGTGGGATGCTTTCGTTAAGCTCATTTGATGGAGGTTTAGATAAAGTGTCCCCATGGTCATTTTGAAATGTGTCGGGGCTTAATACGTGACTGAAGTATAATCAAGCAGACTTGATTAATTGAGACTGCTGCAACATGTTTTGACTAGAACGTGAACAAACATGTCTATTGACACCCAACAGTTGTTCTCTGGAATGAAATGGCTGTATCAGTTCAAGTGTACAATGTGGACTTGCTGTCTGATCACATGCTATTAGAAAGATCATGAAGAAGCAACTGACAACTGCACACAAGCAACTGTAAACCGTGCTATTGAAACTCCGGAGCCATGACATGAGAAGGTGCTGAGCAGGATGTGCTGTCTTAAGAACAATGTAGATGACTCCAGAAGCAGATCCAGGATTTTGCAAAGAAGGATGTGGGAGCAGTGACTGGTGCTGCAAGGATGACTGCACCCTCAGGTCTGAACCTCTTCCCCCCACACCCCAGGAGTAGAAGTTGGGGATTTGTTTAAAGTTTCCAAAGCAGGTAAGAATTACCCCCTTTTCCCTTCCTGCTCAGAGGCATGTCCCCTCCCTTCCCTTTTCCCATTCATTCCTCCCTCACCTGCCATTGCTGTTGTCCCAGGGACAAGGAGAGCCCCAGAGCAGCTCCAGCTGGGCTGCACAGGGGCTGGGCTCAGCCTGGGATAGTGGCATCACCAGCAGGTGGCAGGTTCCCCCTCCCTGTGCCTGCTTCTGGTCTAATGGTATTGAGGAGTCCTGAGCACCCCTCACCCCTTTTTGCTGTGCTGGGTGTGATTCCAGAAGCTGTTCAGTCTGAATCACAATGATTAGCATGCCAGAGAAGGCAGATTGTAAGGGACAGTTTCACTGATCACACCCAATGCTAATAAGGCAGCACTAGGAAAGAACAATGGTCTCAGTTCATGATGAGGGATCCTGGTTTTCTCTGATTTTAAAAACTGCAAATTCTCTGATTAAAACCCCAAAATCCGTGACAAAAATTAAAGGCCCCCCCCAGCCCCTCCCAGTGCTGCTGGTGCCCCGCACTCCCCCCCACAGCCTCAACAGCCCCGCCGATGCCCCTTGCAACAGCCCCCCAGAGCCACAGACACTAACACCCACCCCAGCAGGTAAGTGTGTGAGAGGGGAAGGGGTGGGGCAGGGCTGGGGAAAGGGAAGGTGCTGGGGGAGTAGCTCAAGAAGGGGGGAGGGAGTGGGCACAGGGGCAGAGCCAGGGGGTGAGGGCAGGAGCGCCACTCTGTGGGCTACACACATGCCAGCCAGCCGGCCTGACAAGAGGTTTGCACACGGAGGCTGCCACCGCAGTTCTGCCACTGCACCTTGCACTACCATCCCACAGCCACCTGAATGGCTTTGTGGGCAAGTAGTGCAGGGCATGGCAGCAGTAGTGCGGTGGCAATCACCATGTGCATGCCACATATGTGCAGCCAGGCCAGGGGCTGAAACAGGGTGCTTGCATTCAGTGGCATGCCCCACAACCAGCTGCATGGCTCCGCAGTGGCATCCACATGCAGAGTGGGGGGGCTTTGTGGGCAAGCACTGCCACCATGGAGCCATGCCCTTCACCCCTACATCCTAGAGGTAAGTGGGGCTTGAGGACTGTGAGGCAGGGCTGGGGAAAGATGGTTTGGGCGCTGAGGGAGTGGGGGCTGCTGCCGGGCCCAGACATTGCAGCTGGGAGCAGGGCCGGGGGTGAGGGCAGGGGTGCCCCTCTGTGAGGGGCTTTGCAGGCAAGTGATCTGGGGCACAGTGTGGTAGTGCCCACCATGTGCAGGCTGCATACATGCCACCCAGCTGTCTGCCCAGGGGAGGGGGAGATGGAAGCTGGCATGCAGCCAGAGCACAGCTCCATGGCCAACTCTGCAGCCATGGTGAGGCATGGCGGGGAGGGGGCTTGGGCTTGTACATGGCGCTGCCACTTACGTAGAGGCCCGTTATGGCGGCAATGGCCACTGCCTCCAAAACCTCTCGCTGCCATTCAGAGCTCTGCCCAGAGCTGTTGTGCGGCCGGCTGCAAGGCAACAGTGGCACTGTGGTGGTGGCCGGGCAGCACGCAGCCATCCCCACCACCACCCTGCACCATACCACACTGTTGCCTCCAGCTGCACAGCTCCAAGCACGGCTCCGTGGCTGCAGTGGGAAGTTTTGGAGGCAGTGACTGTTGCCACCATCACAGGCCTCCAGGTAAGTGGCAGCGCCGTGTGCAAGCCCAAGCCCCCCTGCCCCCATCCCTTGCCACAGCCGCGCTCTGGCTGCATGCCAGCCTCCCTCTTCCCCTCCCCTGGGCAGCTGGCTGGGAGACGTGTGTGGCCCACACATGGTGGGCACCAACACACTGCACACCGTATCACTTGCCCGCAAAGCCCCCCTGCAGAGAAGCATCCCTGCCCTTACCCCTGGCCCTGCTCCCAGCTGCAATGTGCCACCTGGGGCCAGCAGCACCCCCCGCTCCCTTAACCCCCAAACCATCTTCCCCAGCGGTGCTCCACAGCACCACTTACCTCCATGCTCCATGGGCAAAGGGCGAGTGTGAGCCCGGCCTCAGAGGCTCAGGCCCTGCCCTGCCCTCTCTCCCTCCCACTCTGGGCAGGGCTGGGGGTTTCCCACCCTTTTTGCAATTGGCTCCTGCAGGCTGGAGCTGTGCCAGCCTGCAAAAGAAGAGAATCCACAGATTTCTCTGCTAAAAAGAGAAATCTGCGTTTTCTCCAATAAAAACAGGGAACCCGTGGCTTTCTCTGTTTTTCCATGGGAAATGGAAAACCTGGATCCCTGTTCATGACTCAGTTTCCCTGCTCCATACTCAATTAGCCAAGAGGTTTTTATCTTAGAGAAATGGGTGAGAATACAGAAATTTGAATCTGAACTGTATTAAATTCCTCCACACAAAGGCATAGGTGTGGGTGTCTGGAACTTGCATCAAACCATGAGGATTGACTCTGAGGGGCATAAGTCCTCACCACTTAGTAGTAAGTACATCCTGTGTATTCTCTGCTGTATGTAGCTGCTCTCAGTAATGTTGTCTGATTGATAATATCTCAATAAACTGATGTATAGTTTAGAGGAACTTGCTTTGGCTTCTCCTGTACTTCTCTGGATACAATGAAAGCCCCCAGAGTAATCCTGGGTATAGCAGAGGGCATAAGTGACAGAAGGCTGGGGCTAATGGGGCTTAGCCCCCCCAAACACGGGGCAGCAGTGGCAGCAGGTAGGCCTGCAGGGCAGCTGCAGCAGGGGGACAGGCTTGTGCACAGACATGCAACCAGAGCCTACAGCAGCCTGCAGGGATGTGGATCACTGCCCAAAACAGCAGGTAAAACTTTTGTGGGGAAGTGGCATGGAGAGGGGGGCAGATTGAGACTACCGACTACCCAGGGTGAGGGAGGGAGTGGGGTAGATGCAGGGGCAGGTCATGGGATGCTTGTGGAGCCCAGGCAGCTTGTCCAGGGGTGGAGGGTGGAGCTCCCACAACTCTGTGCACCCTGGGCGAGGCCTGGGAGGCATGTGTCCCCTGGATCTGTGTGTGGGGCAGAGATGGACTGTTGCTGTGGGCTGGGCTCTGTGCCCTGCTGCTGCTGCCCCAGAGCAGTGTGCCACCGTGTGCCTGCTGCATGTGGGGCGCAGAGTCCAGCCCACAGTGGCAGTCTGCCTCCACCCCATGCACAGATCCAGAGGGCGCATGCCCCCTGGACCTCCCTGGCATGTGCACAGCAGCAGGAGTCATCGTTCTGCCACCCCCCTCCCCCCCGCACCAGTGGACAAGCTGCCTAGGCTCCAAGTGTCCTGTGCACTTGCCCCCCCCAATACTATTTTCTCTCTCTGCCTATGATAGAGAGCAATACTCAGGGGGACCAGGCATGGAGGGGGAACCCACCTGCCCCCACCTTCTGCCCTGAGCTGAGCCCAGTCCCCCACACAGCCTGGCTAGAGAAGGACAGAAGCTCCCCTTGCCCTAGGACATGAGGGACAGCAGAAGGCAGGCAAAGGGGGAATGCAAGGGGAAAGGAAGGGGAGGAGAGGGGACATGTATCTGAGCATGAAGGGGAAGGGAAATAGCTTCTTACCTTTTTCAAGCATAGCAAAACCCCATTTTTCTTTTCTAAAAAAATTACATTCCCTTCCCTTCCCTAATCATTTCTGACTTACTCTCTGCCCTCATTATCCCTTATAAGTGATTACAAGTAGTACTAGGTAAACTAAGATACGTTTTTATACTCCTTTATAGTAACAAGCCCCTTTTATACTAACAAGCCCCTTTTATACTGTCAGTGGTGTTTCTGTTATGTTTGTATTGATTTTTATTGTTTTATATTGTACTATATTATGTTCCTATTATCTTTGTATTGATTTTTACTGTTTTATATTGAATTTATATGATATAAGCCTGTGTCTAAAGTAACATCAAGTTTCCATTTTGTATGTCAAGCCCCCATCTCCCAGCTTTCTGCCCCTCAGTTTCCAGCACCCCCCATCTTCCAGCTTTCTGCCTCTCCTTTCAGCCCCAATCTCCCAGCTTTCTGCCTCTGTTTCCTGGCTGTCTCCTCCTTGCCACTGGGCTTTTCCCCTCACTTCCAGCCCAGCACTAGGTGACCCTGAGTAACCTTGGGCACATTAACCCTAAGTGACCTCAAAGGCACCTTGACCTCAAGTAACCCCAAGCACCAAGTTACCCCAAATGCCCCCTAGTGTTAACACACAGCCATAAAAGTGTATGTTTGTGTATGTGCATATAATTTTGTATGAACCCATAGAGTGTTTGTGTAGTTTGTGTGTGTGTGTGTGTAATGTTGTACCACGCCCTCCTGTCTAACAGCACAATATTGAGATCCCGAGTGTTGATCTGGCATGTGTCAAGTCAACACAGGGGCTTAAAGAAGTCCCTGGCTACAGCTCCTGACACATGGTCAGAAAGCTACACCTCCTCTGAATCTGCCCTGGATGGCTCTGTGGAACAGGAGGTAAGAGTCTATTCATGCACTACAATATGTTTACATATCTGATAAGAGGCTCAGGGCAATCTAAATCTTCCTTGTACTCAACAGGATGTGACACCAAATTAAACCGTTTAGTGGACAGATCAAAATGGCAAAGCACTACAGTACCCCTGCTACCAGAAAGGGATGAGACACTCAAGACAAGATTTTGTTTAAAGGGAACTGAGCAGTAATCGTAACAGATTTAAGAGCTGACATCAGGAGACACATAGGCACTCCACAGGCACGCCCAATTAAGATTGGATACTTTATATTGCTCCAAGAACAACGAGTATTGTAATCAACCACAGACATTTATTTGAAAGCCTCGTGAAATCCTAGCCCTGTGAAAAGATGTGTACAAACTTTTCTGGTTAGTTGAACTACATGGTTGCATAAGATTACAACCCCAGTTTTGTGAGGTAGACTGTTGAAAGAAAACTGTAGGTGCATTTTTCAACATATGGCATACCAGAAATACTATATGCGTTGTGATGGATTATATTAACCCCATATTGAACGGGAAAGAATAGAAGGTCTAAATCAGGTATCAGCTATAAAGTGAAAACCAAGCTCAGTTGATGCCTAGCTAAGAGTGAGGGCAGAATGACTGTGCACCAGGAACTGAAGAGGATAGATCTATAAGTTGGAAGTAGGCCATGTGGAAAAAGTTGGACATTTTTTACGTGCCAGAAACCAACGTAGGGTTGTCTGGTGGGGTGGAAGTTTTCCTTTTTGGTATTCCGTAGAGTCTGAGAGGGGCAAAGTATATGCTGAGGACTGAAGTCAGAAGGGGTGTGCATATTTTGCTTCATTTTCTGGATGGGCCACAACATTTGTGAGCCAGTCACAGGGTTAGGTCACCATAGCCCTGGACCATGATGAAGGCTGGGAAGAAAAATTGAGAGACCAGAAGGATGGACAGATATAGAGGTATTGCCACAACTGTGTCATACCAGCAGGGGATGATTAGGGAGTGTGGGCTAGGCTTGAGCAATGGGCCATGTTGAAGAATTTAGATGATTCAGTGCAAGATGGGGATCTGACCATGAGTTGTCTTTCTCTAGCTACTGACAGAACAGCAGATAAGCAGTTGGCAGCAAAGAAAGTAAAGAAGCTGATGGCAAAGGGAAAACAGACAGGAAAGAATACTTTCTTGCAGTGTTAGAACATTGCAGGGACTATACAGGGCAAGGGATGGTTTGGAGAATCGAGCCTCTATTTCCTGTGAAAGGTAGTCTGCTATGGCTCAGGGGAGGAACAACAGTAGTTTTGGACTCAACCAACCATCAAACAGATATGCAAAGCAAAGGCAAAAGGCCACAGCCCTTGCTACAATGGGAATTAAGTCCTACTCACACTGATGAAGACAATATGGACGTGAAACTGGAGACAGCTGCAGAATAGCATCAGATAGCCAACACATCTCGTTAGACAGCCAAGGCCAGGACTTGGAGGACTCGGAAAGTGTCTAAACCATCAGTTGGCCTGACATAGGAGACAGAAGAAAGGAGGTATATGAGCAATGCAAAAGACTGACAAAATGTCACCCAGCTGAATGAAAGCAGCAACAAGTCTTATGTAAGTCATCTACCAAGAGCAATACAACAAGCAAAGAGTGGGAAACTGGTTAAAACCTAGCACATTTGAAGAACTATATGGCGAGGATGGGCAGATGGTAAAAGCCATTTCTCTAGGATGGATTATATTTAACACTGGGGAAAAAAATCTTCCAGTGCTGCCTTTGGATGTTTCCAAATTTATGTCTTCAATTATCATGACATCAAGACATAAAACAAACTTATCTACCATGCTGATGTCATCCATACCCTGTCATATGGATTTGAAACTTGGATGACATATCAGAAACACCAATGACTTTCCTTTTTACTGGAAGGCTGCCATCCTCATATTGAGGGACTGCTGGTGACTATGTATTAGTAACCTGTGGCCCCAGCAACTCAGCAAACTTTTGCACAAAATACATGGCAACAGCTATTGTTAAAAGGCAAGATGTGGCAACCTAAAAGAAATGTGGAGGAGTCAGGGTTGAGGGAGGGAAGAATTTGGATAAGCTTTAGGAAGTCAGTCTGTGCACAAGGCTAAAATGCCAGCTGAGCTATAGTTGCAGCATCTCTGTAAACAGTTCTCTTAATAAGAAGCCAGGTTAGTGTCACAAGTATGGAGTCCTTCATCTTATTATGCAACACAGTGTCTGTGAAAGACATACTCTCCATGGTTTACTAGACCCTGGTACTCCCTATGGTGCTCTGTACATAAGCACACCTATAGTTTTAAGGTCTTTTCTGTCAACCTTTTGAATAGATCTACTGGAACAGATGTTTTTAAATAGATATTTAGCATTCATTGAAATATTTCCCCATTATTTTTCATAACAGAAGATGTGTTTGTCAGGCAAAGCTGGTCCATAAAATCATATTCGGAAACGTTCATAAATGATTACTCTTTCAAAATAGGCAATTCCACCCCTTCTCAATGAGACTGAAAACACAGACTGATAGTCTGTTTCAAAATGGCCACCATCTGCATTGTTCCCAGTGAGACTGAAGCCAAACTGTCCATATGCCAAAAGGGCAGAAGGGAATATTCAGTCCAACTGAAAACAATGGAAGATAGATGTCTGCCTCAAAATGGATTCCTGAGGGCAGTTTATGGCTTCACTCCCACTGAGAACTGTAGAAATTGGCAGCCATCTTGACTAAGAGCAGTTCTTCTTGGATTTCATATTGAATTAATAGAAAAACATTATTTAGCCTCGGCTGAAGACGAAATTGAGTTATGAAAAATAACAAGACAAATTACTATTAATTATAAAAAAAATCTTTGAATGTAGCATCTTCAGAAGATTTCAGTGAGTTCCGGAAATATGTGTAGTTGATAGTATCTGTTACTTTGTTCTTATGATATCAGTGGACAAAAATATTGAACACCAGATATAAAATTGCCTACAGGATGCATTTAAAAAATGAACTTTACCTAAATAATTTACTGATTTCTACTATTCATTTTCAGAAGTTTAATTCTATATTCAACACTGTAATCTTGGGAAAGATTAATTTTATTTCTCATACATAACAAAGAGGTAGCCTCCTTGTATTACATACAATACTTATAAATATGGAGCTACATCTGGTGCCTTCCTCATATACTCTGACCTAAAAACATGCAAGGCCTCTGCTATTCCCCTACACATCTTCACTCTGAATATTGACTATGTTTTGAATTTAGTTTTATGCTTTCTTTGGGATTCTTCATACTGGATTCATACTCTCAAGCATCCTTATGGAACACACTGGATCAGCAATCAATTTAGCATCAGCAGTCAACATATACCATGGTTTTCTCTGCTTGACCTCTTTCTTTTCTTTTCTCTTTTTTTTGAGTTTTCACTATCGTGTTAGATGAATGATTGCACTCACTCAGGCATCTTTCTTTGCCTTGTTTGAATTTTGCCACACTGAGCATTTTAGAACTGACACCAAGAACAAACTCAATGAGCCTCATGAGCCAAGTATAAACTAATAACTTTGTACCTATTTTTGCCATATCTATAGAAATACACATTTTTATTCAGATTTTTTCAGCAGGGTAACAATAACTTTTCAAGGAGAAATTAAGGCTTATTACATTAAGTTTCAGTAAACTGGCAGTGGCAGCAGTCCCTTGATGCAATGATAACAATCTTTCAGTACATACGGAGGTTATCAGTGAGCCTATAGATGACTGAGGAGGCTAACCTGAGATCTGCATGTTCAACTGTAGACATGGAAAATAGTTTCATAAAGGGAATAACTGCTCATACTAAGGATAACTCCATCCACTGATAATGTATACCCAACCTGTCAACAGTATTGAATCATGATTTAGGAGGAGATCTTGTATCAGCAGCACCTAATCCAGCTGCTGAGAAGTAAGCAGATGAGGAGGGGAGGGTGGTGGAAGGCACAGACCCCTTGCCCTTTCACACGCAGCTTGGATTTGGCCTGCTATTTCAAAAGGGTCACAGGCTATAATACATAATTCCACTTACTGTAATTCAATTTTTTTCCAGTTCTTTACAATAACAACTACTGTTCTGTTCTCCATCTTACCATTCATTACCAGCCCCATTGTCAGTGCCACCTGCCTAAGCTCTTCCCTGGGAGGAAACTGGCATGTTTGTTCTGGGAGGAAGGAGTAGATCTTGGTGTTGTCAAATCACAACTCTTTCCCTTTGTCTCTCTCGTCTTTCCACCTACATAGTGAGGTAAGTTTGCTGGAAATGATCAATGCCTTGTCATATATCAGGGTGCCATTGGGGACAATACAGTGCTGAGTCTCCCTGGTAGTGATGTTAACACTGCTTTTCTTTATATTGACCTTCAAGGTGTCTTTGAATCTCTGCTTTTGCCCATCTCTCAAGTGGTAACCTTCAGTGAGTTGGGAGTATAGAAGCTGTTTTGGGAGCCTGTTGTCAGGTATCCTTATGATATGTCCTGTCCAACAAAGGTGGTGCCATATAAACATAACTTCAGCGCTGGTGGTCTTTACTTAAGCCAGAATGCTGGCATTTGTTCTGTCATTCCAATTGATATGAAGGATTTTATAAAGACATTGCTGGTAGTAATGATGAGAAGTTTGTTGTTGTCCTGATGTCATGATCACAGTAGACAGTTTCATAGACACCCAAAGCTAACACTGGTGGAATGTATCTGGTGCTGAATATCATTGTCTGTGTTTACTTTCTGGGATAGTTTGATACCCAGGTAGACGAAATGCTCAAAATTCTCCAAAGTTTCCCCCCTAACTGTAAGATGTACAGGTATAGCTGATGGATTTAGGGTAGGTTCTTGAGTGGGTACACATGACAATATTCAGCATACTGAAGCTCAGTAATGGAGTTGCTGGTTATTTCAGATTTGGAATGTAGCTGGTTGATGTTAAAGAGATTTCCATCCCTGTGACACTGGATGCTGATTTGAGATGGAAGTCTATCACAATGAGATGCAGAATAGCTGTGATACGGTTGCAAAAGGGTGTTGGTGCAATCACACATTCTTCGTTGATTCCAATTCTAATAGTAAAGGGGTCCATTTCTGAGCCATTGCTTAGGATGCTTTCAGTCATGTCATTGTAAAGAAGCCTGATAATGGCAAAAGATTTGGCAGGTATCTGGATCTCTTCTGGGTCTTTTATGGGGCCTTTGTTGTTTTAATCAAAGACCTTAGATCAATAAAGGCCATGGAAAAATCTTGGTGTTGCTTGCAGCACTTCTGTAATTGTCTAATAACAATGATCATATCCATTTTACCTCCAAGTGGTCTGAAATCACCCTGGAAGTTGGTCCACTGTGGAGAATGAGTGCCAGGATCTTCCCAGCTATGGACAGGGCTGCAATACAATGGTTATTGCTGCAATCCAATATATATTCTTTCTGGAAGATGATAATAATTCTGGTATCTCTCAAGTCACTGGTGTGGTGACCAGGTTGACTGGTCACGGTCTGGGCCGACACGATCGAGCAGGTGGGGGCTAGTGCCGAGGAGTCGGGCGGTTAATACTCGTATGGTTGCAAAAAACTTTTTATTTTTCCTTTACTTATGCCACCAGGTAACAGTAGTGTAGCACAGGTCAAGCTTGGTTACAACAACAGCTGTGAAACGAACTAATCGGTAGCTAGTAGACGGAGACGAACAAGTTGTTGGTCGGAACGAAGTCGAGCATGCGAGGGTGGGGTACGCCAGAAGATAGCGGTGGCGGAGAGATGATCATAAGTGGCCAGCCTGTGAGGTAGCTCTGGGCTCATGCGAACCAGGTTTCTGCGAGAGCTGGTCTCTGCCTTGGGTGGAAACGCGCTAGCTTAAATACTTTCCAGGTAGCCAATCATACGGTTCTCCTTTTGGAAAGTTCTAGTCAGATTACATAATGATTGTCTGCCTAGTGCATGACCAGGCATGCGTGCCTTGTCATTTCAAATACCTCACTCAAATTACATACTGACCATGTGTGGGGCATGTTGGGATATGCGTGCTGGCTTTAGGGGCTTTCCACTTGCATGCTCGCACTAGTTTCTTTTAACTCTGTGTTATCAGCATTCTTTTCAATACTGGTTCAGACAACTGGGAATCTGTTCAGGCTTCCGGATTTTTATAATAATGACATGTAGTTGGTGAGAGAGCTTTTTACACCTTTCTTATAAATTTCAGCTGGTATTTCCATCAGCACCACATGCTTTGTTGTTCTTCATCTACTTAATAGCTTTCAAGGTCTCTTGATAAGTGGTGGATCTTCAAGGTAGTCCTTAATGAGATATTAAGGAATGACTTCAATGGTATTACCTTCAAAAATTACAATTTGAAATATAAAGGAAGATATTAAACAATACTGGACCCAGAACAGAACCCTGGGGACCCCCATTCGATACCTCCTCCATACTAGTTATCAGTGGCTCAATGTCTAATTGGGAGGAGGTACCAAGTAGGGATCCCCAGGGTTCTGTCCTGGGTCTATGCAACAGGTGCCTACCACTTTAAGGGCTGGAACAGGCAGCAGCCAGGTGCTTGATTGCAGTGGCCATTTTGAGACACAGGAGATACATATATATGCTGGTTACTATGAGAGAGACATCAGCCAGCTGAGCTGAGGCTCACAACATCTTGGAGGTATATGCCTGGGACTACAGGGATGGAGGAGGCCCCAAGTCCTGGGCATGACCTAAAACTATACCCTGCCAGGGTAGGAAGTCATGGTGGGATTGCTGGCAGCAGGGCAGCCCTAGGAAATGCCAGGACTGTGAACCTCCCTGGTGAAAGGTGGGTAGGGAGCTGAGGAAAGCCCAGGCTGGTGAGATTCTTGAAAGGCCTGAGGCGCATTTGATCCAGTGGAGTTATGAGGGTTAAGAGAAGGCAAGCCATGCAAGCCTGACTCAAAGCACCCGAACTGGCCTATACTGGGGCCAGGACCCAAGGAGGGGTCAAAAGGGCCAGGGACCTACAAGCAGGGGATTCTGACTGGCCTGAAAGGCAGGGCCAGGGCCTAGGGAAGCTAAAGGTCCCAGAGAGGAGACCACAGTCATAGAGGGTGAAGGGTTACAGATGAGCTTAGCTGCCTGGGATGCTATCTGCGAGGCATGGGCCCCAGTGTAGGGGAAGGTTTGGAGCTGGGGATATCACCCCTAGTCAGCAGAGTCTTAAATGGGCAGCCTCCTACCTGAGTAACATCTTAATCATTTATCATCAAAGCGTTGTAGGCGAGAGACATGGGTGGTTAGCCCAAAGACAGGTGGGCGAGCCAACAGCAAACTGGCCCCAGGAAGGCCCCCTGTTACAGTCTGATATTGTTTAATATCTTCATTTATGATTTGAGTGATGGGAATGAGTGCACACAGCAAATTTGCAGACAAGTTGGGTGGTACTGCAGATACTCTGGAGAGTAGGGCTAGGATTCAGAATGACCTGAGTAGACTGGAAACATGGTCCACATATTTTGGAATGGAAACATGGTCCACAATCAATCAAACGATTCAACAAAGGCAAGTGCTAAGTCCTGCACTTGAAACAGAATAATTGGATTCACAGATACAGACTGAGGAATAACTCATTAGGCTGTAATACTCCAGAGAAAAACTTGTGTGTTATAGTGAGCCATAAACTGAATATGAGCCAATGAGTGCTCATGTTGCAAAAAAAAGCTGACCCCATACTGGGTTGTATCAACAGGAGTATCATTTGCAAATCAAGGGAAATAATGCAGCAATTAGTGAGGCCTCATCTGGAATACTGTGTGCAATTTTGGGCCCCACATGACAAAAAGGATGTGGACATTTTGGAAAGAGCCCAGAGCAGAGTGACAAAAATGATTAGGGGCTTGGGAGGCAAGTTTCATGTGGAAAGGCTGAAAGACGTAGGGCTATTTAGTCTGGAGAAGAGAAGACTGATGGGGGGGATTAAATAACAGTATTCAAATACATGAAGGGTGATCACAAGAGAAGGCTGAGGGGGGACCTGGTGACAGTCTATAAACTCACTAGGGGGGACCAGAAGGGTTTGGGAGAGACCTTGTTTCCGCTAGCGCCCCCTGGCATAACAAGGAATAACAGCCACAAGTTGTTGGAGAGGAGGTTTAGATTAGACATCCATAAGAACTACTTCACAGTTAGGGTGGCTAGGATCTGGAACCAACTTCCAAGGGAAGTGGTGCTGGCTCCTACCCTGGGGGTCTTTAAGAGGAGGCTTGATGCCTTCCTAGCTGGGATCATTTGAGCCCAGTTTTTTCTCCTGCCCAGGCAGGGGGTCGGACTTGAAGATCCACAAGGTCCCTTCCAACCCTACTTCTATGATTCTATGATAGAAAGGATAGAGATGCCTTTTTCTCTGTGGCTGTGTGGGACAGGATTAGGAGCAATGGCTGCAGCAGGGGAAATTTAGGCTGGAGATTAGAAGGAACTTTCTGACTATGAAGATGGTCAAGCATTGGAAGAGGCTACCTAGAGAAGTTGTGGAATCTTCATCCTTGGAAGTTTTTCTAGGGCAGATTAGGCAGACACTTAGCTGGGAAGGTTTAGCTAGGGATGATCCTGCCCTGAGAGCAGGGTGCTGAACCAGATGATCTCATGAGGTCCCTTCCAGCCCTACTTTCCTATAGTTCAGTCATCTCAGTTCTGGAGCTTTTGAAAGCACTCCTTCCACTATGTGTTGACACTCTTTAGTGACACTCTCAGTAACTAAAGGACTCTTAAATCTGTACTATCTTGTGCTGTGTTTTATCAGTTGATATGCAGCAAGCCAATTTTTATTGATCTAAGAGAAGGGTAATTATATTTGAATAGTGGAAAATCCAGACTAAATTTTAAAGCTACAGAGTTAGTGTGCAAAATATTTAAATGTATAAAATTGCAAAGCAAATATATATAAATCCTAATATAAAGTATGTTGATACTTAATTGGTTATTTTTTATGTAATTGGCTGAGTTTTAAATTAGACAATGACAACAGTAAGTTGTTCTCAGAGATCCAAGGACATCTATCATGGAGATAGGACAAGATTTATTAAATAGCCTGACATAGGAAAGGATACAACATGATCTTTAGAAAATATGTTATGCTCATAATAGTGGAACTTTGTTATCCTCTCCTCTGATTAATCAGTTAAGTCTGAGGAATAACATCTGTGTTTAGGATGGCTTAAACTAAACATTTGTAATTGAGACCCAATTGTGAACTCTTCTTCTCTGCAAAGTCTAAGAGTTAAATAGAGTTTGACAATGAATATGCCTGGATGCTGTTGTAAGTGTTCATTTAATTTAAGTCAACTTTAAAATATAAGCATTATAAATGTTATAACAAATATTTATTGACCTCATGGGACCAATTTTGAGCCAAAGCATGTTAATTAGGATGTGAAGTTCTTTTCTGGTTAAACTGAACTTACTGACAATTATGACCCGTGCTATTTGGGGGTTGGACTCGATGATCTATTGAGGTCCCTTCTGACCCTAGCATCTATGAATCTATGAATCTTTCTATTATGCAGTTAGTGCAATGAGATTGGGGCCTCAATTGCAAAACATCATTAATAATAATTAATTGTTAATAATAATAATAGTTGGTACTTAACAATAATAAATTGTTGCTGTTATTATAACCAGTATTAGTATTGCTGTTATTATCCTCATTATAATTATTATTATTCAGAATGGAAACTGGTTTACAACCTCCTATATGGGACCTCAGTACTACTGATGAGATTATGTCAGTTTTCAGTCAGAAAATTGCTGCCAGGAAGTAAGCTAAAAATGCCATTTTTCAATGTAATACTTTATTGCCAGATTTCACACGTTATACTTAGCAAGAGGCATTTCTTGCTATGTGAATTTTCAGAAGATGGTATTGTGCAAAATGAGTGATACGTTATTTGAATATTAAGCATAACTCTGTGGCTATAATCCATCCAGACAGTGTGAATGCTTAACTAAGAGAAGCATTGCCTATGAGAAACACTGTTAGGCTAGGGACAGACATTCAAAAAGCCTGAGCTTGAATTGATTCAATCTTTGCAGGTTAGTCTAACCTGGCTAGGCTGAATCAGTTTGTAACCACCCAGACATCCCCTCTGGACTGAGGAAATTCAGACACGTGCAGTGGCTCAGGCTAGAAGCTGGGGGTGGGGACAGCTAGAGCAGCCCTCCCTTTCCTTCCAAAGTGCTGAGCTGAGGGCGGGGGGGCATGGTGAGGCCCCAGCAGGATGCTCTGATTAGGGAGGGGTTCCCCCCCATTGATAACAGAGCATTTTATCAGCACTGTTATCAGCATTTAACGCCCTGTCAGAAAACAAAGCTCCTCTTATTACTTCAAGCACTTAAGCAACTTTCTGCAAGGAAGGGAACATTCCAAGGAAGGACATTACTTGTTGATTAGCTCCAAAAAGCCCTAAGCAGACACTGTCCTGTCTGCCTTAAACAGACACCTCTCAGCATTAGCTAGCAAACCACATGCTGGCTACCATCTGTGCTGTGTGAGGGAGGAGGGAGGGATCCTTGCTTGATCTGGGAACAGGAAGGGGAGGTGGGGAGCAGAATCAAGCCAGGCAGACACTCTGTGCCTGCAAGTCTCTCCCCAAGCTCCAGCAAGGGAGCAGAAGGGAGGGGCCAGCCCTGCTCAGGAGCACAGTGCCCTGCCCAGAACAGAGAGCATGCTGGGGGAATCAGGTTTAACTTAAACTAGGAAGGGGTCTGGGACAGATACTGCATAAACTGGTTTGACCCAAATCAGTTAAGCCTGATACTGCATTCAGCCAGGTTTATCTCAAACTGGTTTTAGCCATTTTCAAACTGGTTTATGTGCACTGAATGTCTCTTCTGTTACAGGTTTAAACCAGTTTCTGATCACTTAAACTGGTTTATGTGTAATGCCTGTCCCTAGCCTTATAGAGCTTTCACTGTGTGTGTTAAACTCAGCATATTCCAATATCCTTAAGTTAAAGTCATTTCAAGAGTATGGCAAAAGTTCCTGAGTTAAGAACGGTTGATGTCAAGGTAGGAAGAACATATACCACTCTGCAATAGATCTAAAATTCGAATATGACTTCCTTACTTCCCACATCATAAAATGAGAAAAACTCCAGGATCATGGAAATGAACAGTATGAGCTATAAATAGGACAGTTCACAGGCAGAAAAACTATAAAAGGCAAGGAGACAGCAACAAGTCAATTGAGACAAAAATTGCCATTCTCTGTTTAATGGTGTGGATAAGAAGCAGAATTGGAAAACTTTCTTTGTGCAGTAGTTAAAATTAGAAGGTAGCAACTAACAAAATGCAGAGAGCAAGGTGGCAAGAAACAAAGGGGGACCCATCTTGAATTCATTATCACTGAAGAAGCAGTTGCACAAAGACATGCCAAACAATTTTAGATAAAGTGCCATCATGGAATTATAGGGTTAAAAGGGACCTCAAGGTCATCTTATTCAATCATCTCCCCAAATGCAGGGTGTGATATTCTTAAATAATTCCAGAAATGTCTATTCAAGCTTTTTTTTCAAAAACTCCAGTGAAGATTCTGTATCTTCCCTAGGCAGCTTATTCCATTGTCTTACCATTCTTACAGTTAGAAAGCTTTTTTGAGCTTCGTTCTAAATCTCCTTTCCTGCAATTTAAAACCATTGTTTGTGTTTTGCCCGTTTCATTAAAATAAAGTGTCCAATATTTAAAAACTGCTATCATGTCTCCCTTTCCTCCAGATTAAATGTACCTAGTTCTCTTAATCTTTCCTAGTATGGCTTGTGTTCTAACCCCTATATCATCTTTGACATCTACCTCTGGATCCTCCCTAGGTTTTCCACACGCTTCTTAAAATGCATAGCCTAAAACTGGACATAAAATTCATCTGAGGCCTAAGCAGCCCTAAACAGAATGTTTCTATCCCATGTCTTGTATACAATACATCTGGTAATCCAATTTCAAATTACATTTGGTTTTTTTTGCAGTGACACTGCTGATGCATGTAGTTTGTGATCTACCATAGTCTCCAGATCTTTGTTGGGAAGGCTAGTGGCTAGCCAATTATTTTCCATTCCATATTTGTACATGTATTTTCTCTTCTGCAGGTGTGGCATCTACAGTTATGTTTGTTTAATTGCATTTTGCTGCCTGTTGCCCAGTTCTCTAGTTTACCAGATTCCTTTTTAACTATAATCTTATCTTCCATTGTTTTTGTAAATGCTCCCAGTTGTGTGTCACCAGCAAACTAGAGCAGTAAGCTAAGTTCTTAATAAAATGTTTACTTTGAAAGCTAAGAAAAAAATAGTCAAACTGATTCTGATTGAGTTACATATCACTGAAAAGTCAACAATATAGACTTCCATCTAAGGTTACCTAATCCCAGACTCTCAAAGGCATATATGTGTCTAACTCCTGTCAAAATCAGTAAGTGTTAGGTACCTAAATACAATTGAGGATCTTGGCTTTAGTATCCTTTTAGTTTAAAAAAACAAACTGCATTTTTACAGTCTATCGCATTAAAATCTTCTGGAGTATTCATGCATAGGCTATAGGATATATTTGAAAAAGATCAGCTGGAATTGAATACAGTTATTAGTAATCAATTTGTGAACATTTTATGAGCAAATTCTGTTTCTAGTGAAGAAGAAACCTAGTATAAACTTACCTAATGAAGAGGAGTTTCTCTTCCCTGGGTTAACTTGCCTGCCTGGCTGCCGCCACTGCTGGGCTGCTGCTGTTTTCCAGGCTGAGCCCAGTCCAGAGTGCAGCAGCTATGGTGTTAGTGTTCAGGCAGGCAGGTTAACCCTTCCCTGCTCCCTGGGACAGACAGCATGGGCAGCCACAAGTAAGCAGGGGGTTGGGTAGAGGGGGAGTGGGCCTGAACAGGGCCAGCAGAGGGAGGGTGTGGAAGGGGGGGAGGGCAGATGTTTACACTAAGGTGTAACCTAGAGCAGGTACACCTTAGCGCAGCGGTTCCCAAATTGTGGTACACGTATCACTAGTGGTATGCAGACAACCTGGAAGTGGTACGTGGAAGTCTGGGAGGAGGGGCTGCAGTAGCAGCCTGCTGCACACAGTCTGCTCAGGAACACAGCACTGCATGTGGAACAGCACCCAGCAAGTAAGTGTGTTGGGAGGAAGGTGGGGGGCAGATCAGGGCCCCCACAGTGAAGGAGGTAGGAGGGCAGGGCAGGGCCAGGGGTGAATGTGGTCTCTGGGTTGTGGGACAGTCAGAGCTGGGGCAGTTTATCTGGGGGCAGGGCACCCTGTTATTGTGCTCACCCTGGGGGAGGCATGTCAGCAAGAGCCCTCCGGAACTGTGCATGGGGCATAGGCGGACTGCCGCTGCGCGCTGGGCTCTGCACCATGCTGCCACTGCCCCGGGAGCCTTGTGTGACACCATGTGCCTGCCATGTGGTGGCTGCACTGCATCCTCTGCCTGCCCGGAGGTGGCAGGCACATGGTGTCCCATGTGGCTCCTGAGGCAGCTGTAGCGTAGTGCAGAGTGCAGCAGCAACCCACTGCTCCCTTGGGGTTTCCTCCTCTCAGGCTGGCTCGCTATATTCCCGTGGCAAGGCATCCCACACCTGGCTCCCGCCAGGCAGCTCGTGTTGCTCCACTGGGACAAGCCCCCTCATTCCCTCTGTGCCTCCAGTGGCAGCAGGATGCAGCCATGCCTGGAGCCACTGCAGGCAGCAGGGAGGACCAGACTGGCCCAGCCCAGGGCAGACTTGGGGACCCAGTGCTGGCAGATGGGGCCCAGAAGAGCAAAGGTTGAGGAGGAGGCTTTGTGTGGCGGTAGCACGGAGGCAGGTGCAGCTTTGGGTGGATCAGGCTGGACAGGATTGGGGCTGCTGTGGAGCCCTGTTGAGACAAGAGGAGCCATCACTGTGCCCAAGCGTCCTGAGTCTCACTGCTGCTGCTAGGCCCAGGGGACCTGGGCATCCATCTGTGCTGGCAAGGGCAGGGCATGTCGGTCCCAGGGTTTGCATACCAGCTGTTGCAGCTGCCGCTGCCACCCATTAATTTTCTCCCAGGAGAGGAGGGGCAGCAACATCTATCACCTGGTTCTGTATCATACGGTCCTTGCAGGAGCTGCCCCTCTGTGACTGTGCAAGGACTTTCACTTATTCCTGCTTATTTCCCAGGCTCTGTGCATTTGCATACAGGCACCTAAGATAACTAGTTGGTTGGTTGGTCTTCACAAATCGAGTGCTGAGGGTCTGGAACAGACTCCCCCCAGAGTCCTACCCTGGCAATCTTCAAAAAGTGTCTTCACACCCAACTTGCTGGGGTCACCTGATCCCAATAGTCTTTCCTGCCCAAGTGCAGGGGAGCTGGATCTGATGATCTTGTAAGGTCCCTTCCAGCTCCTAAAATCTATGAATCTTAAACTAATCTTGATTATGTTTTGAAATTTTAACTTTTTTATATGGCTACTGTAACTGATAAAACAATGTTTTAGTTTTATTATTACTAAAGGTTTGATGTTGTTTTAATACATAGTCTGTTACCTATGTGTATGAAAAATTTGCTGGTGGTACTTAAGGCTGTATCGTTTTAAACTGGTGGTATACAATCTGTCAGAGTTTGGGAACCGTTGCCTTAGTGCAACATGAGCTGGCTAACGCATATCAAAGGTAATCCTGCCCTGGACTGGCATATTTTTGAGCTGCCTAAATGAGTGCTTAAAACTAATTTCAGGTGTTAATGTGCAGATCTGAGGTTAAGAGCTCCAGGGGCTGCCAAAAATGACCATGTAATGAGGCTTTAAGCTGCAATGTAGGATAAAAACTAGTGGAGTTGGTTCTGAATTACAGTTCTGAATCTGCAAATTTCCCTGAATATGCAGCTACGATTCTGTTTCAACTGTAAGCTTTATATTATATAGCTTTGCAAATCCTTTTGTGGTAACTAGAAAACTTTTGAGACATTGGGATCAAACTATTATATTATGCATGCTTAAATATGATGGACAAGGTGAATCATAGAATCATAGAAATGAAGGCTGTAAGGGAACTTGAAAGATCAAGTCCAACCCCCCTGCTCTAGAAATCAGAAATCGTCCTCTGACAGTTATAGCCACTGCTTCTTGTCCTCCCCCGGGGTGCCCTGGTGAACAGTTTTTCTCCCAGCTCCCAATATTCACTCCTTGCATACTTATAGATGGGTGCTAAGCACCAAGTCCCCCTTCAGTCTTCTCTTCCCTGGCTGAACAGTCTCAGATCCCTTAGTCCTTCCTCATAAAGTCTGTCCTCCAGGCCCTTGATCATTCCTGTGGCCCTTCTTTGGACTCTTTCAAGATTTTCCACATCTTTTTTGAAGTGCAGCACCTAGAACTGCACCCAGTAACCAATGCCGAGTAGACAGAAAGTATCATTTCTTTAGCCCTGCTCGCAATGCATCGACTAATGCACCCCAGTATGCTATTAACTCTGCTGACTACAGAGTTGCACTGGTGGCTTATGTTCATTCTGTGATCAGCCAGAACCCCAAGGTCCATGGGTGACTGGTGCCACCTTAGTCGGGGGTGGGGGCACGTGCCCTCCCAACGACCAGTCAGCAACTGGGGGGAGTCCCCCCACAGCCAGTCTTGCTGACCCGGGGGGGCCAATCTCACTGACCTAAGGCGGGGTTTCCTTGCGGCAAAACTTACCAACCAGTGAGTAGAGGGACCTCCCCCCTGGTTAGCGAGATTGGCCACAGATTACATCTGGTGCTCCCACTCCCTGGCTGGCACTCACAAGAAGGGCACCAGCATTCCCGCCTGCCCCCCGTCCATCACCTAAGCGGGGAGTGCGGCTGGTCGGGGGGGCACCAGTGCTCTCAGAGGGTGCACATGCACCTCCTATGCATTGCCACTCCCAAGGTCCCTTTCGGCCATCGTGCTGGCTAGGACATCTCCTAACCTATATTTATTTTGCTGGTTACTTCTCCCCAGATAAAGCACTCTGCATTCATCTTTACTGCACCTGGTTCCACTCTGCCCATCTTTCCAAATTGTCCAGGTCCTCTCAGATCCCCATTCTATCCCTTAGCATGACTGTTTTTCCCTTTAACTTAGTATCATCCACAAACTTGGCCAGCGTGCTTTCCACATCATCATCTAAATTGCTGATAAAGATGTTGAACAGCCAGTATCACCAACCCCACATGCCAAAAATCATGAGATGAATTCAAGAGATGCTATTTTTGAAGTGTGTGTGTGTCGGGGGGAGGGTTATTTGTGAGGTGTTGGGGGCTGTTAATGTGTGTATTGGGTTTGGAGCCCAGGAAGGGAGGGTCCCCACACACCCTGGCAGGATGCAGGGTACTGTTGGTCAGGAGTAAGAAGCAACAGGGCTGGGTGGGCTATGGTTTGGGAGTGAGGAGCAGACACACAGACAGACACACAGAGACACTGACAGATGCACAGACAGCAACCAGCTGGTATGTGGAGGGGAAGGAGCAGGGGAGGGGGATATTTTTTTCCAAAAATGTACCTGGTATCAAGGTCAAACTGACTGGTTTATAGTATCCTGGATCATCCCTCCTCCCCTTCTTAAAGATTGGCACCACATTGGCCCTTTTCCAGTGTTCCAGGACCTTTCCTGAGCACCAGGAGTCTTCAAGTACCTTTACCAATGGTCCCGCAATGACTTCAGTCAATTCCCTCAACACTGTCAAGTGTATTCCATCTGGTCCTGCCAACTTGAAGACATTCAGCCACTCTAAGTGCTCCCTCACCAGTTTGACACTGATTATTAGTTGGCAATCTCCCTTCCCACATCCATCCAGTATCCGACCATGTGGGCAACCACCATTTGCATGCAGGAACAGCGACGCAAAGTATTCATTAAAGAGTTCAGCTTTCTCCCGACTGTGTGTTATCAGCTGTCCTGTCCCATTCTGCAAGAGCCCCACATTTTCCTTGGTCTTCCTCCAGCTCCCTATATACCTAAAGAAGGACTTCTTATCCTTGATTTCAGTCATTAACCTGGTCTTGGTTGCTACCCTTGCCTTCCTTATCCTCTTCCTACAAATACAAGCTATACTTGTGTATTCCTCCTTGGTGACTACCCCTTGTTTCCACTGCCCATAAGCCTCCTTTTTCTTTTTTTAATCAGTCCTTGACTCCCTCTGATAAGTCAAGAGAGCTTTCTGGCCCCTTTACTATCTTTCCTGTATACAGTAATGGACCTTTTCTGTGCTCTGAGGATTGCTCCTCTGAGGAATGGCCACCCTTCCTGAATTCACTTCTCCAGTCCCTCTTTCCATAGGGTCTCTCCCACTGTTTTCCTCAGCCTTCCTGAAGTCAAGGATCTCTGCCCTACAACAGATAGTGAATTCTATCATCACATGATCACTATCTCCTGGATTACCCTCAAAGTTCAGATCTCCCACCAGGTCATTCCCTTTGGCTAGAACCAAATCCAACAAAGCCTTCCCCCTGGTCGGCCCTTTCACCTCCTGTACTAAATAAAGTTCTTCCATGTAGGTCAAAAACCTATGTGACCAGCCAGATCTGGCTGACTGCTCCTCCCAGCAGATGTCAGGGTAATTGAGGTCTCCCATGACAACCATGCCCCTTGAACATGAAGCCTCCATCAGTTTTCTGGAAAATTCCAGATTCAGCTCCTCCTCCTGCTGTGGCAGTCTGTAGTAGATGCCTACCATCAAGTCCCCTTCTCCTCATCTCCTGCATTTGAATCCATAGGGTCTCGAGTCACCCTTCTCACCAGTTTGGGTTTCCCAGGAGGCACACTGGTCCTTTACAGAGAGCTATGCCTCCTCTCTTCTTCCCTACCCATTCCCTTCTGTGCAGCCTGTGGTGCTCTACTTATACAACCCAGACATGCATGGCATCCCACCAGGTGTCTATTATTCCTATGAGATCATATTACCTATTTACTAGCAGGACTGCCAGTTTCTCCTGCTTATTCCCCATACTCCTAGCATTTGTATACAGACACTTAAGCCCCGCATTGATAACCCACAGTCCCCTGTTGTCCCAACATCATTCCAGCCTCTCAATACTCCCTGACCCCTCTCTCTATGTCCTTCCTGCTTGGCTGTACCCTGGCTTGCATTCCCATGTACACACCTATCCCCTGACACAAACTGCCCAGTTTGTTCTTCCCTGTTTGCTTGCTCCCTGGTCGCTTGGAGAACCTGCTTTTAGGCTCCTCTCCTGGGCTGAACTGACTGCAAATGGTTTTAAATGGATGAGATCAAGCACCCAGATAAGTATTTTGATTTTCAGGAGTACTGAAAATCTCAGCTCCAGCCAAGTTCATTTGACACTAATGAGCGTACATCACTTCTGAAAATCAGGCCTCTTATTTACACACCCACTTTTGGAAATCTTCATTTATATGTATACATAAATTATATACTTTGGTCTTGTTAGCTAAAAAACATCTTGATTGTAAAACCTGAGAAACTTTATTTGAAGTGTGAAATTCATCCTGTACAATCAGTAACACCTAGGCACCTCATAAATCTCTCTAATCCTATATAGAGCTCCTAAGTGATGGATGAACCTTGCCCTAGCCCTTTGCCAAGAGTTCCTACCAAATATAGACACGCTTATTTATTTTGAAAAGCTTCCTCCCCTCACCCCTTAGTTAACCTGGACTATGCCCAATACAATCTGGGACAAGATTGATTTATACATAATACAGACCTATGCATGGGGTTGCAGCTCCTGGAGTTGTACAATTCCATCAGCATCTTATGCTTTATTTAAAATAGAATATTTAGCCTTGTGGTTGTGAAGAACATGATAAAAACCAGAACTGAGTTTAACTGATGCAGTGAGGTTTTACTGATTCTTTAGATACACTGAAACAATAGACTTCTTAGGGTAGAACTCCAAACCCTACCCCTCTGGGCAGTTCTGCCAACACCACCCCAACAAAGAATGAGGTAAATGGTAGTGGAAGAAGGGTGCAACAGGCCCCACTCACTCTTTTTGAGCAGATACAGCTTGGCTACAGAGGGGAGTAGTTGGGGGCCCCTTTATGTCACCCCTCTTTCCTGGAGGAAAAAGCTCCTTCTCCCCCACTTGTTGCTTCTGAAAGAAAGGCTCCTCCTACTGCCACTCCTAGAAAGAGACCTGTACTGTTGTACTTGCTTCTCTGGGGAGAAGGGAGCACCTGCCATTGTACATGAGGGATGGAGGGATGGGGAAATACCAAATGGAGACCCATGTTATGATGTGCCTAAGTATCTGGATTGACTTAACATGGTCCTAGGAAGCAAGGAATAGCTGAAAGGGAAATGAGGATTACTCTTAAACTCTATGGGCTAATGGAAAATGGGATGTAGAATGGGGCCATGAAAACTCGGCCTTACATATTTCCAGCATCCTGGAGGACAAGGAGAAGCAGAAGAATGCTGAGTTTCTTCCAGCACCTGTAGGAAGGTGGGAGCAAAAATAGCCAGAAGTCTTTTGAAGCTCATGAAACCCCATAGACACCGCTGAGTTTCAAGTAACTATGTTTACTGAATGCAAACATAAAGACCTAGCAATGGTTGAACTTTGATGTTGAAGGGTTGGGTAGAATGACTGATAGTTGCCTTTGCTCTCACAGACATACAGACGAACTGCTGCTACGACAGAGTTGTGGCAGCTTCTGCAGTAGAAGACAGGGAAACCTAGCATGAGACTTGCAAACTAATTAAGGAAATATTACCCAGTTCGAGTATATTATGTACAGTGAGGGAGGAGAAGAAAATTATATAAAAGTTGCTAATGTATTAATATCAGAACTACTAGAATTAAATATACAGAATCATTCAAATGAACTCTGAAAGGTTATTTATGTTTTCTCACAAGATGCCATTAGAGGCTTCAAAACAGTATCTGAAACAGTATTTGTGCTCATGTAGCTGTATCAGTAATATCTTTCTGCTCTGTAATGTTAGGAAGTCATGGATATAACCTAGACATGAGGGGTTAGGTTTCAGAAGCCAAGGGTCAACGGTACCAGGAGTCCAGAAGCTAAAGCTGAGGGTCACAGTACTGGCTGTCATCCTGACTCCAGTGTATTGAACTGAAGATCAAAATTGGTCTGTGGTCAAGGTCAGGTGTCTATATCCACTATGCAAGATAGAGTAAGCAGGAGCAAGGTCCAAGGCAGGGTCAGAAGAAGAGGCAAGGCAGGGGCTTAAAGTCAGAGATGCAAGCCATGGATGGGAGCAGGAGTGCAGGAGACTGGCAACGACGTCCAGAGCAGAAGCACTAACAGTATTGTTGCAGGAACAAGACCCTTCTGAAGCAAAAGGGTTTTACAGCCTCCCATCAGGGCCTTGTCACCTGATCTCCTTTTAGGAACCTCATGAGAGGGCCCAAGCTGAGCTGAAGCAGGTGTGCAGCTAAGTCTCTTGATAGTGTTGCAGCCTGGTCCTCTGCCTGCAGGTGCAATAGCTCAGGTTTTGAATCCCAGAGACCCTGACAGGTTCAACCATAGATGACATAGGGCCAGGAAGATGCCTGATTCTACCATGAGTCAATCTTGGCACTTATCACTATCTTTTTCTCCATTTGTATGTAGATGTAGACATTGAGAAGATTCTTACCACTAGCTAATGAGACAAATGTATCCTCTCTCTAGGCAAGGGAGGGGATCTGCAGGCAACACCAATTAACCTTGGATATAATTCTGGAGTCCAATAAGAACTGAAGTTTCACATCAATCTTTGAATGCACAAGTTAATGCAGATAATACAATCACCATATCACCTTGGGGAAGGCTGTTACTTTTTATGCTAAGAAAAGTCATAATAAAATATAATGATATAATATGTTTTAAAGTAATGAAATAAAGTTCAGCTTCTCAAATTAGATTTACTGCCTCTCCTTATAAAATAATTAGTGTGGATTAATTTGGAAAGCATTCAAACTGTATTTCTATTTATTGATATTTGACTCAAATTGCAGATTTATGGATGCCAATCTACACAGTAAAATAAAGCATTTTATAGCAGGGTCATCCCATTGATTTTAAATGGAATCATCACAAGTTTTCAGAAGTGTAAATCTCAGGAAAATTAGGTCCTTTCCTTTGGTTTGTTGGAGTAAAATAAGAATGACAGACTGATACCTAGTTCAAGAAAAATAAATGAAAGTCTTATACTTATACAGTGATGGTACAGTACAAGTACAGAATAAACTGTCTCCCAATAAGTTTACATTATTTGCAGATTAAGTAAGCCCTTAAAATAGAATACCTCATTAAGATAAAGAATTCAGCTAACTCAACAGAAAAATATAGAAGAATTACCAGTATTACTGATCTTGCAGGTTATTTTCACAAAACTAACTTATGTATCCAGTGCACCTTTGATGTAGTTACATTTATTCACAAAGAATGTGCACAAATCTCCTGTCCTGGAACACAGCAGGAAACAGTTTCTTTTGCTCATAGTTCCAAGCTTTTTTCCAGCAATCAGACTATCCAGAAAGTTCTGGTTCTTGTCTCTCTCTCAGGGCCATGTTTATGAGCAGTTCTCTGGTTGTTTCCTTGTTCTCAGCTTGCTTTTCTTGCTGTTGCCAGTTGCCTCTCAAATAGACCCACAGGCCTAGTCTATATTGTCTGTCAGGGATGGGCAAAATACAGCCCATGGGCCGCATCCAGCCCACAAGGCCATTCTATCTGGCCCACAGAGCCCCTAAAAAATTTACAAAATTTAATATTGATCTTCCCTTGTTTCCTGTCATTTTTGACAGGAACCAAGGGCAGTAGGACCCAAGGGAGGCCCATCTGGCTCCCACAACAGCAGGGCCTGTCTGGCCCCACCCAGCCAGCTGGAAGCCTCAGCAGGGGCTTCTGGCCTGGGATCACATGGCTGCCCTGCACTGGAATGGTAGGTAGGGGGGAAGTGGGGGAGGGCAGGGGACGACCCCAGGCAGGGAGGGAGCCTGGTGAAAAGTGGCCTGTGGAAAAGCTGAGCTTGGGGGAGAGGGAAATGTCCCCTCACTTGCCCCGTGGCCGGTGTCCCATGCTGCAACTGCTTACAGCCCACCTGGGGCTGTCTGTGCCTGCTCTGGACAGCCCTGTGCAGGCTGTGAGTGGCTGCAGCAGGAAGTTCCGGGCACAGGGTGGATGAGGGGCCACTTTTCCCCACCCCCCCATGCTCAGCTTTTCCCCAGGCTTCTTCCTGGTGTGGAGGAAAGTGGTCCCTTGCCCACCCTGCGGCTAGCGCCCCATGCTGCAGCCGCTCGCAGCCCACGCTGTACCACAGGGCTGGGGGGCACTGGGAGCGAGCAGGTATGGGAGCCAGCAGGAGCACCGGGCCTGCACCAGTGTCCCAGGGCCAGTGCCGGCGGGGCCCAGAGCAGGGTGGCAGGAGCATGGGGTCCCAGCTGGTGGGGGCTCTATGGAGCCAGGCCAGATCCCCCCTCTCCCTGCTCATGCAACCCAGCCTGGCTTCACAGACCCCTGCCAGCCTGTGCCCTGCTTTGGGCCCCGCCGGTGCTGACCCTGGGACATTGGTCCCAAGACATTGGGACATTGGTCCCAAGATGGTGACCGGGGGCGGGGGTGAGGCACCTGTCAAGGGGTGGGGCTACCTATGCGGCCCTCGACAGCCTGCCAAAACTGGGTAAGTGGCCCTCCGCACAAAATTGCCCACCCCTGGTCTATGTGCTGAGCTTTGGAATACTGACAAGAAGCATGCCTTGACCATTTCTATTTAGTACATACCAAATCCTGGAAATGGGCTAACATGGCTATTTTAGGGCAGACCTGATTGTGTTCCAATAAGCATGCCCTAGACCAGGGTTGGCCAACCTGCAGCATGCATCCTACGTATGGCCTGGGCATCTGCTGTGTGGCATATAAGCCTTGGGTGCTCAATAAAGGGAGGTCCTTGAATGGAGATAAGGATGCTATAAGCAGAAGATTTCTGCCAGAGAAAGTGTCAGGTTCTCATGGGGGACTTCAGTCACCATGACATCTGCTTGGAGGACAATACAGCAGTGCACAGTCAGTCTAGGTAGAGTTTTTGGAGAGTACTGGGGACAACTTCCTGGCACAAGTGCTAGAGCAGCCAACTAGGGACCATGCTCTTCTTGACCTGCTGCTCACAAACAGGGATGAATTGGTGGGGAATGTAGTAGTGGATGGCAACTTGGGCAGCAGTGACCATGAGATGATTGAGTTCAGGATCTTAAGGAAAGGAAGGACGGAGAGCAACAGAATAAGGACCCTGGACTTCAGAACAGCAGACTTTGACTCACTCAGGGAACTCATGGGCAGGATCCCCTGGGAAGCCAGTCTGAGGGGAAGAGGAGTCCAGGAGAGCTGGCTGTACTTTACAGAAGCCTTACTAAGGGTGCAGGAACAAACCATCCCGATGTGTAGGAAGACTAGCAAGTATGGCAGAAGACCAGCTTAGCTAATCAGGGAACTCTTCAGTAAACTAAACCACAAAAAGAAAGCTTATAAGAAGTGAAAATGTGGACAAATAACTAGGGAAGAATATAAGAGCATTGCTTGGGCATACAGGGATGAAGGCAGGAAGACCAAAATGCAGTTGGTGTTACAGCTAATAAGAGGTGTGAAGGGTAACAAGAAGGGTTTCTACAAGTATGTAAGTAGCAACAGGAAGATCAGGAAAGTATGGGTTCCTTACTAAATGGGGAAGGCAATCTTGTGACAGAGGATGCAGAAAAGGCTGAAGTGCTCAATGCCTTTTTTGCCTGTCTTCACAGGCAAGGCCAGATCCTAGACTAATGTACTGGGCAGCACAGTTTGGGGAGGAGGTGAGAAGCCCTCAGTGATAAAAAAAAACAAACAAAAAAACAGGTTAGGAACTATTTAGAAAAGCTGGACATATACAAGTGCATGGGGCCAGATGGGATGCACCAAAGGGAGCTGAGGGAGTTGGCGGATGTGATTGCACAGCCATTGACCATCATTTTTGAAAACTCATGGCAATCAGGAGAGGTCATGGTTGATTGGAAAGGTACTCATATTTAAGAAAGGGAAAAAGGAGGATCCAGGGAACTACAGACACAGCCTCACCTCAGTCTCTGGAAAAATCATGGAGCAGATCCTCAACGAATCCATGTCTAAACACTTGGAGAAGAGAAAGGTGATTAGGAACAGTTATCATGGATTCACCAGGGGCGAGTCATGCCTGACCAATCTGATTGCCTTTTATAGTGAGATGACTGGTTCTGTGGATGCAGGGAGACTGGTGGATGTGCTTTACCTTGATTTTAGCAAGGCTTTTGATACAGTCACCCACAGCATTCTCACAGACAAGGTAAGGAAGTATGGGCTGGATGAATGTATTGTAAGGTGGATAGAAAACTGGCTGGAGCATCAGGCACAGAGAGTAGTAATCAATGGCTCAATGTCTAGTTGGCAGCTGGTATCAAGTGGAGTATCCCAGGGGTTGGTCCTAGGGCTGGTTTTGTTCAATGTCTTCATTAAGGACTTGGAAGATGGCATGCAGTGCACCCTCAGCTAGTCTGCAGATGACACCAAGCTGAGGAGAGTAGTAGTTATGCTGGAGGGTATGGTTAGGTTTCAGAGTGACCTATACAAATTGGAGGATTGGGCCAAAAGGAATCTCCTGAGGTTCAATAAGGGCAAGTGCAAAATCCTGCACTTAGGATGGAAGTCTCATGTACCAGTACAGGCTGGGGACTGACTGGCTGGGCAGAAAAGGACCTGGGGTTACAGTGGACATTAATATGAATATGAGCCAGCAGCATGCCCCTATTGCCAATAAGGCTAATGCCATACTGGGCTGCATTGGTAGGAGTGTTGCCAGCAGGTCAAGGGAAGTGATTATTTCCCTCTTTTCAGCACTGATGAGGCCACATCTGTAGTACGGTGTTCAGGTTTGGGCCCCCCACACAGAAAGGATGTGGAAAAATTGGAGAGAGTCCAGCAGGGGCCAACAAAAATGGTGAAGGAGTGGGAGAACATGACTTATGAGGACAGGCTGAGGGAACTGGGCTAGAGAAGAGACCTGAAAGGGAATTTACAAGCACTCGTGGTGCTCTGGCTAGGTGCCAGAAGACTGGAAGAAGGTCAATGTCCTCATTTTCAAAAAGGGGAGGAGGGACAACTTGGGCAACTATATGCCTGTTAGTCTTACTTGGATCCTTGGGAAGCTCTTTGAGAAAATTATCCAGGAGTACATCTGGGAAGGACCAGCAGGGGGGATGATGCTCAGGGGCAACCAGCATGGGTTCATTAGGGGCAGGTCCTGTCAGACCAACCTGACTGCCTTCTACGATCAGGTCACAAAAGCATTGGGCACAGGGGTCAAGGTGGATCTAGTCTTTCTGGACTTCAGGAAGGCCTTTGAGACTGTCTCCCACCCCATTCTCATTAAAAAGCTAGGTGACTTGTGGCATTGATGCCTACAGTCAGATGGATCACAAATTGGCTGAGGGGCTACACCCAGAGAGTGGTGGTGGACAGGTCATATTCGACCTGGAGGGATGTGGGCAGTGGAGTCCCCCAGGGCTCGATCTTTGGGCCCGCACTGTTCAATTTCTTTATCAGCGACTTGGACGAGGGGGTGAAAAGCACCCTGTTCAAATTTGCTGATGACACCAAGATTTTGGGTGAGGTGGGTACACTAGAAGGGTGGGACAGGATAGAACTGGACCTGGACAGGTTACAGGGGTGGGCGAATGAGAATAGGTTGGGATTCAAGACTTGGGCAGTAAGAACCAGCAGCATACCTGTAGGCTGGGGAAGACAGAATGGGATCTTGGCATCATTATTGATTCCAAAATGAACATGGGTTGCCAATATGAGGACGCGTTCAGTAAAGTTAGCCGCACCTTGTCATGCATTCACAGATGCATCACGAGCAGGGCCAAGGAGGTGATTTTCCCCCTCTATGTGACACTGGTCAGGCCACAGTTGGAGTCCAGTGTCCAGTTCTGGGCACCACGCTTCAGGAGGGATGTGGCCAGCATCAAGAGGGTCCAGAGGAGGGCCCACTCACTTGATCCGGGGACAGTAGGGCAGACCTTACAAGGAGAGGCTACGGGACTTGAACCTGTTCAGCCTGCACAAGAGAAGGCTGAGAGGGGACCTGGTGGCCATCTATAAACTTACCAGGAGGGACCAGAGGGGAATGGATGAGATCCTGTTCCCCCGAGCGCCTCCCAGAGTAACAAGGAATAACGGCCATAAGTTGTTTGAGAGTAGGTTCAGGCTGGACATTAGAAGGCACTATTTCACAGTCCGGGTGGCTAGGATCTGGAACCAACTTCCAAGGGAAGTGGTGCTGGCTCCAACCTTGGGGGTCTTTAAGAGGAGGCTTGATAATTACCTAGCTGGGGTCATATGAGCTCAAAGCTACCAGGGGTCATATAAGCCCAGTATTCATTCCTGCCCAGGGCAGGGGGTTGGACTTGGTGATCTACTTAGGTTCCTTCCAGCTCTACATCTATGAAACTATGATTTAATAGCAGCCTTCAAGTACCTGAAGAGGGTTTCAAAAGAGGATGGAGCTAGGTTGTTCTTAGTGGTGGCAGATGACAAAACAAGGAGCAATGGTCTCAAGTTGCAGCAAGGGAAGTTTAGGTTAGATAGTAAGAATTTTCTCACTAGGATGGTAGAAAAAAACTGGAACAGGTTACCCAGAGAGGTGGTGTGATCTCCATCACTGGAGGTTTTCAAGACCTGGCTAGACAAAGCCTTGGCTGGGATGATCTAGTTGGAGCTGTTCCTGCTTTGAGCAGGCGGTTGGGCTAAATTACCTCCTGAGGTCCCTTCCAACCCTAATTTCCTATGATTTTATGAATAGGTAGCTCTCCAACTCAGGCCAGCTGCCTGACATGACCCCCAGGTCAGCAAGGGCTGTGGGTTTTTGGTCCTTGAAAGACATGGCCTTGGGGGCTGTGTGGAAGGGCCAGCAGTCTTTTGTGCCCACTGCAGCAATGCTTTTTGGTCTACAGTTCTTCTCAGATGGACATTGGGTCAAGGATCATACAGCTATCTAGCTCCTACATGGAGAAAGCCCTGATCTTGACTCCAGATTCCTGAAAGTATAGTGCCAGGTCAAAAGCCCCATATGTCATGCCTCCCCTCCAAAAGGTTTCATTTTTGTTGAATTCAGGCCCAGCAGCATTCCCCTTGACTCCAAACCGCCTTCCAGGTTATGTCACCCCCTACTCCACCCCCGCCCCCTTCCCTGCCAGCACCAAAGTTTTGCTGTTTTGTGTTTATTGGGAGGAAGGACTAAGTCGAGACACAAACTATGTTCAGTAGGGGTTTTTTTATTAAACACAGGAAACATTTGGCAACCACAACATTTTAAACTGAAGCATGTCTCTTCTTTGTGCCATATTCCCCTGTACCCTAGTGTGTGCCCCTGGGGGAGGTTGGGGAGGGACTGAAGAAGGGGGACAGTGCCTGGACAGCTTGGATTGTGGGCAGCAGTGCCAGTGACACAGGGCCAGAGGCACCCATGGCAAGAGACCCATGGCCCAGTGCCAAGGCGTGGGCAATCAGAGCTCTCTGGCCTTACTCATTTGGCAAGGGCTCCCAGTCCACACAGGTAAGGAGGCAGTTGGCCAGGGCTTCACAGATCTGCACAGCCTGCCACTCTGCAGGGCCAGGGCCACACATGTCAATGCGGGGCACCCTATTCCTCATCCCTGCTCCACATGTGCTCATAGTGTCAAGTCTGGTCCATAGTTGAAGTTCTCTGTCCAGCAGTCCACCTGTCCCCCATAGGGCCTCATGAGCCAGGACAGGAAGGGATAGGCCTGGGCCGTGATGGGGATTGGAGGGTGATGATGACATTGCTACTGATGAAACTGGGGACTCTGGAAGCATAGCATACACTCTCCATCTCCCCAGGTAACCGGAAGTTACACAAGAGGTGGGCATTTTCCTCATTGGCTGTGTGAAAGTCAGTGGCCCAGTTGTACCCCAAGCACCTGGGTTCTGTGTGTGAGTGTGCCTGCATGTGTCTAGGGGACCTGAGTTTTGTTTGTGCAGGGGGGGGACACACGACACATGCACTCAATCACACATGCAGAACCCAGGCATCCTGAATATCCCCACACACATATACACACAAAACCCAGGCATCTGGAACACATACTGTGCATACATGTGCACTCACGCATGCGCACACACACACACACACACAAAACCCAGGCATTCAGGACACACACACATAGAGAACCCAGATGTCTGGGGCATGTGTACGCATGTGCATGTGCACGCGCGCGCGCACACAGAGCACCCAGGCATCCAACACACACTTGGCAGTTGCAGGGCATGCTGAGCCATGTGTAGCATGGCCAGCTGATGGCTCATGGCCATGGTGAGCCATGGCCACATCAAATCCAGATGGGTAGCCACTAGCCAGTCAGGGGTGGCTTAGCTATCTGGCTTAGTTTGGGAATCTGGCAGCCTGGGGAGTTTACAGGGGACGTTGGGAGGCATGCAAGCTCCCACTCCTGCTGTGCTGGGCTGTGCCAGCAGGCTCTGAGCTCACCCCGTCAACACAAGGGCTAACAAGTTCTGCTTCCTCCAGACCTAAATGGGTCTCTTAAGCTCAAAAGTTAGAGTGCTTCCACCACGGGCTTCTTAAATGCCTGTACTTAGCCTGGGTGCCCAACTTGAGACCCCTGCCCTGCCATGCTAGCTCTCAAGTGCAAATAAAATGATAGTTGTAGTCTAAATGAATAAAGTATTATAAAATGCTTAGGTTATCTGAAAAATTAAGGCACAGACTTCTCATATTAGGCACTTAAAATCTGTGTTTTTCTGACATATATGTCTCTGTACCTCAGTTACCCCTCTGTAAAATAGGAATAATAATATTACCATACCTCAGTAGGGTGCTGTAAAGATAGATTTACTAATGTTGTGAAAGCATACGCTCTGGTGAGAAACACCATAGGGAGTTCATGAGGAAGTTAATTATTAGGTGCAGGAACAGAGCACAGTAGGGTGTACTAAATAACACGAGTTACATACTTAACAATAAAAATAAAGTATCGGACAGCTGTTGAGTCAGTGAGTACCATCCATCTTATGTACTAAATGAAGGAAGGGTATGTAGGAGGGACCCCTAACCCCTGCTATATAGTGGGCACATCTACATGTGCCTTAATGCACCTTTTCTAGTGTGCATTAAATTTAGTACCTCCAATGTGAGGTACTAACTTAATGTGACTTAGGGTGCGCTAATGCACAGTAGTACATTTGCATGCATTTTTAGTGATGCTAACGTGCAGTAGACAGCGCAATGTCACAGTTTTTTACATGATGCCTTAATGGTCAGTAAAATAGTATATTGCACATTAAAGCACACATGTTGACTTGCCCAGTGTGTAGGAAACCAGCATTGCAGGGCTGCAATTAGATAGGTGGCCAGACAAGGGCCAGCTGCCAAGTCAGACAGCCAAAGAAAACCACAAGGGGTTAAAGTGCAGCAGGGGAGGGAGCAATAGGTTCAGCTCAGGGCTTGTTAAAACAGCTAAGAGCAGGCTGAGGACCGCATTAATTAGAAGCCCCTGGCCAAAAAGAAGACCATGTGATCCAAAAGGGTGGAGCCCAGACTACTAGAAGCCTGCCCAAAATGCTTAGTTAGGCCCCAGTGGTTTGGGCTGTAACAGAGGGGAGCTTAGAAAGTACAATTACTCAGGAAGGCTGCAAGAGCCAACAGCTACAGAGTAGGAGCTGTTGGGATCCTAGGAAATCCCAAAGCGGGTTTATTGTAGCTCGCATAGAGAACTGGAGGACTGGGTGTGGCTGATAGGGTGGTAAGGTGGCCACAGAAGTGCCAGAAGGGCACACAGCAAAAGCCCAGGAAGGGTCAGGGACCCCAGGGAGCTGGTGCAGAGAAACCAGGAAGCCTTGCCTGGGTTGGAGGATGCTAGGGAGTTGGGACAAACAGAGTGTAACCTCACCTGGGTTGGTGATCTGGAGAACAAGATGCTGAGGCTGAGTTGGACTAAAACAAGTGGGCCATGGCTTGAAGCCAAGTAGCTAGAATAATAGTGGGCTAAAGTCAAGACAGCTGAGGGCCTACACAGCAAAGCAGATGTCAGCAGAGTAACACCTGCAACACATGGATGTGGTGATAGAGGAGAACAAAAGCCATCATTTCAGCCCTTAGTGTAATTGGGGTCAGAGGGATCTGGTTAGAGCCCTAGAGAGTGACTGATAGTTGGCAGGGATTTGAGCTCCAGGGCAAGACTGAGGTGGCAGGGGTCAGAACCCCAAATCAAGCAGACCAAGTGTAGCCCAAGGAGGACAGAGTACAGGAAGAGCACCCAGAGTCCATAAGTCCCTGAGCTTACTCCTACTGGCTTGGGCTAATGAAGGGGCTCATATTTTTCCATCAAGGCCTAGCACCAGGATGAAACCCTGAGAGGATGGAGAGGGGCATGATTTAGGTGCTCAGTAGGTTCCTTGGGAGGATTCTGTCTTTTTAAAGAAGTGGAATGGAAAGGATTGTGGGCTGAGGGTACAGTAGGCGGGAGCAGAAGATAAAAAGGGAGTGGCAGAGTTCTGAGGGTCTTTGAAGATCGATAAAGACAAGAAGTTTGAACTGGATTCATCAGTAAAGAGGGAGCTGATGGAGGGATTTAAAAAGGGGCTGGTCAGAGCAATAAGCGATGAAGCTGAGTTTAGAAATACATTTTCTATGAACTGGAGTGCAGTAGCATTGGTCTGAGGAAGGCACTGAGAAGGAGATTACAAAGTCACAATTATCAAAGTAAGTGGTGAAAAACCTGAACAAGAACCTTAGCTTTCTGGACCCAAAAGAAAGGTCATAATTTTGTTGGTTTTTTTTTTATTTCTTATGAAGAAGTGGCAACGTTTGGAAAGATGGAGCTTTATGGGTTTCTCATAAAGAATGTGCTTCTTGGGGAAGTATTATGTAGCAAATGGAAATTCTCACAAGATTGATTTTTTTCCAAATGGCTTTCTAGCACAGCTTCAGTAAGACAGCAGGAGTTGATTGAAGCCAATCTGAAGATTACAAAATGGCTTTCTTTTGATAAAGAAAAAATATTTTTTAAAAAGAAAAATTTTCTTTTTTTAACTATCTAAACACTATCAAAACAATTATCAAAACTGTTCTCAGTAAAGGAACTGTCTGATAACTTTTCAGAGCTATTTGTGATATTTTTAATTAAAATTTGATAAATTTTTCCTGTGAAAATGCTCATGAAGAATTTTGAAAAAACAGGTCTTTTTCAAGCCCTGCAGAATGGAAATAAGTTAAACATTTCAGTATTTTTAAAGGTTTTTCTTGTGCCTCTCCAATTGTTGTTGACAGTTGGCACTTGTACAACAAAAACACCATTTTTTTGAACCTGATTAACAAATGGTCAAACCCTTCAATCAACTCCTGCTGTTCTCTGCGTGTGTGTGTGGTTTTGTTTATTTGTTGTCTTTCCCCCTTGCACACCTTGTTGCATCTTTCCATCTCTGTGCTCAGTCTTATCCAGCTGGCTTTTCTTCAAGTTCTTCTGTATGATAGACAATGGGGAAATCAAGGGAAAACAGTCTAGACTTAAGAAAATGAAACGTATTTGAAATTACCTCTCTACACATGTACATCTCATGTGCATTAGCTCAATTTAAGATGCACATGAACGCCCTTAATGTGCCTTAAAATTGACAATGTTAAGCTATTCATGCCTAAACTTGATACCTGTGTGGCAGGCATGCTGGTAGGAGCCTGGCTTGCTGATTTGAAAGGGCTTCAAGCCACTGGTGGAACATTCCCACCAATCAGGTGGTGATGGGGGGCAGACTGCCCCACCCTTGCTCAGGGCAAGGCAAAGAGCCTGGACCTGGGTGAGGGCTATACTTCCCCTCACCCTAATTGGCCCTCTTGCAATCGGGGGATGGAGCCTCTGGAGGGTATAAAAGAACAGTGTGTCCGGCACAAGGACACTGCGTCGAGGGATGTAGAAGAGAGCAGGACTAAAAGGAGCTAAGAAGAGCTGCCCAGCAGGGCGGAGCAGTAGACTTGAAGAACCTGAAGACCTCCTCACTGGATGGGAGTGGCAAGTGATGCGGCCTACAGTTGCACTGCTGAGAAGTGACAGTGGTACACGGAGTCAGACCCTGAGAGCTGTATGAGCCAGCTTGGGTCTGCACCCCTGGTGTGTGGCCAGAGGCGCAGTGTACCAGCAGTGCACAGAGTGAGGACCTGGGGAGCTGCATGAGGCAGCTCGGGTCCACAACCCCTGGTAAGCGGCCAGGATCTTGGTGCACAGATGTTGCGCGGTGCGGTCCAAGTGGGACTGAGGCCCTGGAGCTCTATGATGCGGCTTGGGTCTCCAACCCCTGGCATGAGGCCAGGAAGACTCGGTGCAGTTAGTGTTGCATGGAGGGTCCAGGAGCAGACCCAGGCCCCAGGAGCAGTATGGGGTGGCTGGGGTCTACAACCCTCCCCTCCACCCCCAGTGTGAGGCCAGGCCTTTAAAGCTGAAGCCTTACATGGGGGACCCTGGTCAAAAATGAGACCTTGGAACCCTGCAAGGCAGCTCGGGGCCCCAACCCTGAGCAGAAGAGTAAAGCCCTCAGTGCATACCATGATGCACAGGGCCACCTCCAGCCAGCAGGTCCAGAGGGAGCCAAAGATAGCTGGAGCCTCAGCAGGAGAGGTGGCAACTCCTGGGAGAGAGATGAGGACCCTCCACCTGGCTCCCTGGAGTCATGAGTTCCTGGGAAAAGGGATTACCACAGGAGAGGGGAAAGTTACCTCGGGTTGGTGCAGCTGACTACTGGAGAGGAAGCCCAGAAAGAGAGGGCTCCCTGGGTTTGAAGGTTTTGTTCTGGGGAGTGCATTTTGCTGGGCTGAGGGAAGCTGGAAGAACACTGGGAAATTCTTCCCCTTGCTCTCCTACCTTCTGTCACTGAAGTGCAGCCACTATTCCTGGACAGTCTAGGTGGTGGTGTTCTTTAAACAGTCAATTTATAATTAAGGTTCTTGTGCCTTATATTTTGGAGATAGTGTCTTATATTTTGTGAACTGTATTTTATTATACATAAGTTTGAACTTTAATCGTGTTTAAAGTTGTATGACCTTTACTGAAATCTGTGTTGGGTGGTACAAGATTGAATGGACGTTATCCATAGTTTGTTATTGTGCATATGTCTTGTGTATTTTATAAGTGTAAATTTATAGTTAATAGAGTTTGGAGTATATGATATTCATTGAAGCCCTGCTGGGACCCTCCTCTATTACTTATCTGGTATTTAGCAGTAGCATATTTGTATCTTTAGGGGTGATTGACAAATATCTATAGATATAGCCATATAGATGTGTGTGTATATATAGCTGTATAGATATATACATGTGTATATAGATAGATAGACAGATCTATATCTATATCTATATCTATATCTATATCTATATCTATATCTATAGATATAGATATATGTAGAATAAGGTTTAAAGTTTAATAGTATATGTAAAAGTATGTATTCTGTTTATGTTTCTATTTAACTTTTAATGTAAATAAATTTGTACATAGTTAAGTTTATAAAGTGTCCTGGTTTGGCTATCTATAGGGAAAGGAGGGAAACTGCGTATAGCCATCAGTTGTCCCCCCACAGCACACCAGCCCTGTTGACATTTCTCTTCAATTGGAGAAGGGAGTACATACCTGAGTACACCTGGGTTACACCTGCATAAAGCAAGTATCAAATTAGTTAAAGTGCATTGATGCACATATAGATTTGTTAATGCACCTTAACGCAGGGACTTTTGTGCTGGGTCTGCCCAGCCACTAGGGGGCCAACTAAAGCCCATCTCCAGGGCTCCTGGCTGGCTGCCTCTCCTCCTCCATGGCTGGAGTGATCTCTGGCAATCCCTAGCTGCAGGCTAAAAGCCTTCAGCCATTGTGTGCCTTGTCTGTAGGAGCCTACCAGGCCCTGTGGAGGTGCGGTCTGCAG